>NW_015150569.1:1217611-1246574 GCF_000732505.1 Cyprinodon variegatus
CATCCATCCATCCATCCATCCATCCATCCATCCATCCATCCATCCATCCATCCATCCATCCATCCATCCATCCATCCATCCATCCATCCATCCATCCCACTGAAATGGTACCCTAGTTCCCCTCAGTTTTGTGTTTGCTTTTCATCCTCTTTCAGGCAGGACTTCTGGAGAAAAACCTCCAAGACCTCTTTCTTATCCTCAATGCAGACAAGCTCTAGTACCAGGACAGACACAGCTGCATCTTTCCCTGTGGGAGAACATAGGTTGGAATGTAGCTGAACCCTTAAAAAAAAAACAGCTTGTTTTAACTTTCCAGTCTCCCTGCAGCAAACCTGAGAAAACCTAATAAAAGCCAATAAAGCCCTAGTTTGTTATTCTTCCATGGTAACAAAATCATCATGAACACCATAAGAATAAATTTACAAATAATGTTGAGTGTAAGAGAGAACATTTGTGTTCCTTTCTAGATTTTCAAAAACGCATAAGACTTTAATTCATAAGGCTTTCAATGTTAATTGGAAAATAATGAAAATTGGCCAGTGGCATCCAAACACAAAATCTCTGTAAAACAGTAAAGAATGTTTTAAAGAAAAGCTAAACTAGTCTAAGGCATTCAAATCAGGGATACAGTGGGATTCTTCCCATGAGTCCAACAAAATCCCCAGAGGCATCCCCCTCATGGCCAAATCCTTATAGTGTAGGGCGGGAAAAAAGCTTTCTGCTTCTTATAGCAGAAATAATTGTATTCCCATTTCAGTGAAGCAGTTATTTTGACTGTGATTAGCAAAAACTGAGTGCTTTAAGCCTAAAAAATCTGCTATTTTCAAAACATTTCAACGAGTGTTAGAGAAAGAAGATTCAGAAAAACTAGTGAAGGACACTTAACTTCTGGGCCAAACTCTTCCCACACTGATAAGGAAAAAATAGCATTTATCTGCCAAATGCATTACTTCATGATGCAACTTAATATTTGACAGTATTAAACTAATATGAAATAGTTTTAGATTCGCACAGAGGGATTTTTCCTCTTTTTTTTCTGTCTCTAAGGGCCAATCTCTGCAACTGAAACCAAGCTATTGAAAGCCCTGCTTCAAAAACACACGCTCATAAATTACACTTCTCATCTCCCCATGTTGTAAAACCACAAAGGGGAAGTATGTAATATTACAATAAACCTTTGGAAAATCAATGGCACCAAATTAGATATCATAAATAACAAAAACTGAACAATATGCCTTTATTACTTTGGTTGATGCTCCCTCCATCTGTTATTGACATGAATGGTTGTAAAACATTAATGGTATTGATTGTACAAGAATTCATCCGAGGCAACGAGAAATATTTAACTTTAACCACTAGTGTGTATTATTATAAATAGAAAAGAAATCGTTGTCGTGGCAAATAATTATTTAAAGTGACACAGTAAATGGCACGTCCACAGTAGGCATTTTATTTTTCACCCGAATACAGATGGCTGGTTATAGACAGGGGCCAACAGGGGCCAGTACTCCTGTATAATTGGCTCTTTCCCTTGTTATGGCCCCTGTACAGAAATAAAAATGTTAAATTAATTTCCTATATGTACTGGCAAAGAAACTGTAACCGATTGACTTTTTTTACCTTTAACACTGATTTAAAAACTTTCAGCTTCAGCTGTAATAAGACAGGATCACATTTTTCATCAGATAGACCAAGGGCTTGCAACCAAAAGCTCTAGAGCCACAAGGATTTTAAAGTATCAAACAATGAACTAGTGCCTTTTATGTTATGTTCTCTCATAAAAAAAGCTGCCCTTCTGTTTGCTATCAAGGAGAAACTAGAGATTTTAATATTAATCTTTTCCTGTTTTGCTTTTGCTCAAACTGAAAATACTATTTGGCTAACAACTTGTTGTTGAGGAAAAGTGTATGCACCATTGCTATAGAAGAAGCCTAATGATGAGAGAACAGATGAAAGCAGATGGTTTGGAGACGAAGGGTTGGTAGTATGGCCTTTAGCCTAGTCTGGCAAGAAGCTGAACTGTAGGAATTTACTATACCTGTGGTTTTTCTCTTAAATTTTCATTCTTTATATAACAGGGTAGATTAATTACACCTGAAAGTGTCAAAGCAGCATATTTGCCAATGAGAAAAGACACTGTTGTGTTTTTATGTTTGGGCAGCTCCATAGGACCGTCACTGACTTGGTCTGGAAATACCAACATAATAACAGCAAACAGTCTTTGATTCAGAAGAAGTAGTGGGTTGAGTTTATGTGATCTCACATTTGATAAATTTACCTCTGTATTTAACCCATCTCCTTGGGGAGCAGTGGGCTGCCATTGTGCAGTGCCCCGGGGAGCAATGTGGGGAGCAATCACTCATGTGCTTCTACAAATTCTGATTGACTTTGTAGTGTGCATGTTAATCTGTAATCAGTATCTTTTTAAATATTTGCCCATATTATAATGGGGATGAAAGGGTTTAAACAAATTTTCTTTTGCCAAACATACATCATCTACATTGAATTGAATGGAGGTTTTATAACTGGTTTTCTGAATGGGCAGATTGATTTGAAACAGATGAGAGAAATTATGAAATCTGTTTTGGTCCTGATATTGAAGAAAATTCTAAATTGGGTTTTGTTGAAATTAGACTTGATCACAGAGGCAGACGTATGCTATGTATTTCTATAAGCTGAAGTTAGGTTAAAAAATGTCATGGACAGAAAAAAGTTACCCCTTTATTGGAATCAATTACAATCTTTATGGCTGCATATTTGTTTTCACTGTGGAATTTTTCCTCTTAATATATTTACACGTTCGGATTCGAACCCGTGTCGGCAGTGTCGAGGACTAAGACCTCCATGCATGGGTCATGTGCACTAACCACTGCATCACCAAAGCACGCCCATATTTACACTTTTTGACTTAATATTTTTGTCCTAAATTAATGTCAAGTCTTATTTTGGAATATAGATGTGTACACTGACACATATCTTACTTGTTTGTGGACAGGAGCCTATAATGGTCTCTTACAAAATCAACAAAATAACTTTTAAACAAACAGAGCTCTGGTGTCAGAATACTCTGATATCTGAATTCAAGTATGGAAAACAGATCAAAAGTAAAAAAAATGTGCATCTCTATGCGGCAGGTGCTTAACTTATGAGTGTTCCAACCAGGAGAAGCAGAACATCTCTATATATCCAGATACAAAGTATTTATATTTTAAAAACAACACACTGTACAATACTCTATTTCTTTTTTTCCCTATGTGTTATTCCTACAAACTTTTCTAAGGTGCACATTGTGTGTCAATTTCTACCGTAACCTTTTTTGTTTCTGCAAACTCCACAATTTCCCAATTGTGGGACAATAAAGGGATTTTCTATTCTATTCTATTCTATTCTATTCTATTCTATTCTATTCAACATGTGAAGCCTAGAAGCTGATTGCCTTTGGGAGCAGAAGCTCACACAGGCCCCACTCTTGTCAACTACTCAAAAAACTGAGGAAATAGTTCACACATGCTGGTTCTCTGTAAAAAAAATATATAAAATATAAAAATATATTTGCTTATTAAAATAAGTCTAGATTTGAGGTGTAATTTTTAGATGATAGGGTCTTCCTGATAACTGATTTTTGTAGGACAGTCCATGTACTCATAAAGTTCAAATTATCCGAAACTGGTTTCGTGAAAGTGTCAATACGCTTATTGTAGTCCATCGACATCCAAATTCGCTAAATCTCAATACAACAAAGCACCTTTGGACTTTGGAGGTAAGGATTTGCATCGCGTATGTTCAAAGCTGCAGTGACTGTGTACTGTAGCTGAATCTCTGTATCACGGAAGTTCAGCCCAGTACCAAAAAGATGTACTTACTACAGTGGTCAGTGCTACACATAACTACCAGTATATTATATTTTACTTGCTACAATCGCAACCAGACCCTTTCTTATCTGGAAATTCAGCATAGTTTGAAATATAACATTGTACAAAGGTCACATTTTATTTCAGCAAACTGCTTATTGAGGCAGGTGATCAAATTACCAGCAGTACAAGTGGCATGAATCTTCATGTTGATCAGTGAGCATTTCCTAA
Source organism: Cyprinodon variegatus (assembly GCF_000732505.1). Taxonomy (NCBI): domain Eukaryota; kingdom Metazoa; phylum Chordata; class Actinopteri; order Cyprinodontiformes; family Cyprinodontidae; genus Cyprinodon; species Cyprinodon variegatus. The sequence goes on from NW_015150569.1 coordinate 1,221,694, forward strand.
AAATTTTTACCGTAATTTTTTTACATAAGAAACCATACATTTTATGGTAAAAAATTTAATTTCTCTCCTGCCAAACAAATAAGTGCCTGTTTTCTTCACTTTTGTATGTCTTATACCACATGTAGAAGACATTTTGATGCTTCACAGTTGCTCTCCCATTAATGAATATTTTGAGGAGCCCACTGCACAAAAACAGAGGCGGATGTTCGAAACTGCTTGTGTTGATATATTTATTTATAAGCAGCTTGCTCTGTAGCTGTTCGAATTATCACCATGACAACAGGACAGGAAGCAGGAAGTAGGAGTTCCATCAGAATGGAAAAGAGAGATAATTTTCCTCTCAGGTTGCCTACTGTATGCAGAATACAGATAGGTTTATACTTTTCTCTCTGTGGTAATGGTAATACTTGCACTACTTGTATTAAAGTCAACATACTTTGAACAAAATGGCCTTCCAGGTCTCATGATTTTTAACCTCTGAGTGGATTAAGCCTGTTGGAGGTGACTGATATTGTATTGGATTGTATTTGAGTCAATGAGTCAATGCAATCAACTGGTTTTCCTTAGATAGAAAACTTTGTATCAATTTGACTGTATGATCTGGTTGAACTGTAAAGTGCCTTGAGATGACAAGGTGACAAGGTGTTGTGAATTTGGCGCTATATAAATAAACTGAATTGAATTGAATTGATATTCTGTGTGTTGGGTCATGACTGCCACAAATTTTCTGATTGAAACAGACTTTTCAACAATGACATTTAATTTGAGTTTTCGTTCTTGTTTTTTAAATTGTGGCTGTTTTTAAAATGTGAAGTTGCAGATTCAACAATATGTTTTCTAATTCTGATTTGCATTAGAGCAAAACTCAATTGTGCCAAGTTAAAGGAGACCTATTTTGCAAAAATTCCCTTTTTGCAAAAAATGTCTTGTTTATTACGCTACAATCCACAGAGACTGCACCTCACATAGCAACCCCAGGAGATCCCAGCTACTCACCTAGTAACCCAAACAGAGCTCCACCCACTTATTTCTTTGAAGAGGAGCATTGTATGATTTATACTATACTATGATTTATACTATACTTTCTGCTAGAAAGGCTTTTGGCCAAAAAAACCTGTCACTGAAAACAAAAGCTGCATGGCTCCCTTCTTCTTTCTATTGGTGACAGTGTCCTAGCCACATTGTTAAAGAAAAGTTTGTGCAAATCATTTCAAGATTGACTCTTTAAAAAAAGTTATGGTATACATTGTTTAAAAGGAAAAAAGTACATCCCATTTACAGGAACAGTTATTTTTTAACAACTTTTTTATTTCTGTTGTTTTTTTTAGAACAAAAAAGGGAGCTAACACAACAGCAAGTTCCAGCCAGATTAAGGTCCGAGAAGCAGCAGTAGTTTACAGACCTATGGAAACATGTCAGCAGTTCTGGTACCCCATATAATTTTTTTGAAGGACTCCTAAACCCTTACAGGGTTTGTCCATTTTCCTTGTAATGTAAGCGGTGGTTAAATGTTTATATATCCACAATAGCATTAGCAGCATGCTGCATCCACTATTCATCCTTGGGCCATTTTACATACAGCTAGAAGACAGATTATTTTTACATAAAAATCACATTAAAGATGTAGCATTAAAATAACCCATTCAATTTTTTATCAAGGTGGTCAGTTGTGACAAAAGCTCTACAAAGAAAAACTAACATTTTGACCATATTTAGGTTGACCTGTGATGATGACCTGTCCAGGATGTACCTCACGTCTTGGCAGGCTGCTGGATTGGCTTGATCATGGATTCCAGTTGTTAAAATGTTTAGAATAGAATAGAATAGAATAGAATAGAATAGAATAGAATAGAATAGAATGGGGGAATTAAATTCTAACAAAAAAAAGATTTCTGGTAAAATCTCTCCTCTTTATCGGGTTACTTCCTCGGAGCTCACCCATTTTTTGGACACTAGAAGGACATGCGTACTTTCTTCTTCACTAATTAAATGTCTTTCTCGCCAGGAAAAAAGCTTTTTGTCTTTTCATGCAGGACACAATGTGCGGGATTAAGAATGTACAGAGGAATACCCTTACTTGATCATTCATTTTTTTTTTTTACCATAGTTCCCATTTTTTGCAGAAAACATGCTTTGAATATCTTAATATCAGAAAGGAAGAGTGCTTGTTAGTTTCTCTCTATGTACTAAAGTTATTTGCAGGTTTACTGACTAAAAACTGTTATTGAGCTTCTGTTGTTACCAAAGTTGTTAAAACTGTTAAAACTTCAAATATGTATTTGTGGTCAAATTACTCAGTAAAGGCCATAATTCTTGCAAGAGGGAACTGAGTTGACACACAAAAAAGATCCAATTTAAAGAGTGCCTTCTAATAAAATCGAGTAAATATCTAATTTCAGAGTCACAATTGGCATCTTGGAGCTGCAACCTGCCTGACTTACAGCGACTCGTTTGACTGTGTGAACATGATAGATCTTGTTCCCTAGTGTGGGAATGTTTACTGTTCAACCTTTATCTGTCTGTGTAGCATGTGTTTGTGTGTCTGTCTTGTATTCATTATAACAGAATTTGTGGTGGAAGAAGAAATTTCCTCAAGTACTAACACAAAATTGTACACTTAACTACTATCCCACAAAATGTAACTGTTATTTAACGGACACAAAAAAGAATACTTTCTTATTTTTACCTTAATTTTTTTTTTATATTTATCATGCTTTTATTTTGAAGAAGATCCTCATACAACTACTTATGCAGCTGCAGTATCAAATTAAGCATTTTCTTATTTTGTCCACATGAATCAAATGAAGTACTCTGAAGTCAAGTGTCAAGGAAATACAAAATGAAAACGCAAGCTTGAACACGAGAAGAACAAAAACAAATTTGCTGCACATGAAGGAAAAATAACAATGGGGAACTGATAAAGAAGAAAGAATATAGATGGCAGCAGTGGTTTTGGGGATATTTACACACTGAGAGAGCTAATATATAACTAAGGGAAATTGTGGTATTCACTATTTCATCCCAGCATTCAATGAGCATAAAAACTTATTTGAACAAACATCTTCTGGTCTATCTGAACTATCCCATAATGACTGGTCCATAGTGGTAATCCCAAAATGGCCAATGTGTTTAAAAAGCTATTTTAAAATTACTATTTTTTTGAGAAATAAGAGGTATATTAAACAGTAACGGAACACTTTAAAATCAAAGGACTTTCTCTCCCACTGACAATGGAATGCCTGTGGAAATGTGGTCACGCCTTAGGTAGCTTTTATAAAGGGTTTTTGTCTCTGACTCTCTCTTTCTTTGCTTTTCCTCTTGTTTCACTCCTCCTGAGACCTGTTCTATTTCTAATGTTTTGCTACACACTTTCTGGCAACTTTAATAATGGACTCACAAGCATGAATGACTAACCACTGAGCTCAGAGGGTATTGCACATGAATGGGTGTTCCCTTTGTGTCAGCTTTTTCCCCCCCGAGAGAAAAAGGTGGATTATAGTGTGCTAGGATCTTACTCACCCTCACATTAAATGCTCATGGGACTGCAGCATAATGTTTGAACTACAAGAACCATAACAGTTTAGAATTACCATGAAAAACGTTGAATTTCTCTAAGAATTGGTAATGAAATACATTTCACATGAAGGTCATAAATAAATTATTCAGCAGAGAAAACTATCAGATTTCTTTTATTAGGGATAACATCTCCCCGGTGTTTGTTTTGCTTATTCTCCTTGTTGGGTTGCTCCACAGCTCTTCTGTTTGTTCATAGCAATATGACTGCTCTGTTCCTCCCATATCCTCTTTGTTTTTGTTTTTTTGGTTTTATTGATTTTCCTTTTTCCAATTTTAAAGCCTTCTTTGACAAAATAGATTCATAAGCAAATTTAAAGAGGACATGTTAGGTTTTAGTTATCTATAAAAGCTAAAGCCAGCTTGCTGATGTTAGAACTGACAGTTAGGATAGATGGATAGATATACTGTACTAGAAACTGTTCCAAGGTATTACCTGCTAAACAAAAATGAAACCCATGTTCACTTAAGTTTAAGCAAGAAGTTGTTCAAGAATGTTTGTGGGTTAGCACAACTGTCAGGTAATCATGCCATGGGTTACAAAATTTTTAGAAAAATAAAAATGCCTATATGATAATGTCCATAATGAGAACAGAAAGAACTGTCCAAGCTTTGGGAATCTGGGAGCATAATGTTGTTGTCTTCTCTATTGTTCATTTAGAGCTGATCTTGTTATCTTTTATTTCAACACCTTAGTCGAAGGTAATAAAAGACAGTACTAATTATCTTCAGGGATGTGTCTGTGTATGTGTCTCTAGGGAAGAGTGGTAAATTAACTATAATGTTCAGGGTGTTGATAGAGATTCTAGACACCATGACCAGTGACCATGAACAGAAAAAAGGCATCCCTAAGATTACAAATTGAGAGAAAAAAGAAAGTTTGGTCCTGTCGTTGGAATTTAAAGTGAACCTGAAATGTCATCCGCTGCTTAGGTATACAACGTAAAAAGATGCTTTTCCTGCCAAAAATTCACTCCATTCACCCTTCAGAAGCCTTGAACAACAAGTGGGTTAGACCAATTTCCTAATTAGTTCAGCTAATTTACTACTTTGAGCTACTGTAATCATAGACTGTTTCACAGCATCAAATATGGATTAGATGAAAGTGGATTAGACAGTCAAGTAGAAAAATTATATAAAAAAGATATGTAATGAGGAAAAAAAAATAACTTCATAGTCAAAGATGTTGTCAAAGAACAAATTAGGGATGAACATATAGAGATTTAACAATGTGGATTTAGCAATGTGAAGTTTTTCCACCATTAATGTAACATAAATCCGTTTAAATTCAACTGAAAGACAAAAAAATCTGTTAGGTAGAAATTTAAAAGGAAAAAAAGAATCTGCCTTAACCTTACTAACCAAGTGTTCAGTTCTATAAACTCGTACTTCGTTGAAACACCTTCCACTCAGTCTTTACTGGTGAACACCCAGGATTTTTCAAAATGTATATAATTAATTTGAATGATATAACTAAAGTTGTGTTTCTATAACCTATAAGACAGAAAGCAGTCAAAGGCTCTGTGTATGATTCTGCACAGTTTTAAACTGAGTGAGGAGAACAGTTTAGTTTGAAGTGTATGCCCCGCCTCTAACCTTCTTGACCCAAGCTTTGTTCCTTCATTGGTCATTCTTGCATTACAAGTTTTTCTTCTCTTTCTCCTTTGTGACCCTTTCAGGTTATTTTGCTGTATTTGCAGTGACCGCAGAGGTATCCCGACTTTCCCGTTGTTATCTGCCGTGCTTCTGTTTACTAGCCGTCCCGTGGACGCGCTTGGAAAAAACACACCTTGTTGGGGAACACTCTTAGTGGCTGACGGAAACTGGAAGATCTACAGAGTGAACCCCATTAGCAGAGAAAATTATAATGTTAAAGTTAGTAGCCTGCACTACAATTGCATTGATTGCATATGTGCAATCAGTGAGGGATTCACACTTATAAAATGATTTCCTCTGCCACCCGTATACAATGCAAAAAGAAATTTTCTTTCAGATATTAAAAAGTAAAATCAAGTACCTACTTAGCATCACAGCAACACATAAACAGCTGCAGGAGTTCCTTTTGAGTACTGGTTGGGTTTTTCAGGGAGACATTCCTCCAGATTCTTCTCTGTGGACCAAGGAAAATGGTTAAATAACAAATGCATTTTCTCCAAAGCAAAAGTAAAAGCCTGACATATAGCCTCTTAAAAATCTTTCCTATGCACATGAGAAAAACAAATCTCCTCAGTCTGACTGGTCTGGAGAACCTTAACAATGTGTGTTGGATGTGACAGATTCCCACCGATACATACAGCTTCTGTTACAAATCATTTGGCCTTTGAAAATTTTAAATCCATTTTTCTGCATATATATAAAAGCAGATTGTTACAAAACAGTTTTACGACCCTCCAACCCATCCCCACTCCTCAGATTAACGAAAACAACAGGTCCATTATCTTATGGAAAGGTCCATTTGAAAGGATTTTTAAACTTTAACAAGAGGATCTTGAACAAGCAGAGCCAGACCAGTTGTTTTATCCATGAGCTTTAGTCTGTCTTGTTTAAAGGTGAAAAACAATTATAATTATATACTTGATAAGTAGATCAAAAAGAATTTGATAAGGTGGAGTGATGCGTGACGCACTGCACTCAAGTTCTATATAAAGTAATTCATCTTTAATCTTATCAGCTGCCTTTAAAGTTTTTCCTCTCTGAGGGCAATGATAATAAAATTGATCACACCTAATTTTTCCACGAAACTAAGAGCTGTTTTTTCCTTTTTTTACAGGAGCCAGTTAATGATCTTACTATTTTAACTAGAAAAAAGCTAACTAACCAAGTTCAATGGCTAGTCTATAGTCATCTTACCATAGCTGTGTGAATGGTATTTGTGTTTTTTTGTGCACGTTTGTCTGAGAGACTACATAAATACTTATGATGGTTTTCTGACTCAAAATAGAGCAACTGGGTTAGAATGTGATCATTGAGATCAAAAGTCAAAAAACTGACCCTCCCATGTGGGAGTGTGGACTTAAGGAAGTGAATGTATTAATCTTAAATCCATTCACGAGGAAATGACTGTAATGTCATAATGATTTCTCTATTTCTACAGGTGTGCCCTGCTCCAGGGTCTGACTGCTAAGCATGCTTGGCAAGGATCAGCCAACTACCAGTAAACTTGACCTGGTGAATTCTGAAGTTTCTGACACCTCAGCAGCTTCGGACACATATGACGGTATCAACATGGCCGACCTTGTGGAAAGCTTGGATGCCAGAGAGTTGGACCTCGAGGAGGGAGAGGAGATCGACTATGATGGGAACTACTTGGGTGTGTATTTACTAATCTATCATGGAATAAACTGACATTTATGAGAGCTAGGAAAATTAATCTGGTTCCTTAAAATAAAACAACACAGACTAGCGAACTGCAGAATGTTCTTTTACAGATTCTAGTTTTTCTGCTTGAACATGTTGCAAACATGGGCAAACAATGGAGCAAGTGCTGAAACTGTTCTCCCATATTTGAATATGTGTGAGTAAGTTTATGCTTTTACCTCTACAATGATTGACCTGAAGAAATGTGGTTACCAACTACAGTCTGAAAAATTCCCTAACTTCCTGAAACTACTGTTGGTTGTTACCAGTAAAGAAAATTTAATATGATTAAAGTGTTTGTCCTGCCATTCTTCACTGCTATTCCTTACAAGGGGTGAGCAACAAAAATACTCACTCCTAATTTTTCTTCCCAAGTGACACTAATGCTTTGTTGTATATGGGCAAAAGAAAAAAAACTGTCTACAAGAGATGTTATTGAAGTTAAACTCTCACTTTCGATATAAAATAAATGTTTTCTTTACTCTTATGAGTTAAGGGTTGTTAATTTTCACAAGTGTACTAAACATCTACTTGAGGGAGGGGGGGAGGGGTGACAAACTGATGTACACTATGTAAATGATGACCCTGTCGCTCATATTATGACACATTTACTGTACTTACACCATGAAAGAGATGACTATTAGTTGTTTTATTTAATAACCTATTGATTTTATACATACCTTATTATAGCACATTTAAAAGTACTCAGCAGTATAATATTCAACAATAATTTACCTTTCAAATTCCTCCTATGTTCATATTTGTAGAAGTGGCAGTCTAGTGTGCAGGACACTCTGCTTGGCATCCTGAGGTCCTGTGTTGAAGGCCCACAGCCTGCACTCTGGGTCCCTGAGTAAGACCCTCAACCTGTTGCTTCCCAGGCACTGCACAGTGGCATCCCACTGCTCCCCAAGGGGATGAGTTAAGGTGCAGAAGAGAATTTCTCCATTGTGAGATTAAAGTTAATTAAAGTTAAATTATTATTATTATTAGATTCTTAGTCCCAGCTGCAACAACTAGGGTAGTGAAAAAGCAGAAACATTTTTTATTTATTCATTCATTATTTATTCATTCATTTATTTGTACACTTTGATCATGGTGATTGCGGGCGGCTTGTCCAAATAAAGTATGTTTTGTACACTTGTTAAAATGTTTACTATGTGAAGGACCCCTATTGGACTGGAGTCACAACACTGATGCTATTTACAAGACGGGTCAGTAAAGTGGAATGCTAAGGAGGTTGAGGTTTTTCGGGTTGCAGGTCACACAACTAAAAACCTTATCTTTTACTCTCAGGTAAAATCAACCATCTTATGTGTTTTGTATTTTGTAGCAGTAGTTCATTGTAGTTAAAAGAAAAAGGGTTGGCCAAGCTTTATAGCAGAGGTCACGGATTAGCGGACCGTAGTCCGGATCCAGACCCACCTGCTGGCTGATCCGGACCCAACCTGGTTTAAAACATTAAAAAATTATCAGATCAGTTGTCCGACAACAGTGTCTAACTTCACTTGCGCCGCTTTCCAGGCTACACGTGATACAAATGAGCCAATGAGCTGTCAGTCTGGGTTGCTGCTGCTGCTACTTTTAGACACAGCAGGCAAACCTGTGGCAAGCCGGGCGATGGGAAAGAAAGAGAAGACGATGAGAAAAAGAGAGCAGAGAAAGTATGGACTGCTGAAAGAGTTGCGGTGAACTAGTGAAAGAAAAGTGAAATGGTGTGCTTGAAGTTGACCCTGCACATTTTTAACACTTTTGGCTACTGCTGTGAAGCAGGATTCTCCACCATTACCATAATCAAAAATAAATATATCCATCCAGGCACAAAATGAGCACTTTGATATGTGCTTTAGAATGGCTTTGTCTCCATTCAAACCCAGGTTTAAAGCCTTGCAGGGCAGCCTAAAGCCCACTGCTCTCATTAAGCCAGAAAAAAGAAAGAAAAAAGAAACGGTCAGTTCAGGTGTTTTATAAAATATGTGAATCAGGAAATTGTCTATATACCAAACCGAACAATTGTTGTTCTCCACTTCAAAAAACACTTCAGATTTTAAAATGGAAAAATTTTTTTATTTTTTTTTTATTTAAAATTCAATATATAAAAACCTCATTTTATTTCAGTGTTAAATTCTGTTAAAGTAACAAATTATAATTAAAAATGTCGCAGGACCTTTACTGGTTGATTTTCTTTTTTTGGACTCCGCTGATTTTTAATTGGTTACCTCTGCTTTAAATCATTTCATCCAGTCTGTAAGTTTGGTGTGTTCTGTCTACTTCTTCATTTTTTTACCATTATCATGCAAAAATGTTCCTGCTAGGGGACAATAAAAGTTTTTCTATTCAATGTTTATCACCCTTAACTCCAAGCAATCGTATTACAGAAAAATATTGCACCAAGGAAGAATTAGCAATGCAGCCTACTCGCTTCTGAGAAGCCTGGACATCTCCTACATGTAAGAACAGGCTTAACATTAACCACCTGCTGTTGGTTTTGCTCCTAGGGGACTGCCGCATACCGTTTTCAGCCGTGTATGGAACAGTGGGCTTTAGAGAGGCCAATGCACGGGTCTACCTACCCACTGTGCCTATTACTGCCAAGATCTTAGAGGTGGAACGGTTCACCACTGCACAGGACCGCTTCAACTTATCACAACACCGGAGTGTCAACAAGGTATTCTGGTACACTTTTAATCATCTTAAATGATGAGGTTTTTTTTGTTTTTTTTTGTTTCTTAACTGATTGTGAGATGTGTGTGTTTACAGTCTCTGCCAGCCGTGTTTAAGATCGAGATGAAACATGGAGAATTTACCTGGCTGGTTAAGAGGAAGGAGAAGCATTTCCTGGAGCTGCACAGAGAGATGAGGACATACAAAACTCTGATGAGGATACCACTTCCATCACGCAGGTTAGTGCAGGCACTAACAAAGAAATTATACAGTAGATACATTAGTGCTCAAAGGTGCACTGTTTGATATGCAAAAACAAACTTATAATATTTTGAAGATATTTGCTTATAACCTGTTTTGTGTCTGATATGGTTCCCTCTTCATGACTATATAAGAAGGAATTGCAGCCTCTACTGTAATTTATCCCAATGCTTTACATTTCTCCAAACAAAACTTGAAAATCTGCCAAACAGATGATTTTAATATCTAGACTTAATTGATTTGGTGTTGTAGCACAACAATTTATAAAATATGTTGTATATATGGCTAGACATTCTTTAGTACACCTATGTCTTTTTGCTTCTGTCAGGCTGCTGAAGAGCTAAACTAACTGTAGAATCTGCTGCCAGCATGGTCTTTCTAAAACAAATTATTAAACTTGCAGCAAAAGCATAAAAACTATACACATTTGTTGGGGTGAATCAAGATGTGGTAATTAGTTCAGTACCCAAGTTTTTTTCTATGACTGGCGGAGCAAATTACCCATACTGTTAATTCGAAGGGTGAGAACCTAACATAAATCTAGCAAAAGTTCTAACAAAAGGGATCAATACAGGATCGGTCAGGAATGCCTAAACTCAAACATGCTGTGATGGGGACCCTGAGCTGATACTTGATTTGGAACAAGGGCACCTTTTAGGAATGTATTTATACAGATTCAAAGTTCAGCTACTCATATCTTTCACAATCTGCTCCAAATCAATGCTAAATATATGCAGCGCTGATGCACAAAAAATATGTAGATAATGTTTAATTTTGGTCACTTGGATCAACACGACCTCTACTGTATAGGAAAACTTAAAATATTAAACTAAAAACACATAAACAGACATTTTGAATGAGTTAAATTCTTAGGCATAAAGACCAAAATAACACTCACTTTAAAACATTCAAACATGAAAGGGCTATTGAAAAAATATCACTGCTTTTTTGCTCTTTTGATGTTTTCAGTGTGCAAATTTCCTTTTAATTGCTTTTCAGTCCTTTTGTGCAGAGCTTTTGGGCAAAAGGTTTTTATTTTTTATGAATCACTTCCTGTTACAAAAATAGAAATACGGAAAACAACATCACGTCTTTTTTTATCTATTATGCTGATTCAGAGCTGTAACTCAGTCTATCTATATTTTCTATGACCATAATTCACAAAGCAAGCATTTCACAAGGACTGAAGAGCTACAAAAAGTTTTTAATTGCATAATCGTCTTCCTTTGTGTGAAAACGATTTGACTTGGAGATTTTATTAATACTCCCTCTATGCAAGTGAGCATGTGTTTTTCAGTTTGAGAATTTGTTTTTTGCCCCCCAGCCACACTGTGAGGAGGAAGACTATGAGGAAGAGCGAGGTGAGGGAGATGCCCTCCTTACCCAGGGGAGGAGGAGACGACCTGGTCCGAGATGAGCAAGTGTCAAGCAGGAGAGTAAGTTGCACTGTTCTGATTGTGCTTCCTCTTTGTGATCTCTAAGTTTGGTGAATCGCTTTAATAACATAGTTACTGCACGATGTTCGCTTGGTACTCGTTTGTTGCCATGGCACTAAACTCATTGCCAACTGGTGTTCTCTTTAAGCCCTCTCTGACAATACCTCTACGCATGTTGGTGGTTATATTCATAGATTTTATCATTAAAATTATAACTGTGATGCAATATAACTTATGTGTTTCTATAGAGACAGTTGGAGGACTATTTAAACACACTTCTAAAGATGGCCATGTATCGGAAATATCACCATACTGTGAGTAACTACATCAATTCACAGATATTTGAATGTTTTTTTAGTTTATGATGGTTCTGCTGCTGTGCCATTTATTCTCTATTCTTTCTAACAAATTATATATTATTTAAAAAAAAAAAAAAAAAAAATTTAAATTAAAAAAATTCTTTCCATATTGTTTCTATATCTTGTCCATGTCATTTTTTCCTCAGTTATTGTCCTTTTACAAAAATCCCTTCATAAAGCCAGACTGTTTTCTTTTGTTGTATTTTTAGATGGAGTTCATTGATGTAAGCCAGCTGTCTTTCATTCATGACTTGGGGCCCAAAGGACTGTACGTTTCTTATTTTTGACTGTTTCAGTTATGGCTTTTATACCCAGGGCAGAGGTTAACTCGGAAAAGGGATTTTATTTTTTCCATTCTCTATGATTAACAGGGAAGGAATGATCTACAAGCGCTCTGGTGGACATCGTATCCCAGGAATGAACTGCTGTGGTCAGGGCCAGGCCTGCTATCGCTGGTCAAAACGGTGAGTTACTAATGTTCCCTCTTTACATCCATGTTTGTTTTATTTTTATGCTTTATTTTTCCACCTATTTTTTTTACACTTCATACAAAAACCCTAATGCCTCAGGGTTGTATATTTATGTTTTTAATTTGTTTTGTTTTTTGATTGCTTTTTAAATAGAATAATAATTATAATTCAATTCAAGTTGAGAAATATGCATGTGCTGTTTTTTTTGTCCTTGTTTAGAAACTCAGCAATTCTTATTTCTTTATAAAGAACTTCTATTATGATCAGACCAATAATCTTCATCTCCCGTGTTTTGTTGCACCTTTGGAAATTCAATGTTGTTTCCACAGTCAGTAAGGTGACTGAATTATGAACTTGCCTCGGTAGCGACAGAGAGCCTAAATGTGGAACCCTGCACACGACTATTATCTCTCCCAATGTCTACTACTTATTCTCACTACATCTGCAACCAAACCCACAATCAACACATTAGTTATTCTGATTGGATTCACAAATATAATATTAACGGAGGCAAAAAAACAAAGCAAATACTTGCTTATTATGAAAACAATTAATAGTAGATAAGAAAATCTATAAAATAGACATTCCAAAATATCACAAAAATAGAACTGATGAGAGATTTGGATTAGCTAAATGTTAGTGCATATACAAATAGATTAATATAAGTGACACCTGTCTAAAAAAAAAAAAAAAAAAAGCTGTGCACAAAGCATATAGTATATTGCTGACTCAAAATAAACCTCCAACCTTTTATAGAGAAAAAATGTTGTTTTTTTGTGCTAAATTTCCGAACTTGAAGTAGATCATATGTGTTTGCAGTGGGTTGCTAGTGCTCAGGATTTTGGTTTTGGTTTCATCAATTGACTTTTAGCCTGAATTTAAGGAGGAATAAATGTTACGACTACGGATGAATGGATGTAGGAAAGGAAGCAATAACGTTTCATATATGACACAGCCAGAGTGTTAATTAGAATCTAAAAGAGAACTTGTGGACGGCGCTAAAGATAAGAGTGACAGTAAAAGCCTTCCAACCTCAAAGACTTGAATAAAGCCATAGAGAAAACCACAAGATACAAATATTCCCTCAGTGATTATTAGAAGGGTTACATCGCTCTAATAACAAAAGGGAAATTTTCCACTCATTTTTTGACAAAGGTATAATTGATTTTTATGAGGCTATTTGTTTATTAAAATTTAAATTAAAACACATTCGAATAAAAAACTTATTTCAGATCCTTTTATCTTTAAAGAAATGTTTGTCTCCTTTCCTAACATAAGAAAACTTCTTGGTTGTTATAGAATTCTTTGAAATATAAATAAGCATCAACTCTTTTTCATATTTCCCTTTATCCAATCCAAACTACCATCAAACCATTTTTCGAATGTTATTTTCAAAAGACAACATATCCACTCAAAAATCCCACACGTTCACAGTACTTAGCCAAACCACCTACAGCATTTGACATACTGATGGTTTTTCTTCCCACACCCTTCCCTCTAAACAAAAAGTGAAAGAAATGCTTCTCTCAGCTGAGGTTCCTACTAGCAAATGTAGACACAGGAGATACGGTGGTGCTAATGATGCTGACAAACATAACCTTGTGTGTTTTGCAGCTGGCTGGTGGTCAAGGACTCATTCTTGCTTTACATGAAGCCAGACTCGGGGGCCATCTCCTTCGTCGTGCTGGTGGACAAAGAGTTTAGCATCAAGATGGACTCCAAAGACACGGAGACCCAACATGGAGTCCGCATTGACAGCCTTTCCAGGTTGTGCTTCTCATGTTTGTTTCTTATCGATGGTCATTTAATATTTAAGCTTTACTGCATAAATAATAAATAGTGCATTATGCCTGAGGCCAAACATAACAAAACTTACAATTGTTTCTTCTAACTGGGTAAATGTTAAAGTTTTCTTAAATAAAACTATGCTAAAACAAAAAATATATATATATATTTCTAATAACGCTTTTCACCAAGAGCTGTTTTTTAATGTAACTTTTTGGTCAGATTAGACTTTTGACATTGAACTGATACCCTGGTATGTCACCATATGTATGTCAAACATCTTTAAATGATTTCACTTCATCTCATGCTCATATCCATGTGTATTCTGCTGGCAGGACGCTCGTGTTTAAGTGCACCAGCTACAGACATGCACGGTGGTGGGGGCAGAGCATTGAGAGCTTTGTGAGGAGTCATGGGAAGGCTTTCCTCCGAGAACATCGCTTTGGATCTTTTGCACAAGAACAGGAAAACGTCCCTGCCAAATGGTAACCGCATTGGGAATAAAGAAAAAAAAGTGTTGCTGATGTGGATGTGCAACTAGATACACAAGAAATGATCAACAAAGGTTTTAGTGAGTTTAAGGCTGATCCCTTTGAGATTTGTCCAGTGCATTTCTCTGTTGCCTCTTCTTATATACAGCACCTGCCATAATTACTGAAAAATATGTGTGAAAAGCCTTAATATGAATGTGAAGTTAAATGCCGTAGCATAAGCTGCAATAAAAAATCTATTAAAAAATCTCATGATTAGTTTCAACACAATTATTCAGGAAGGAAAAAAATTACTAAACACAGAGCTAAGCTTTTGATACCCATGCTAATACATGGTATAACTCCATACTTACCTCACATGGTGCTTTTGCAGAATAAAGGTCCCATAGCATCATATTTCTAACAATGTACATGAGCTGCTTTTCTACATATTCTATCTTTAATTTAGACTGAACCCATTTTGTAGCTAAACGCTGAATCTGGCTCTCATCTGACCAAAACACAGGATCCCAGTTTAAGTCCCTTAACAGTCAATCAAACTCCAAATATTTGCATCTTTGATTATGCAACAGGAATTTTGGCTTTAGAAAAGCTGCCCATTTGACTTTTTATTTTATTTAAGTTTTTTTTAAATGTGTAACACCAAGCATGCTCTAAAAAACAACACATTCTTTCCAGGCAGAGGCCTTTTCAGGTCTGCTATAATACAGACCACTACAGAAGATCCTTCCTGCAAACAGCAATCACAATTTGTCATGATTTATTGAAGGAAAAATGTAAGAGTTTCTTAAAGTAAAACGAGAAATGGGCCTCTGTGTCCCTTCTAATATACTAAATCCATAGAAAGTCATCTGTAATTAAGTGTCAACCTGTGTCCCTACAGTTTTACAAGGCTTGCTTTCATGTGTGCATATAATAACATTGATGTTAGTGTGCTATTGCAAAAATGAATGTGTCAAAATGAACAAAGGTTCCTTTTTTCTGCCTTCTGCTACTGTTTCTCTGGTAACTATGGAGACGCCTGCCAGGACTGAGTGGTCAAACCTCTGTTTTGGAAGCCTTGCCATTTTTCCTCCTGTATTTGCATTTTCAACCTCAGTTGGCAGAGTATATGACACTGAATCATGTACAACATACAATGCAGCCTCCATGTCATCTTCAGCCTCATGCAAAGCTAGCACATAAAGAACAGTTCACTCATGGAGCAGCCTTATGCTCTGCAGTGTGTTAATTAGTTATGACGGTAAGAAAAGGGAACAGAAAAGCCTCTTGACACGTTTTATATTGGGCTGAAGACTTATTTGGAAGAAAATGACAGTTTCCAGCCAAGCTGTGTTCACAGTGTGAGCTCTCAGGAAACAGAAGTACTCCTTCGTCTGCTGCATGTATCTGAAAGTAAATCATATTATTGAATTGTTGATATTTCTGAGTGCCAGCGCATGCACCAAAACAGCACAGTGAATGGAACAGCTGATATGAGGAGCTGCAGAAGTATAACTTTAAATGCTTTGTCTGTGCAGGTATGTGAATGGAAAAACGTACATGGAGGATGTGGCCGATGCTTTGGAAGAGGCTAAGGAAGAGATCTTTATCACAGACTGGTGGTAAGTTTCTCTGCTTGGTATTTAAACAGTAAATGCTTTAGAGCATCTGATCATGGTTTCTGCTGCAATGTTAAAGAATAATATTTTTTTCCAAAAATGATAGAAGTTACATGAGACTTAAAAAATATATAAATAAAATCCTGTAAGTATTCTATTTTGCATAAAACCGTGATCCAACGCAAGCAGATTTTGCCTTGCTATTGCTCTAATTTCATTTAACCGTTTAAGTTTTAAAATCTACCTTTTAGCAATACTTCAATTCAATGATCTCAGCTACATGTGTCATGATAACAAGTACCTTTACCATCAAAATAACTTTAAATGAGTGCCTATGTTGTTAAAGAGACAGTAACAAAAATATTTGAAAAGTAAATGTATAAGGCTGAATTAGAATACTACTACTTTGATTATAGTTTGTTACCTATACAATAAAATACCCATGTTCTATTTTGCTGAGTTGTTTTATCATAAAATATACTTGATCAGGAGGAATTACACCCTCAAGAAACATGTTTCCATATGCACATGTGAGGGAAGGGAAACATAATAGAACTAAGATTTCTTCTTTTTTCAAACGTTTTAGCTATCATTTCAAATACTGTATATCAATCCATCTGCACAGAGCTACCCCATTTACACCTGTCAGCCTTAAGTGGCTTTCAAAGGTGACAACTCCTGATGTATACAACAGTTTTATTGCCATGTTTCCTCTCTACTTGTCACTCTGCTATCAGAGAATGAGAGGACAGCGTGGCAGTTATACTGGCCGGTGAAGCACATGTTCCTGCACATTATTTTATGCCTTTGCCACAAACCCTGGAGCCTGCCAGAGAGCCGCAACATGGTTCTGACTCTAATTACAGCCTTAGAACAAGAATAGAAATACACAGACTGCCTCCGTATCTGTTTACTCATCTGCTGGACCCCTTTATCGCTCTGTCATTTCATAATTTACTCTCCTAAGCTTACATTTTTCTATATCTTCTGCACCCTGTTAGACCAAACCCTAGTAGTAATCTAAATACCTTAATGTTTTATAGGAACAATTACTTAATTAAGATTTCCCTTGTTTTTTTTTTTTGTTATTTGGGAAGAGTAAAACGATCTGTCATAACTGTCACATTTCAAGCATTCCTGATACTTTAATTTCAAACATGGCTGCTTCTGGTCCCCACAGAGCCAAAAGCAGTGTAGCTGCATTTTGCTTTGCTGAAATCCCAGCGTTCCAAAGCAGTAATCACTGGGCTTAGGCTCTTTACCAATGAGGTGTGAGCCAGTGTAACATGAGCTGCAGACATAAGCTCAGGATGCCAATGTGTGTGGCTCATAAGACTACATCATTATGTCATGTCTGTCATTCTGTAGACTCGGCATTATAGAGAACCAGATTAGTGCAAGTTGAAAAATTCTCTTCTGTGAAGATTTTATTGAATTTGTGATTTTTGTCAGCCATTTATTTCTTCCTTGTGTCTTCTAATTCTTTTTTTTTTCTTCTTCTTTTGTCAGGCTGAGTCCAGAGATTTTCCTTAAGAGACCAGTTGTAGAGGGCAACAGATGGAGACTGGACTGTATCCTAAAACGCAAAGCAGTAAGCAAGCCTTTTATTAACAGAAATATACAAACTGAGGTCCTATACTGAGTTTTGTGGGAACTTTGTGTGCAAAAACCCTGAATTTCCTAAATGAAAATTGTTAGAAAATGATTATTGGTACATACTGTATTTATGAAGTGGAAGTACAATCAAGCATATTTGTTAACAATCTAAAAATGTAATTAAGTCCTCATTAATCAATACTGTATAGGCAGGCTAAATGAAGGCAAGTTTACATGAAAAATAGAAAGGAGAGTACACTGCACGTGCATACAGTAAAGGCAACACAAATGCAGAAGACCCGCCCTCTCCACTTTGGAAAAAAAAAAAAAGCACATCCACAACCCTGTACCTGCTCCTAAGAGGGAACGCCTATTGAACGTGTGCGAGAGCATGTACTGGCCCATTTTTCCTCGTGCACACTCTGTTTAAAAGTTGCTGTTTCCATTGCTCATACAAGCTTACTTTCATAAAAAGGATTTGCAATTTTTCCACTATGATAGACTCACCACCGGTAGGTGAAAATTAAGACGATAACAGAGGATGGCCATACGTAAACATGAGATCTAGCTGAGACATTGGTCCTTTGATCCTGGAGATGTTCTTTAGGTTTTAGGGGGCCGAAGTTTATGTTCCTCTAAAGGTTCAGGTCTGAGTCCATCACTGCACTTAGGTCTGTCAGGGCTGGTTGGCGATTTCCACCTGTAATAACTGAAGCTGTGTGCTACATTTTAGCTCAGCCTTTGGTCCGAAAAATATTATTTTAGTGTTGTATTGATTCAGATGAGAACAAAAATATGTCTCCATCCTCTATGCACTTACCCAGTGCTTAAATTGGTTCATAGTCACCTGGAGACATTGTAATGTACTGTATAGCAGTGTGACTTCTGTATAGTTTGGCAACTCGTATTGTTGTTGTTTATGAAGATCTGAGTTAAGGGTAACGGGTATATAATGAATAGAATGGGCCCCAAGGTGGACCCTGGGAGAACAACACATACGTGATCTCTGATGTAAAGTTACTTACTGACACAAATTTTTTTCTGTCCTAAATAAAAAACAAAAACAAAACAGAAAAAAACCACACAAAAAACCCTAAAACAAACAAAATGTTTCTGTCCTTGAAGTAGGATTTAAACCAGTGCGGTGCTATAGCAGAAAGGCCAACCCAGTTTTCCAGTCTCTCTCATAAAATAGTGATCAACAGTGCTGACAACTGCTCTAAGGTCCAATAAATCCAGTACTGTGGTTCTTCCACAGTCTGCATTTATGCAGATGTCATTTATAGAAGCACATATTGCCAAAACTGCAGCAGTGAGTCATTTCTGGCTTTTTACACCTAGAGACTACATCTGATGCTCATTCATCTTTGCAAAGTAAATCAAGCTAAGCCAGATTTTATACAAAGTCTGTTAAATTAAAAATAAATAAATAAATACATTTTCTAGTCCTGCCTTGCTTTCTGAATTATATTTTTAGCAGCTTAATTTCTCACATAAACTGTGAGAAGAGAACCATCCCCACAAAGTGATACTGCCACCACCATATTTATCTGTATTCCCTTTGTGAATGACATTGTTTGCATTTTTTAGTTTTGAGAGAGAACAATTTTTCATTTTTTTTAAGATTAGCAAATTTTTATTTTGTTGAGTTTTTACGGCACTAGTGGCTAATTTTTTCAACAGTAGGCTGACAGGAAAGGGGGTATGAGAGAGGGGGAGAGACATGCGGAACACAGGTCGGATTCGAACCCAGGTCAGGCACATTGAGGACTAAGGGCCCATGGGTCGTGCGCGCTAACCTCCACTCCACCAAAGAACATTCGAAGATTAGCTTTTTTTTTTTNACCCAGTGCTTAAATTGGTTCATAGTCACCTGGAGACATTGTAATGTACTGTATAGCAGTGTGACTTCTGTATAGTTTGGCAACTCGTATTGTTGTTGTTTATGAAGATCTGAGTTAAGGGTAACGGGTATATAATGAATAGAATGGGCCCCAAGGTGGACCCTGGGAGAACAACACATACGTGATCTCTGATGTAAAGTTACTTACTGACACAAATTTTTTTCTGTCCTAAATAAAAAACAAAAACAAAACAGAAAAAAACCACACAAAAAACCCTAAAACAAACAAAATGTTTCTGTCCTTGAAGTAGGATTTAAACCAGTGCGGTGCTATAGCAGAAAGGCCAACCCAGTTTTCCAGTCTCTCTCATAAAATAGTGATCAACAGTGCTGACAACTGCTCTAAGGTCCAATAAATCCAGTACTGTGGTTCTTCCACAGTCTGCATTTATGCAGATGTCATTTATAGAAGCACATATTGCCAAAACTGCAGCAGTGAGTCATTTCTGGCTTTTTACACCTAGAGACTACATCTGATGCTCATTCATCTTTGCAAAGTAAATCAAGCTAAGCCAGATTTTATACAAAGTCTGTTAAATTAAAAATAAATAAATAAATACATTTTCTAGTCCTGCCTTGCTTTCTGAATTATATTTTTAGCAGCTTAATTTCTCACATAAACTGTGAGAAGAGAACCATCCCCACAAAGTGATACTGCCACCACCATATTTATCTGTATTCCCTTTGTGAATGACATTGTTTGCATTTTTTAGTTTTGAGAGAGAACAATTTTTCATTTTTTTTAAGATTAGCAAATTTTTATTTTGTTGAGTTTTTACGGCACTAGTGGCTAATTTTTTCAACAGTAGGCTGACAGGAAAGGGGGTATGAGAGAGGGGGAGAGACATGCGGAACACAGGTCGGATTCGAACCCAGGTCAGGCACATTGAGGACTAAGGGCCCATGGGTCGTGCGCGCTAACCTCCACTCCACCAAAGAACATTCGAAGATTAGCTTTTTTTTTTTTTTTTTTTGAATAAAAGTTAGGTATCTTGTAGAGCTCTTAAAAACAGAAACCCCCTGGAATAGTTTATTCTTTTTTCGCCCAAATGTTTCATTTTACTGGATTCTCTACTTGGCTTGTCCGCAAATTAGAGCAGGAACCATAAAAGTCATTCAATGGGCTCATTGGGTGCTTCTCTAATTATACTGAATGTTGCTATGTCAGGCCTCTCAGTTTCAGTAGGAAGTTACATACTGATTTGCCTGTAGCTGTGCTTTGTTTTGCTTAACTATCTACAATTTTAGGTGATAAATGTAATGGTGCTCAATGAAAGAGATATTGGGACATAGTTTTATTACTTAATTGCGAGTTAAACTTCTCCATATCCTTATCACTGACCTGTTTGTGGTGTTCCTCAGTCTTCATGATGTTGTTTGTTAATGATCAAACCTCTGATGCTTTCATGGATCGTTTAGATCTATCTTGAGGTTAAATTATAAACGAGCCGGCTCTATTTACTATTTTGGTAAATCTGTTGCGGAATTGGTTGGGATTCAGAGTGATTAATTAATATTAGATCTTTTTTTCATAAAAAAATGCAAAAACCATGTATCCTTTTAACCTCCACCTCAAATTTCTGTTGTTGTAGTATATACAATCCCATTGTAATCCATTGTTATAATGATCCAAATTAATATCTAACAGTTAATCATAAACATCTGACTGAATATGTATACATTTATATGAATCCCCCTCGTTTTATCTCTGCAGCAAATGGGAGTAAGGATCTTCGTGATGCTTTACAAGGAGGTGGAACTCGCCCTGGGAATCAACTCAGGCTACAGCAAAAGAACACTCATGCACTTGCACCCCAACATAAAGGTAAGGGGTTAGATCACAGCAGTGGCATCTTTTTCAGGCTCATCACACGTAGAAATCGAAGGTCTCATAAGCAAAAAGATCAGTCAGCTTTACATGTATGCTTGTGTTTAAGGTTATGCGTCATCCAGACCACGTCTCTTCCTCTGTGTACCTGTGGGCCCATCATGAGAAGATTGTGGTTATCGACCAATCAGTGGCCTTTGTGGGCGGCATCGACCTGGCATACGGTCGGTGGGATGACACCGAGCATCGACTGACAGATGTGGGCAGTGTGACACGCTCTGTGGCTCTTGAGCAGGTCAGCTTATAAAATATCCCAATCTTTTGATTTATTGGCTATAAATGTGTTTCTTAGTTCAGATAAATGATAATATCAAAAAGCAAATAAAGGAACAGAGATTGTTATTATATTAGAACAGATAGCAGGTGTAAAGTTCAGACAATCTCAGTGCTATCGTAACATTTTGTAGCAGCCCAGCCTGAGTACAAAGTTTGATCCAAGACATAATCTGCAAAGGGCACCAAAATATTAGGGTGATGGCACAGAGGCCATCCAATCGTAAAGAATTGGAGCTCATCATCACATATAACTAGCAATAAAAAGATGCCTGAAATTAGTCAGCAACATATACAAAGAGAATTCAAGATTTTTTTTTTTCACTTATTATTGAAACAAGCATAAATAATTTCCGCACTCAGATCCAAAAAGCAATTTTATTAATCACATTTGATGCCAATTCTTATAGTTGTATAAACTTTCAAGAACTGATATCGTATGGAAATTATATTACATCTTAATCTTGTAAATAAATGAATAATTATGGTTTTAGCTGTTTACAAAGTAATCAATCAAGCTTCTTTTAGAACTGAATTTATCAGAAGCTAGGCTTTTGAGCATAAATCCAACCTGCATGTTTGAACATGCATTATATTGTATATTTTTCATGGCCTTATTAGGTGGCTTGTTTCTGTTTCTAGCTACATGACAAAGATAAACCACTGTAAAAAGTATGCTGCTTATGAAGAAAGTAATCTTTTCACATTTTTATTTAGCAGTGTCAAGAAGTCAGATTCATATATTTTTATTATGGACTTTTTTGTAGGTTGGCTCAACCAGCTCTTACGATGATAAAGGTGTGTCTACTGGTGATGGCGTCTCGCAGAGCAATGGGCGAGGGACGCCACCTGCTGATTCCATGGAGTTACCCAAGCTGAAGGGCGTCGGCCGCAGCAGGATGGTTCGCTTCAGTCTCTACCGACACCTGCAAAAACACACTATGCAGCACGTGGACAGCGTCAGCAGTGTGGATAGCACAGGTGTGAAAGCTTCAAAGAAAATATGATACATTTCACTCATTTCACTTCTGTGCAAGACAATAAATGGTGCATTTAGTAAAAAAAAAAAAAAAAAAAAGGCAATTTTGTTTATTTTCAACCTATTAAGGTGTTAATCTGTTTGTTTTTTTTTCCTAACATGTGCCTGTGTGCAGATAGTGGTTCTGTGAAAAGCCTGAAAACAGGTGTTGGCGAGTTACAGGGAAACACCCGCTTTTGGCATGGGAAAGACTACTGCAACTTTGTTTACAAGGACTGGATCCAGCTGGAGAAACCTTTTGACGGTCTGGTACACAGATACACATTTCTACACCTAAACTGCTTTTTCTTGGAATTAGCTTTGATAGGAATCCCAATACTGATACTAATACATTATGCATTTTTTTTTTGTACTGCACTTACACCACTTAATTGTTCTTATTGTTTACACTAGAACCCTGACCAGGATTAGTATTTTTTAATCCTCTTGCTATGTATGTTTATGGTTGTTTTCTTGTTTTACATTCTTCTTATATTCATTTCTTTTTTACATTTTTGTCCTCCCTGTTTAGACTTTATTGACCGGTACACCACTCCCAGAATGCCTTGGCATGATATCGCCTCAGTGGTCCATGGGAGAGGCGCCCGGGATGTGGCGAGGCACTTCATCCAGCGGTGGAACTTTACCAAAGTAAAATAATTTACACGCTAAACAAACCAAAAATACACAAGAATAAAGTAAATGTGATAAATAAAGATTTGTCCATGTATAAAATTCCTTTATAGTTTGTGGAATGCAGTGTTTTTTTAATAGTCAGATCTCTGTATTTAACTGCATGTTAAATTAAGTTTACTTGGGTTTTCAGTAGGAGAGGGTGGTTATATTTATGGAAAGAAACATTAAGGAGGGAAAGACTTGGCTAAGTCTGGAATGTTTGACTGGGGTAGTGGGAAAATGCTCTCACCCCTGTGTTAATATTTTCCATGAAATCTACTTTTTCCTTTCATTTCCTAAGCTTGAATTTCTCCAAACATACTTCTTGACTGTAATTCTACCTTTTAAATTCTACAACTATGTGTCTTACAGATTATGAAGCCAAAGTACCGCTCTCTGTCTTACCCTTTCCTCCTGCCAAAGTCCCACTCCACTGCTGATGAGCTCAAATACCAAGTTCCTGGAAGTGTCAATGCAAGAGTGCAGGTAAGGGAACATGATCAGATGTTAATTTAAAGAAGGAATACGTTTAAAAGTGGGTTTAGACATTTCTCTTTCAGTCTGGTGGGAGATTTAAAGGGAACATCCAAGAAACTCACAAGATAAACTCCCACTATCAAACATTTCCCAACCTCTTTAAGGAATGTTGGAAACAGATAACAGAGAGAAGTATTCCTACGGCCCAAGATAATTTACATAATGTAACAAGATGCCTACTTGTAAGCAGAGAGAAAATAAAAAGAAACAACTTTTGCTGCTTTTCTGAAATATCAGATTAGAGGTAACATCATTAGTTCAGTATTTTGTAATTAAAGCTCTCTGTCTTCTAAGATGGTTTTAAGATGCAAACAGTTCAGGTAAAACTATTATTATGTTTGTATACATTAAGCTGTAGATGATTTCTATTCATTACAATTAATTGACTGCAAAACTTTTTGATTTAGACAGTAGGATTCATATGTTGGGTTTTAGTTAAAATTCTTATTAGAGTATGAAGATCTTACTTGTATATAAACTCTGACCATTGCAACTCTTAGAGCCACAACTGTCAGGGCTCACTTTTCTGTGAATACTTCTCTGTGAATACTAGCTAGTGAGTGCATTAGTTATAAGCTGACCAATGACTGTGGAAAAAAAATTACAATAGTGAATGAAAGCTTTGAGCTAACTCTATCATGTTGGCTTTTGGAAGAGAGGTCTTTTATACTTTATATTATTCATTTGACTCAGACTCTGCAAAAAAACAACTAAGAGATGCAGCTAGTTAATGTAATAACATATTGGAGGAAAGTTGGAGTTGAGCAGAGTTTTAATTTTAAAATAACAGCTGCTGATTTTCATTTCATTTATTTATTAATTTATTTATCTAATAGGGACAGTGCATATTAATGAACGTCCACAACATAAATATGCCAGATTGTAGCACAATAGCTTACTTACATCTGCATGTCTCTAGGTAGGTGACCACGAAAAACACAATATACAGAAAGACCAAGCATTATAACACATGATACTTGAACATACACACACA
>NW_015150569.1:1247298-1265436 GCF_000732505.1 Cyprinodon variegatus
CAAACATTACATCTATATAGAGGTAAAGCATCTGTGTGGCTGTTATAGATTTGTTTAAGCACTTCTTTATATCTCACTATGAGTATCGACACAGAAAGGGGAGGGTTTATTGTGGGTAATTCTGTGGCTTTTTTGGGGTTTTTGCATGTTCTTTCTATTTCTATGTTCGGGTTACTGTGTGTTACATCTTCCTTCTACAAAACAAAAAAATACATTTTAGCAGTTTTAAACATAATCTGAGATACTTAACATTACATTCTAAATATTGCAATTCCTGTTTTGAGGACCTGCTGTGTACCTTGGTCAGGAGTGAAACTTAGAAATTTCTATATTACAAATTCAACACATAAAAAAAAAAATCAAAATAATTTGTACTTTACTGCAGTATGATGGTAGAGGTCTGTCAAAGCTATAAGATTCAGAAATTATGTTGTCCACTGAAAGAACAATACATGACGTTCTTGGCCATTATTTTAATAATGTGTTCTCCCGATCAGAACTTCTGGTTCCCATTACCACTGCAAGGCATTTTGCCATTACCAAATCCTAGTTTGATACCTCTTTAATGCCATTTAGAGTTGTGTTAAAAATTTTAGCAACGTGTAGAAATTTAAGTAAAGCTCTAAGCTGTCATTTATTTTTATAAGCAGAAGCATTTAGAACACAACTAGGTTATTCCTTACCAAGATCGTTAGCATGACACATAACCCATGCAATAGATTGTGTATGGTGCAAGATCTAAAGAACTTTTTGCCGCACAAGACCCTAAAAAAACATTCCTGTTTTCATAAGTCGCCAAAATGTTGCAACATTTCACCTTAGGCCAGTCAGTGTGTTTGAAGGTAAACTGTAACCTTTTAACTCCATGTTTTTTTTTTGTTTTTTTTTCAAAGTAATTGCTTGTTGCTTTAGCTTCTCATTGGTAGCTTTGCTACCTAGAGATATCTTGTAATTGCTCTATTTCTCACAGGTAACTCTTTGATCCACCCAGAGTTGAGCACTAAAACTCAGTAGCATTAAATTGCACTTCCTTGTGATGTTCAGGTCACTCCAGTACAGTGACAGATCGTTTGTCTAGGACTGTAAGACTGTAAGAAGTTTTTTTATTGTAAAGGTACCCAACACATATGGTAGCAGTTCTCAACAGTCACTTCTGGCTTTTACTGATGATATTTTTTATGCAGAACTCTGTTAAAGTGAAAAGCTAACACTATCATGACTCCTGTCTGTTTGGCCCTTGTGAAGGTTATATGTAATTTATACCCTAGATGGTGGCAAAAAAAATCTACTTAACCTACAAACAGTTTTGTCAAACAACCTTGTTGATAATTTGGATTACAGCATGCTTTAGTGGGACTGATCAAAAGCATGTTGTTAAGACAAAACTTATAATGAAAAAATAAAAATTCACTGCTTTAATTTGTCTGAACAGAGCAGATCACATGGCAAACACTGAAAGGATGCTACAGTCTGTCTTTCACTGTGAATACAGTTGCAAACCATGACAAACACTGTGGTTTTGTGAAAAATTTGATTATTCCAAAAAGCTAGGCTTCATGAGCCCAGTTTCTTTTTTTTGGGTGGGGGTTGGTGTAAAAAAAAGTTTAGCCAGTGAAAGAAATTCTGGTAAAACAACTGGATCAAAACCTCCATATATAGATATTAAATAAGCTGTAGTCAGAGTAACGGACTATAAAACATACAGTTCATATAAAATCTGAATAGCTGAAACTCTTTATGTTATTAATTTGGTGGATTTATGGCGCTACACTGGGGTATCTT
This sequence comes from Cyprinodon variegatus, assembly GCF_000732505.1. Classification (NCBI taxonomy): domain Eukaryota; kingdom Metazoa; phylum Chordata; class Actinopteri; order Cyprinodontiformes; family Cyprinodontidae; genus Cyprinodon; species Cyprinodon variegatus. Next base: position 1,249,081 of record NW_015150569.1, read on the forward strand.
ATTATGCTGAAATAATTTTTTTGAGAATGTAATGTCTGGCTGAGATTTGTAAAATTATTTTCATTTGAATTGATGATTTTTTTTTATTTTAGAACCAGTTTTTCATCAGCTGTGCAGACAACAGAACGGTCTACAACAAGATCGGCGATGCTATCATAGAAAGGATCATCCGGGCACACAAGTACTTCCCTTCTCTGTTGTTTAAGAAGTAGAAACAGTGTTAAAAAAAAAAGGTTTTATCCAGAATTTCCCCTTATTTTTATTTTATGCATCATAAATGTAACAAAAACTAAATATGGGCTCCTGCTTTCTTATAGCACTGCTCCCAATAAATAGTCAGTGTTTTGAGAAAATATCTTTATTTTTTTAGGGAGGGTAAAAAGTACCGAGTGTATGTGGTCACCCCTCTGCTTCCTGGCTTTGAGGGCGACATCACCACAGGTGGAGGGAACGCCATCCAGGCTGTGATGCACTTCAACTACAGGTAGTACAGCCTCATTTCTAAATGTTAATTGGTTTTGATATGAATGCATCTGAGCAATGCTGTTTTAATTTTACCCAGAACAATGATCAGAGGAGAACATTCCATTATCTCCCAATTAAAAAAGGAGAGTAAGTACATTGCAAGTTTTACTACTTTGAGATTTTAAGCTTAAACATAAGAGTTTTGTATCTTCTAACTATAATTTGTCCTTTTCTGTTTCCCAGTGGATGACCAGTGGATGAACTACATCTCCTTTGCTGGTCTGCGGACTCACGCAGAGCTGGAGGGCCGCCTTGTCACGGAGCTCATCTACGTCCACAGCAAGATGCTCATCGCTGACGACAACACAGTCATCATTGGTTAGTCTTCAGTCGCGCCTTCTGTCATTCTTACTTCCTGTGCGATTCTCATCAGCTGCTATTTGTAGGCATTCTACTTCTTCGCCTTTCCACTTAGAAATGAATGAAAGCTTGGTGTCTGGCTCCATTTACCCATCTTTCACCATGTGTACAGCCAACTAATGTGCAAACCATGCTGTGATTAAAGTGTGCCATCTGCTGGTAAAAAAAAGCACATGTCAACAGGGAATGACGTGAACCAACAGCACATACAGTAGAGTAAGAACTTTGCAGCTTCTAAGAATTTTGTTTTCCAGATCAATTTTTATTTTTTATTTTTAATGGTATAAAATGCATTCATTTAAATTAAACCCCTTTTACATTGAATGGAGTCAGACATATCTCCAGCTATCGGTGATCCATGAGGCAACTCATGATATCAGTAACTTTGAAAATCCCTGTTGAGCTGGAATGTAAGGACATGTTGATGTTGTTTGGCACTCTGCATATGGGTTCATGTTCCTCCCTTTTGCTTTTTGTGGTTGTCATGATATCAATGTTGTATTAACAGGTATAACATTTATACATTTCTTAAAGTGAGTGCAGTATATCATCATGATAGAGCTCACACTAATTTTCATTTGTCTTCATAATTTTCTGGAAAAAACAAAACAGAAAACATTTTGGCTAAAAAAATGCACAAATGCACTTGAAACCTTTAACAGCAACTTTTAAACAGAGCGTGGACGAAGGGAAATGGGCTTGTGCATGTTTTTGCACGTTTTTTAAAGGGCGTTCCCTATTGGGAGAGGGTATAGAATGGCGGGTCTTTTCAAATATACCTTCAAGTTCAGAAATATACACAAAAAAACAATTGGAGAAGTATCTCAGCAAAAGGTAGCCAAGGACACAGTCCAAAGCTGGCAATGAGGGATGAGCTTGTTTACAGAACAACAAATGCATAACACAATGATCAACACAAAGATGAGTATGAGCTCATAGAGCAAATATTTATATAGGGTTGTATCCAATCAGTAGGGGAATGTCAGGATACAGATTCTCTCTGTAGTTTTCTGCAGCAAGCCGTCCGTATGCAAAACACCATTCTAGTGTTCAGACTACAATATATGTTTCACCTGTGGGCAGCACTAATACCCTGATCATCAGGACCCAATTTCCCCACAAAAACTATTGTAACCCCTCAGCCTATATTTTATTTCTAATATTGCACCTATTTCAACACACAATCAATCAATTTATTTCCAATGATGGTTAACCTACCCTACAGTGATGTACTTGTCAAAACATTTTTTCATGCTGTGCTATCTGTCACACCTCTCTAGCTCTATAATCTGTAGATATTTTTCCCCAAACAGTCTTGCTTTTTTAAGCCTAACATTTCTAATGCTACACACATAGAGAAGCATTTCTAAAACACCAACTTTTCAAGTCATTATTCCAATATGAGCTTTATTTGGCTCAGATGCAAAAAAAATGGCTAACTGTTACCGCCATTAGATAAATATTGATCAAAGTTTAGACTTGGTGATTAAAGAGCGGTATTAATGACAAAAGTCTGAACACATCAGTTTGTACAGGGAAACATTTGATTTAAGAAAAACTACGACATTTATTTAACTAAGACTTATTATTTTCACAAACAACAGCAGCATTTAGCTTGGGGGATCTAGATACTGACTGTAGCTGGCCACTGTAGCCGTTGGATGAACCGCGTTGTTCATCGGTTTAATAAATCTGAGGCGCATCATGTAAAACACACATTTTGAGGGGTGATGAGAAATCCAACCTCTTCAATATTTTCTTTCTATTTCTACAGCTTGAAGTTGTTTTTACATAGTCACTCTTAGTAGCACAGGTTATCCGTTCCCTGCGTACTAATAAACTCTCACACATGAATGTATTACTTTTCTTTTAAACTGGTATTTTTTGTCAAGAACACACTGTAATATGATGGATTAGCAGAGGGCATCATTAGATGTCTTTTACAATGTAAGGAAATAAATAATAATATTTGAGATTGTTACTCAAAAAAAGCCCTTATGTTTTAAAAAAATGTTTGCTCCTCAGCTTTGAAAGGCTAAAAACTGACAGTGACTTATTTAAGGTTTAGACCAGGTATTTCTGTATGTTTGATGTGTTTAATGACTTAAAATATGTGGATTTTGCTCTTTAAAAATGTACAGTAAGGGGTGTTGATACAGTACATTATTCACTACTGTGCTGCCATTATGAACCGTTGGGTGTTACCTATTTGGTGTATTATGCATATATCTCTGCTAGTGCAAATATGGACAACACATTAAAAATCTCAGATTTTAACTGACTACACTAGAATCGTTTGTTTTATAAGTCCTACTGCAGGACTTTAAGTCCTGGCTTTAAGTCCTGTTTTTTCTTCTTCTCCTCCAATTTACCAAATTTATTCCCAGAGCTCCTGTTTGACTGGGTTAAAAAAAAACACATCATTTAATCACCCAGGCTGTGTCCGAATGTCCACCCTAATCACTATAAAGGGTACTTCAGTATATAGTGGTTAAAGCTTGTTAGATGAACGTCCAAATGTCTAGTGGATAAAAAAGTTGTGGACTCGAAATTTCAAACAATGCACCTTGAAAAGTAGCTATCATCCATGGTCACTAGACAAGTAGAAATATCCTGAAATGCTTTGCGAGGAAAGCTCGAGGGGAGGTGGAGTTACTCCACCAACGGGGAGCGAAAAGTAGTGATCATCTGTCCGAACGGTCAGTTAACTGAATTCACTATATAGTCTACTATATAGTCCCTGCTCTATATAGTGACTGGAGGATTTAGGGGTTAGGGTGGACGTTCGGACACAACCCCAGTTGCTTATACAGTAGGTGCAATTTGGAGGTAAGCATACTTCTCTCCAGCGGGGAGTCTGATTCCATGAGCAGCACAGCACACCCTTAGCCAAAGCATGGCATGTTTTTATTTTCCCTCTTACTTTTATAGCACATAGACTATTTTACATGTTAACTGGAATCTTGTCTGCTGCAGTCATGCCATTGCAGTTGCCTGTGCCCATGATCACGGAAGAGCTATCAGTGTGGGTTATAGGTTCCTTCAAAAAGCACCCAAGACATGCAAACATGATAATGAAAACCATAATAATCTCATGTTTTGTGTATGGCCTGAAAAGATGGGGAAACTCTCATGTCCCATCAAGCATAATGTTAACATGACTGCCTTCTATCTCTGAGACTTCTCTAAAATTCAATTGAAAACATCAATACTTTTTTATGTTATTAATATTGACCCAGTTTCATTTAGGGTAGCGTGGAAAAACTGAGTACACAGGAAATTAATGAAGGCCTTGTTTGTTCTTGTATTGTTCTGTAGGTTCTGCAAACATCAATGACCGAAGTATGCTGGGAAAACGTGACAGTGAAGTAGCAGTGATTGTTGAGGACTGTGAAAAAGTGGCCTCAGTGATGGATGGGCAAGAGTATCAAGCTGGCTCCTACGCACTTGAGCTACGCCTTGAATGTTTCAGGTGCTTTTGGAAAATCAATGTCTATATTAGATTAATAAAAGCCATATAATATAATTAAATTCTCTTATGATCAGAGAGATAGGCCATTTATACTGAATGTGAAAACAGTAAAAATTTCCATGTTTTTTTTTTTTGTTTTTTTGTGAAAACAGTAAAAATTTCCATGTTTTTTTTTGGCTCAGTTTATCACTTGACTTTTCACCTTACAGTCACTTTGAAAATGGCCTGCCTATTTTACAGAGTCATCAGATAGGACCATCTATCTGCTTGGTGTTTTGTCATCTTTTCATCTCATTTTGGAAGATGCAAATTTAAATAATTTAGTCCTAATGTGAAAAGCCAAACAACAGAGTCAGCATCCCTGGGTCAATCAGACCCCCCAGAGATGCTCCCAGTTTGGATCCAGCCATGCAGAGCAAAATGCTGGGCAGAGAGCAGCAGAGGCAGGAAGATTAAGAATGATTAAACAGTTCTTCTCAGGGCTTTTTTTTTTTTTTTTTTAAAGCCAGCTGCAAAACTCCAAAATGCATTCTTTACATCAACATACATTTTTCTGCCTTTCATTTTTATTTAAAAAAGCTTTGTCTCCCTCTTTGTCACAACCACATAAAGTCCGAGAATGGTTGAAATGAGCCAAATTGACATAAATTCAGATGGTTAAACTCCAGTGAATATCACTTGTTGTTCACCACGGCTTTTGTTCGCTCGCACTTACATGCCTTACCCTTATCACATCGCTAGGAATGCGTTTTGCATTGCTGCATTCCTGAACGTGCCTCTACATAAGGATAACATATAAATGGCTTGTTCCATTCAAATCATTCGTGTTTGGTGCAAATGCAACAGGAATAATGTCCAGTTAAAATACATAATAAAGTAGTCCACATCTCACTTCAAAGGAGGGATAAGATAAGAAAACAAAAACACTTTTTCACTGTTAAGGATAATTGCTAAATTAATATTTACTGTATTTTTTTTCTTTTGTGGTCTGTCTTTAAAATTTCTGGAATAGAAAAAAAAAGCTAAATGGGCAAGAAAATTGGGCAGGAAAGTATTAAATGAACCACAATGACTTGTATGTTTTTATCAGTCACACAATCCTTTCAGTTGCATCCTTCCTTACCAATGAAAAATGGCATGTCCCAACATGTTTGCTGTGACAAGTTAAAAAGATATTCAAATTTTAAAGGGATGGGAGTGAATAAAAGTTGAGTCTGAGTGGGTTTAACGATACCAAACTAAGATAACATCTTGCAGACCTATTATTCTAGTACAAGAGGATAAATAAGGGCAGCTGCTTCTTTCCCTGATTGGACTTCAACAAAACTTTTTTGTTTTCCTTTTTTTTTTTCTTTTTTAAACTTGGTTCTGGAATTTTATTATTATGTTTAATGTGCCTTTTGGAATATAAAATTCACCAGGTCAGTATGCAGCAGCAATCGTCATGTTTCCTTTTCAAGCAGGGCTTTTTTTTCTGCTGATCATTTTATTTTATTTTATTATATTTACCTTTTGGGAACTTTTATCTTTCTATTCAAAACATCAGTTCTTACTATTTGCAATAGTAAGAACTGATATTTGTTTGTCTTAACCCTTCTTGAAATATGAAATCTTTATGGTGCTATAGGTGATGAAACAGCGTTTGTCTTACAGCACTTTTTACAGGAGGCTAATTAGAGGCTTGTAAATATCCTACAGTAGTCTTGTAGTCTGTATTGTCAGCAGGTAACAAAATGCGTTTCCAGCAATTTATCAACAGGTCCTCTTGATTGTGATCATGATCACTGATATTGAAGTGGACTAAATAAGCAATTGAAGAAATAGATTCTGTTCCGTCTCATTATCTGTTTTCTCATCCTGATCAGGACAATCCTGGGAGGACACACGGACTCAAGCATTGACCTGTCCGACCCGGTCAGCGATCGTTTCTATAAGGAGGTGTGGATGACCACGGCTGGCCGGAATGCTACCATTTATGAGAAGGTAGAGGAGATATGCGCTTCATCTAATATACAAAAAAATGCAGAAAACATTAAAATGACCATGAATTTATTCTCATCATCAAATAATACAGTTTTTTTCTGGGTACCTTCCAGATTTTTTAAAAAGGCGATGAATCTGTGACTGCGAGTCTGACGGAAAGTGTTCTGACCTTTTAATTCAGGAGGATGAGTTATGAAAATAAAGAGATTTGTGTAATTTTTACTTTGTTAGATTAAAAGTACAAGCTCTGAAAACTATTTAAATGCAAATGTTCTACATTATACAAGCACATACAGTGCTTTGAAAATAATTCATGCCTTCATTTTTTACCACATTTTGACCTTACAACCACAAAATTTACTGTTAATTAATTCAATTCAGTTTATTTATATAGCGCCAATTCACAATACACGTCATCTAAAGGCACTTTACAGTTCAACCAGATCATACAGTCATACATAAATTAATGGATCAGACAACCTTTAGCAGCACATTTTTATTTAGCGATAGGAAAAAATTATCGTTATGTTTTATTACTCACACATTACATATAAATGCACAGTTTAGTTATGTGCCACACATTATTCATATTGCATGATTGTGGAAGTAATGAATTAATGGTTTTTATTTGTTGCAGTTTATAAAAAAAAATGGAGAAAAAGAATTTTACTTTGTAAAACTCCCTTATACTGCAATTCAGTTCAGTTCAGTTTATTCGAACAACAAAACAATATAAGATGTGTAAATACAACACAACACAATGAATACATAAACCATAATAAATTGTTCGAAAAGGACAAAATTGTTTTGGAGAGCATCTGTATCGGCTATTAACATAAAGAAACTAAAACATTTCCATATTCATCGGTAAAATAGCCCAAGTTTAGTTAGAATGAACTCTCCAAAGATCCTCTGTTTGATTTTTGTCTGGATATTGACTGGACTTTACCTGAACCATTCCGTTAGAGCCTTAAGTTTATGTTTAAGATTTTTGTCCTATTGGATAACGAACCTCCCTCTACTCTGGTATTTATCCTTATTAAGCCTTTGTAATCTTCTTCTAGATCAGTTAGCCTCACTCAATTTTCCAATAACTTTTACCTGCATTTTTTCTCACAGCTGAACATTTTTTTTCCCAAAGCACCTTGCTTCCAACATCATGTTTCACCATACGAGTGGTGTGTTTAGGGCATTGTAAATTGCTATTTTCGCCCACACATTGTTTCATCTTTTTTGCTTTTAATGACTGTAGCCGTAACTTTCACATGTTTGCTGTAACTTCTGCAGTACATAGCTTTCCCCCTGTCATGGTTTTGATCCATTAAGGCTCAATTTCTCAAACAAGTTCCCAATAATTTTACCCTGGGTGCCATTCCGAACTTAGTCCCGCCCACAACGTTTGATCGGGAAGTTCATATTCTGACTAGAATTGAGTAGGACTACATCAGCCTACAATAATTTGCCCTTTAAAGCATATTTCTCCACACCAGTGGTGCATCGATGTGGCTCCTCCGGTTATGAGCTACTTGACTGCTTCTCTGGTTCTTGTTTAAAGGAAAGCAGGATGGATGCAAATAAATGTAATAGTTTTCAGATTTTAAAGTAAAAACCCTTAAATCTTATTTTTTTTCATTTCACAATAAACCACTACTTTGTATCACATGTAATAAAAAAAACAAAAAAAAACAAAAATGGAAGTTTGTGGCTTTAACTTAATAAAATGACAAAAAAGCAGGTGGAGCAATAATTTCAGGGAGGAGCTATAATTATGCCCAAATTAAACCTACCGTATAGAAGTGTCATCTGTTTATGGAAAAAAAACGTTGCCTATGCTAAAGTATGCTGGGTTATCAGTGGAAAAGTGTTTTTATTTTTCAAACTTTTTCTTGTTTTTAAAGCTCTGGGTTTACCTAGGGTAACCTTAAGAGCTACACACATGGCTGTGAAACTAAATGACTTCCTCCTGACTTTTCCCAGGTTTTCCGTTGCCTTCCCTCTTCCCTGGTGAGAAACATGTCTGAGCTGGAGCAGTTCCAGTCCAAACCAGGACTGGCCCAGACTGACAAGACCCGGGCTCAGGAGGAACTGCGCAAAATCCGAGGCTTCCTGGTCCAGTTTCCCCTGGACTTCTTGTCTGAACATAACTTGATGCCTTCTGTCGGGACAAAGGAGGCCATGGTCCCAACCGAGATCTGGACATAAGGAGCGATGACCAAAACTGGACCTGCAACATCTGGCTTGTGGTTTTATGTTGCCGCCAGACACAGAGGAATCTCTGTTTATACTTCGCAACACTAAATTACATAAAGAGACTGCAAATCAGGTGAACCTTGTGGATGTACAGAATGAAGAACAAATAGACTATAATAACAGAATTGTTTTAAAGTGTGGAAGATTTTTGGCTTTCAGGATCATCTCCAATTTTTAAGTTGTGATTTTGAAGTCACAGCAAATATTACTAAGGGTCCACTGTGAGGCCAGGAAGACATGTCAATGGTAACATACATTACGTTCTCTTTGTGAGATGTTACTTCTCTACCTGCTTTTTTATTTCAAAGCTGAGCACCTATAGGCCTTCAGCTGTGCTCATTTCAAACAGATTTTTCTAAAGGGCATCAGGTCTCACCAAAAATGATCTAAAAAATCTTCGTCTAGAATATGCCTGTCGGTTTTATTTAATGATGGAGAATGGTTTGCTTGCTAACAAATCATGTCAAAAATGCACAACTGGCATTGCTGCATAACAGATTACAGAGCGGATCTAAAAAAGAGACTTTTAGGGCCTCATGAAAACTCCTTAACGACAGCTTTGTTTTCAGAGTTAGAATTCCTACAACTTTATATTTCTGTTTACTCACCAGATTTCAAGTCGTAGGATCAAAATAGGATCAGATGGATGAGACAATCAGGCTTTACAATTAAAGGAACTATTTTTCTTTTTCCCAGCAGGTGGTGCTAGCTTCTAGAAACAGCAACAATGGAGAGGCTTTCTTGTTTTTTTGTTTGTAAAGTTTTAAGTTGTTTAAAATATATATTGCTGTTTACTTTACCTGATCTTAGAAGCAAAAATATCATGTACATTTCAGAATTCCTAATTCCAAACAGTATGCATGTAATATGATGATAACCAGCTTTTCGAGATGGTACAGTTTGATTTATGATTTCCTTGTTTCATGGACATGCATGCATGTATGCATGACAACTGATTTATCCCATTTTGAAATATCCATCACATCATCTTCCCTTGAATGTGAATCTAGAACGCATCTTCATGGAGTGAGCTGCAGCTTGTTCTAAATGTTGGACTTAAGGAATAATTTCGACTGAGGGTGCCAAAGAGAGATTAAAGACTTACGGAGCTGTCAGTTTGAAAAAACAAAAAAATCTAAATGAAAGATTTTATTTAGCACTCCACACCTTAAACCTGTTTAGTCACACCCAGCTTTACTTGAAAGCTGCAGGGTGTTGGACTTTTAATGGGAACTTTTGAATAAAGACTTCTTCAGTGGGACCAAAACATGTTAATTAACGGGAAACTGCTTGGAAACAGTTTTTTGTTTTGTTAGGTTTATGTAATATTTTTACTTGCTGTATTGTCCGTGCATTATTTATGAATTATGAAGCATTTAACACTCTTCATTTTTAATTAATATTTTGGTTGGGATGTTTATTTGTACTGTAATTTAACTTTAGTTGTTTGATAACTCTTTGTCTCTGCACAATCTTAAGTTGTTATTGTTGTTAACTTTTCCTTTTAAACGGTATAGTGTCGATGGCTAACAAGAAAGATGATGTTTTGGACTCCTCTTCCTTTCATCCCACAACTATTAATCATTTTAATGTTGTGATATTTGTACCCAACAGAGGCTTTTATTGTGATTATGTTCACAATAAAAATATAATTTATACCACTGACTAGGCCATTTTAATGTCTGAGGAGTTCATCTGACGTTTATAAGGCATTTTCTTTTAATATATCATTATTGCTCTAACATTTTAGTAAATAAAGTACAAAAAAGTAATCCAGGCAAAATCTAGAGGTAGTGCAGAAAAATTTTTTTTTTGATTGCTGTGCATGGTTGCACCAATGTACAGTAAAATATGAATTATAGTTCCAGCACCTTGTTGACAGAAAAATTAAGTGATCCTGAGACGATCTGCAGAGTTCCATGTAAAGTCTTCTTAAATTAAAGTGTAACAGTCTGTTCCCAGGGTATTTAACATAATAGAGACACTCTTGTTGGAGTTTACCGCTCTTCTCTGGAAGGATGACAACTTTGAATTCCTCCTAAATTCCTAACCTCTATAGCCTTGTTTTTATGGTGAGTCACCCTTTGTTTCTGGGTGTGTGATGAAGGGAAAGTGTTGACTTAAAACGACATTCAGTGTTGATTCCTGAAACACTGACAAAAATAAATGAAACCGTTTTTCTACTTCTGTTTCTTTAATAAGAGGTTCTAGGTCTTATTTATTGTGCAGTGTCATAAAATGAACCTGCTAGGATTTTATTTTCCAGACCTGCTTATTCCAGACTAATAAAGAGCATGCTCCAGAAATTCCCAAGTATTTGGGGCGAGATTAAATGCAGACAGGTGAGGAAAGTTCTTTAATTACATTCATTTTGAAACTAGTTCACATCCGTCAACCTTTGAAGTAAAGTAACCGCAAAGCCCATCTTCCTTTGAATTCTGACTAAGCTTTGCTATCACTGTGAAATCAAAACATCCCCCATGGCATGATGCTGGCACTGCTTTCGGGAAAATACTAATGTGACTAATTCTGATTCTTTTTTGACATTGACCCTCTTTTTGCCACTCGTATAAAAATAGATTTCCATTTTGCATGACTTATGCTTGATCTTTAAAGAGATGATATCTGAATATTATAGTCTGGCACATTGATTCACTTTTTCCCCAATCTTCCATCTTATATACACTTATACTGTGCATAAATCACATTCTGTGGTTTATGCACAGTATAAGTTTACTGTTTAAGATATAGTGAGTTGAGCTGGATTTTATATTAGGGGATGTGTTAAGGAAGTATAATACGAAGGTACATCACAACTTTCCGAATTTATATTGGCAGATAATTTGGTAAAACAGGAATATCTTTCCTTCTGCTTCACAATAATATTCTACATTTGTGTTAAATGGGCATATATAATCTAAATCTGTTGAGGTTTAAGGTTGCAATGAGATCAAATTAGAAAACCACCAACGGTTAAAAGTAACTGTGGAAATAAAAATTTGTTAAATGTAAATAATATCCTGTTTTTTTTTTTTTATTTTGTGAATGTAGTAAACACAACAAATAGGATCTAAACAGCAATAATAAAAAAAAAAATTTAGACAATGATAAATGAAATAATATGGATCTTTTTTGGTAGCAGAAAGCAACAGAAGTTCAGAGCTTTAAAGTAAAACATCAAATGAAACCATTTCAAGATTTAAATTGTAAACTGTCCTTAATCAAAAGCTAAAACTGGAGCAGCTGCTCTTTTTTTTCTTTTTAAGTAATAAAATAACTTCAGTTTTTCATAAAAAGGGCACCAACCAGTTTTGATAGGGGAAATATGATTAAGACAAGCAGGAACAGAAAATGCTAGAGGGTGCTTACTAATAAATCAAGCCTTATTACTGGCATGTTTACAAACTTCCTTCTCTGTAAGGAGGGTGATCAAAAAAAGTTGAAGCACAAATGTCAGCTTAAACCACTGGTTTAGATGTGCTAAAGAGCTGACTAAGGCAGAGCTGTGTTTGTATGTTTTGTTCTTGTACGCTGATCCAGTAGAAATATTCTGTTTGTTACATAAAAAGAGAAGGCTGCAAACATTTTAAAAACATACATCCTGTTTACTTTTGCAGAGTTTGAAAACTGAATGTAAAAAAATAAGAAGATTTTCACCACTAGCTGCATTTTTGACCACTGTCCACAGACCAAAACGACACTTTAATACAACTTTCTATCAAGCTCAAGAACGTCACACAGGAGGTAATTTGGTTATACGCATTTATTATGATATTGTTGAAATCTTAGTGTTCCTCATATTAAATCTAAACTGAATGCACATTATTTTCCTTGTAAAATAACCTGCTACTTGCTTTTTTGCATTAATACATATTTTAAAATGATCTTGGTAAACATTGTGCAATATTTTGGCTCTTAATTTTGATTTAGAGTAAAAGAAACAACAGAAACAAGTTTATGTCAGTGTAAAGACTCAGCCTAATTACACACATTTAATAGAGTAGATACAACTATCAGATTATTGCTACTAACTCCAATAAAAATCTTAGCCCCGATTATCTGTCTCAATGTTGGGGCCTGACGTCCCAGAATCTCCTAAAAATGCTGGCATTTTCTGAACTTTCAATGTATTTTTTCTATTTTGGGCATATAAATAGAGTATTCATAACGAGTCCCGAGTGTATGTCCAACGACAGCCTAACTTATGCATAACGCATGGCAGCGTAAAGCCCATGAAATGTCACAAGCCAGTGTCCTGAGGGGGGCAGCAATTTGCCTGGAGGCGCCTGGTCTGCATAAGAAGATATCTTTGATCCTGGTATTAACCTACCTGCTGTTTACCACCCACCAAAAAAAAGAATAACCTAAAAGAAAAAAGAAAAAGAAGGAAAAAAGGTTTTCAGTCGCAGCAGATTCAGCGTCATGTCTGCTAGGAAATTTGTTGGTAGTCGGCGTGAATGCAGGGAGGACCCATCACACTTACCATCACGCTGACCCTATGATAGACTTAAACAACTTTTATAGTCATTTTGTGTAAATAGAGGATATACAAAATTTCATTTTCTACAGCTTTCATGACATGTCCATGATTGGGATGAAGTCTGGAGGAGTACTGACGGTTTCCTCCTGTGAACCCTCATTTTATACCAAAACGCTGCCAATACCCCATTATACAGTAGCTGTAAGTTAGAAACATGTTCAGCTGTTGTCTGCAACATGTCAAATACGTTGATATTCAATGGAGATAAGTTCTCGATAAGTTACCCACAAGTTATGCACAAGTTATTTATAGGTTTTGGATAAGCTAGACACCAAGACTAATGAGTAATTTGCACTTATGTCAAAATTCAAATAGCTGTAACTTATGCCCCACGTATAAGCATAGGCTGGCATATGTTGAGAAATTTTGAGCATGCTTAAAATTTCTCGATATACTTCCAGTATGTCAGCGTGTTTCAGTGTACTTTAGCGTGCTCATAACTTAAACAAACCTGACCCATAACTTATCCAACATGCCAGCATTTTTGCCCGGTTTTCCATATGTGAGGCATACTCTGGTCTAAATCGTGTGACAGGTGCATTAGAATTATTATCAAACAGTGAATACCCTGAATATAGGTAAGGATTATGGTGGGCAACTCACAGGTCTACTGGGCTGCATTATCAATGGTAACTGTGTTAGCTGGGTGACCTGCTACTTATCTCACATAACAGTAACGTCCGGTCCATTGCTTGTCAAAATCTAACAATTATACCGCATGCCACAAGTGTAGCATTACAATGAATGGAACCAACATAGCAACATAAGTCCAACGAGACTGTTGCACCAACAAAAACAGACATTTGACTTCATGCTGTTATTTACCAGTCTAGGATGAGTCCTGATTGTTTATAGGTGGACATTTTGGTCTGCTAGTTGAAATGTCTGTCATTATTTTTCCTACACTACATATGGTAAGTCCTGAATGGCATCGGTTCACATGCACATGTATGTGCACGCAGATGTACAGTAAGGCACACATGGCCGGCCTGGCAATGTAAACAAGAGACTGGAGAACAACACAGAGGGATGGTATGTTACATCTTAACATAGTTAATCTTGAAAGATACTTTTTAATTTCTTCAAAAAACTAGCTTTTAAATGCCTGTGTAAAATCCCAGTAATCCAGGTCATGGCAACGACAAAACAGGCTTAAATTGGAAGAGCCCTAGACTTTCGCTCAGTTGTTTTCTTAAGGCGTGAACCAACATAACTGGAAAAGACTCCTGTGTCAAAAACATCTTCAGAAAAAAACTGAGCAAAAGTCTGGTTGCCTTTAAATGTAAGCATGTTTTGTGGCTATTTAGATCTTTTTTTTAAACCTTAAATAATGAAATGTTGGTCCTTTAAATAATTTCTAATTGGAATATACGACAGAATGAGCGTACAGTTATAGCTTTCAAAATTTGATCAAACATCTGGAAACTTGAAATGTTCAAACTGGATCATCTTTGGGTATATCAGACTATGGCTTTACCCCTCCTACACCACAATGTGGCCTTATTTGTCCTACTGCATGTCAAACTCAGCCATGAAGATTCGCTATCCCTTAATCTGCCAACAAAACTTCTAAATAACACTAAATAGATTATTTATACTGCCATCCCCATTCTAAGTATTAAGTATGTTCTATACTAAATTCATGTCCACAACTACATTAAAATCAATGCCATGTATTGTATACGCATGTTTCCTAAATAAATAGTTTTCTTAAAATTATTTGTCGTCCACACAGATTTCTTTTACATTTGCTCTTACATTATGCTGCAAAGTTTTAATCAGCCAACCTTTCAATCCAGAAAGCGGTTAAATTAAACCTGTTTGACAACACAAAGTAGGCTAAAAGATTTCTGAAAGCTACATGTCATGTCCTGATCTAGAGAAACTCAGGAATATAAGACAAACAAGTTGATTAGCCATCTCTACGGTTTCATTACTCAGACGAACTAAAATAAAAGGCAAACTAAGAATAGGGAGTAGCAAGAGTAAAAATGAAGGTGTTTTAATATTACATTAAAATATAACCCATGAGTACCAAGAACAATATCCTCCCTTTTAGTTTTTATCCCTGAAAAACATAATAATGAGGTTGATCATTGTTGGGGTTTTGGCCTTTATTTAGCTTTATTTTTAGATTCTCTGTAATTTTCCGTCTTTGTAGTTGTTTTCTGGCAGTGTTGTGTTTTTGTGTTATTTTCTGTTGCCCCCTTTTGCCAGTTTCCTTTTCCTTTGGCTCCCTTCTGCTGTTAGTTCTATCAACACCTAATCCATATCAGCCCATTAGCCCATTCTTTGTTCTGTTCCCCATACTTTATAAGCACCACCTCTGCAGTTCCTCTTTGCTGGTTTCTTGTTGCGTTGTTGCTTCATTGCTTGCTCCCCACGTGTTGTTTCTCCCTGGCATGTCCTGACTTTTGGTTTCTTATTTGTTCCTGGATTTTTGCCTCTGTTGCCTGTGGAACCTTAAAGGTATTGTTGAGGATTTTCACCATGTTTTGAAAGACCCGCCTTCTCCACTTTAAAAAGAATGCCCATGCACAAATCTGTACCCACTCTAGAGACGGAACACCCATTAAAAGTGTGCAAGAGCATGCACAAGCCCACTTTTCCTTCTGCATGCTCTGATTTAAAAGTTTCTGTTCTCATAACTCATACAAGCTTACTGTGCCTGAACGTCCACTCTAACCCCTAAGTCCCTCAATCACTATATAGAGTGAGGACTATATAGTGGACTTTATTGCAAACTCAGATAACTTACCGCTCGGACAGATGATCACTGGTTTTTGCTCCCCGTTGGTCATAATTCCTCCTCCACTGCGTGGTGCCTGCGCCATCTTTGTTATTAGCTGCGACAGCGGGCCACTGTGACAGCAAATCCCATAATGCTTTGCGGGGAGAGCTCTCCGCGCAAAGTATTATGGGATATATCTGCCTCTTCTGAGGCCTTTCTTTTCTTCTCATACACTTCATAGACACTTTTTTTCTTACTACCCTCGACCATTTTCAAAGAACCTCTATGAGAAAGGTAAGCTTCAATGACTGCAATCATAGCTCACCATACATATTTGCCTGAAAGTGTGCATGTGCAGAAAATATAACTAATGGGACAAGCTTGTAGGACAGCCTTACATTAACATGTCATTAAATCAGCAAAACTCATCTCTGCATTTCAGGGCCGTGCAGAGACCACTAAAGGGGCAGGTGCTCAAAAAAAAAAAGGGCACAT
>NW_015150569.1:1265446-1276067 GCF_000732505.1 Cyprinodon variegatus
GTGCAAGAGCATGCACAAGCCCACTTTTCCTTCTGCATGCTCTGATCAAAAGTTGCTGTTCTCATAACTCATACAAGCTTACTGTGCCCGAACGTCCACTCTAACCCCTAAGTCCCTAAATCACTATATAGAGTGAGGACTATATAGTGGACTTTATTGCAAACTCAGTTAACTTACCGCTCGGACAGATGATCACTGGTTTTTGCTCCCCGTTGGTCATAACTCCTCCTCCGCTGCGTGGTGCCTGCGCCGTCTTTGTTATTAGCTGTGATGGGGGGCCACTGTGACAGCAAATCCCATAATGTTTTGCGGGGAGAGCTCTCCGCACAAAGTATTATGTATATATCTTCCTTTTCTGAGGCCTTTCTTTTCTTCTCATACACTTCATAGACACTTTTTTTCTTACTACCCTCAAGCATTTTCAAAGAACCTCTATGAGAAAGGTAAGCTTCAATTATGGCAATCATAGCTCACCATACATATTTGCCTGAAAGTGTGCATGCGCAGAAAAATATAACTAACAGGACGAGCTTGCAGGACGGCCTTTCGTAAACATGCCACCAGAATGACTGACAATTAGGAGGACCACTTATTGAGATGATCCACCCGGAAGTAAAAGATCGTCCTCAATACCTTTAATTAAATCAGCAAAACTCATCTCTGCATTTGGGTCCTCAACTAACTTTCCACCAAACCTGACAATCATTAAAAAGAAACCAACATTAAGCGTTCATTACACTGGCAGGTTTTTAAAAAACAAACTTGTGGCAAAGAAAGCATGCTCAACTTCATTTCAAGGGGTGAACTTCTCAAAAAATGTCCTAAAATTACTTCAAATCGCCTCAGGTGTAAAACTCTTTTCAAATATAACATTTGATTTTAAGCGGCAAATTAAGCAGTTAAATTATTACAGTTTATTCAAACAGCAGCTGAAGCAAAGGCCTGACTCACACGCCAGTTTCAGTTCATAAGGACGTCTGGTTGCTTAACTGTATTTAGGAAATTTTTAACTCAAGGAACATGTGAGGTTAATATAAACCATCAGACTCTTGGGGGAAAATCTGTGATGAAAAAAAAAACACAACTAAAGATAAATAACCGAAAGCTAACATTAGCTGGGCTAGTTTGATTGTACAGCTTTTATCTTGGGTAAATAAACTAATCACCAGAGGACGGTAAAAATAAGAGGAGCATCAGAATGAGTGGGATCCAGTTTACTGGAATCAGAGCTCCTGGGAACATTCATGAGTGGGCCAATTTTATCAGACCAATTGGCAGTTTACCCAGAGGAACATTTGTCTAAATAATTTAGGAAATAGTTTCATCGACGAAATGAACTTCAAATGAAAAATTCTAGCCACAGAAATAATAACTATATTTTTTTTAACAGGTTTTATTATTTCATAGAAGATAGGGCCCAAAACACAGTGTGTTTTGTCAAATGACGCAAAAATAACCATTGCTTTTGTTGTAGGTCAGATTGGTGGAATTTAAATATAAACTGTTATATCTGATGTTTCTGAATAGGTTAGAAAAAAGATTGATCTCTGGGCAATGAAATGAATAAAATCTTTTCTTTGTTTTTATAAGGTTAGATGCTGCTGGGGCCTACCTACCTTTGTGCCTCAGCAACGTGCATACTGTACGTACACCTGAGTTGGTCACTCTGTCCTTGACTCCCATTCTCAAAGACCAAACATCTCTCAGTCTTTTATGACTCAGCTCAACCGTATACCATGGTAGCATAAACCTGAAACAATAAACAAAAATGTTTTAATCAGGATTGATCTCCGGGTCACCCAGTCCAAAGAATAGTTATATATCCCTCAGAACCACTGAGGGCGGAAAAAGTGTGCCAGGAGTACATCATCAGGTTTTAAACCTGGAGAAAATAATACATTCTTACACGATTTATTTCATTTATTCTTGTGTAATGGGGGCCAGTATGTAGGAGGAATCCTGTGGAAGATTTTTTACTACTTTACTTTGCAGAATTAGGAATTTGCTTATTGGCCAGGCAGGGACACATTAAGTCGGGCGTACACTGTGTGATTCTTTTCAGTCATTGCTCGCAGCTGCTGCTGACACTGTACGACAAACCGCAGGATTTAGTCGTACAGTGTGAGTTCACAACTCAAGATTTATGTTCGGCCCGACTCTCTCAAGTGATGTACCTGCTCACACTGTGCCACTAAAAACCATGTCTGACTGAGCTCCGCAGTGAGATGGAGCCATCTCGTCTATCCAGAAGCCAAACGAGTAGAAGAGGGATATTAAGCTGACTATAGTGAACTGCCTTGGCAATTTGTGCATTTTTGTGCTGAAAGCCCTGAAAAGAAAAGGCGACCACGTATTTGGAAAAAAGACATAGCTGAGCAAACGTGGCTACTTTGGTCTGTCAATTTTACAGACAGAACTGCATTTCACTTATTGCATCCCTGCCACGCTGCTGTGTTTCCATCTGAGAGGAAGAATAAAAAGAAGAATCCTTGTTTGCACTGAGCAATTTACCCACGACGGTCAAACATGTTTGATTTTCTCCCGACCTCACGATTCCTGATCAGGAGGTGGTCGTGAGAGGCGGATCGTCGCTCGTAACCCCCTGTACACTACATGACTCACGACTCAAGATCAGGCTGAAAGTCGGCCCCATCGAAAGATTGTCACACAACTGGAAAATCGCCCCGAAAAATGCACAGTGTACGCCAGGCTTTAAAGGTATAATGGAGGATGTTCTTTTTCCGGGTGGATCATCTAAATAAGTGGTCCTCCCAATTGTCAATCATTCTGGTGAAATGTTTGAGTAAGGCCTTCCTACATGCTCTTCTCCATTTTTACGTCTCCACTTCTGATGTAGTGGAAAAATTGCAAATCTTCTTTTGGAAAGTAGCTTGGATGAACGATGCAAACAGCAACTTTTAAACAGAGCGTGCACGAGGAGAAATGGGCTCATGAATACTCTTAAAAGCGTTTAATAGGCGTTCCCTCTCAGGAGCGGCTACAGGGTTGTGCATGTGCATTTTATTTTAAAGTGGAGAGAGCGTATCTTTGGGGGGGGGAAGGGGTGTAGTTTAATGGCAGGGAGGATGTGGTACAAATAAATTGAACAATTTCCCAACAATTTGGAGAGTTTATTTTTATTTTTTTTTATTAATTAATAAAACTGTCAATTTTACAGAGTAAAACAAGTAAAGTTAATGTAGTAGTTTCGTTATTCAAAAGGAGATTTTATTTTATATACCTACTATATAATGCAGAAATGTGACATATTTTACATTTCATGTTGAATGTGCTTACTTTGTGCGCCAAAGGGCAACCACTACCTTATGGGAACTCCTGTATGTTTTATTTTTTACCCTCTGGCCTCTCCTATGGGGGAGGGGGGCATTTAAATCAGCCTCTGCAGCGACAGCGCCACACAGTTATCATGAATAAAAGAAAACAACACTCTTATTTAACAGAAGGCTTGGAGGAAACAGTGAGGAAATGCGCCTTGTAAATGCTGCCTCTGTAAGCAAACCCCGCCCGGTAACAGGCGTGGTTTCCAGGGGGAGGCAGTGCGCTCCGCTCCGGCTTACCCTCCCCTTCAATATATTCCTTCTTGCTGTCACAGCAGCAGCAACTGAAGCGAGCCATCCTCCGCAGCGCTTCACCATCCTCAGATCACCTTCTTACATCCTCGCACACATGGGACTGTTCTCCATCCTCCGCGCCTTTGCGCTCTAGCCGTGCGCACCGGAACCAAAGCGCCTCTGCGCAGACAGAGAGGGACTGCTCTGATTCTCTGATCTATCGGGGATCAGAGTAAAAGAGGAGGGGAGGCTAGAAGGAAGACCACACGACAGGTCGTGACAGCAGAGCTTCCTCCTGGATATTTGATAAACTAAGAGTGGCTTCTTGTTGTTTCATCCATCATGGCGTGTGACTCTCCAGCTCAGAGCCAGTTTGAAATCGACCTGTCGGCTTTGAAGGTGAGATGATGTCTACAATCTAATTCCTTGCACCTGACCGTTCAGCCTCATGGATAAGAACCGGCAGTGGAGCAGAGAGGTTGAGGCGTGTGCGTGTGTTTGAGGGGGGGTTGCTTTGCCACAATCCTCAAATATAGGTCATTTACTATGACAGCACCCCGTTTTGACACCCTTCTTTATCGATAACAAACAGGATTTATGATTTAGAATCGAGGCTGCAGCTGTGATTTATCATGACCTGCATTTTTTTCTTGGAATATACCCTCCAGCCTGCTGCGGTTCTTTACAGATAGTAAACTATTTCCTGCACTCCCAGCTGGATCTCTAGAGGCTTTGATAAATAAATCCACCCCCCTCACTTACTGTTTCAATGCAGTTTCTCGTTGGATAGCCTCTTGTTAGTCTATCAACCTACTTGTGGTCACTGTAACCTCTCAGTAAAAGCTGTGCATGTATGTTTTATGTGTTTTATAAATATGTGGGAAAGATGCTGGACACTGGAACTCTCAGAAACTAAAGCCAATAAACCTCCTGCTTTTTCTCACAGTTGCCTGGTGTCTGGATGCAATGAGTTGGTTTCCAATTGGTTGGTTTGCAGTTGATTGTGCATCTATGGCAATTTTATGCTATTAATGAAAGATCTGTGTTCCTGTCTGTTCATCTGCCTTCATTTATTTGGAAAAGTTTTAATTTCTATTAATTCCAATTTTCTGTGCTCGATTTGATAACTTCTCTTATCTGTCTGTTTGGTAAATCAAAAGAGCAGTATTTGCAAAAGATTCGTATTACATAAAAAAATAATAAAGGGATTTATATCTTTAAAAAAGCTTGAAAAATATAAGAGTTCACTCAGAAAGATAGAGGATATCAGAGATAAAGATGAATGAGGAAGACATTGCGAGGCACTGCATACATGTCTCCTACAGGCATCATGTGAGGTCGTCTCCCTGTCGTTTTCTTTGGAGCATTCCAAGGACATGCCCAAGTGCTTAAATTTAGATGATCATTTAACAAAATATGTAGGCAAGAATATGAACTATTTATGTGATCATAAGGCACTTTGTGCGTTGTCTATAATGAGGTTTGTCCTGTTTTTTCATGATGCAAAGCTCAGAATGAGAAAAATCTCATTGAGGCTTACAGTAATAGTGTCTCTAAACCTGTGTTCGAATTTAAATAACACCTCAGAGATATTATATTTCATAAAGCATTGTTAAACCTACTGTACATTGTATTATTAAGATGTTGCATTCCATGTCAGTGTTTATGTAGCTGGTTGTTACTAAACCTGGATTACCTAGGGCTGAAAAAAAGATCAGATTTTACTTGATTAATCAATTATGGAAATGATCTTTGACTAATTTACTTATTTATTAACTGTTATCTGGAGTATATAGACTCAAAACATGCATTTAGCTGACAAAGTAACCAACTTAGGACAAAATTGTAAAAATAAAATGTATATAATATATTGTAAAAACACATAGATGCGTCTTATTTTTCTGGTAATATGCTCTAGAATTCCTCAAGTGGAAACGTTTTAATTTCTGCTGGTTTAAATTCTGTAAACAATTGTCTTTAAGGAACCATTTCCTATTAATTAAAAAAAGAATCAATAATTTAATAGATTAGCAAAATAATCATTAGTGGCACCCCTACAATTATCCCATTCCAGAATGTATATTCTATTTCTGTCCACAGTCAAATAAATAAAGAACTTGGTTATGAACAAACCCAACTTAAATTATGTCACTAATTCAGGTCTCTTGTTAAACTGACCTCTCAAGTTTTTGGCAAATTTAACAAAATTAGTCAAGTTAAAATAGTAAAACTCCAAACTTAACTAGACAGCAAGTCTACAGAGTCATCAGTAAAGCTATCAACCTGACATTTGCTCTGGAGACAACCACTCCCTTCACTATTAGGATGACTACAAAATAGGCTATTCCCTGAAGAAGGTTGCATTTCACAGATGACGGAAAGTTAGGTGACAGGTAGAAGTTTAACGGATAAAAGCTCCACAAGAAACAGACATTATATCAAAGGGTGAGTTAAAAGGAATATCCCAGGATCTAAGTAACAACCATTATTGGAGCTCTTTTTTTATTATCTTCAGATAATATAAAAAAGATAATAAAAATAAAAATAGAATAAATAAAATAGAAAATAGAACACAAAAAAGATCAGATACGTATCGGATTCAGAATCACATAGCCAAGTTGTCTGGGTCACATTGGAAAAAAAATCAGATCTGTGTTGTTTATACTGTTTGGAATCAGGTTTGGGTCACTTCAGGCTGCAGTGTGAACATAGCCTAAGTTGTTCAGAATGTCTGCCTGTAAAAGCTAATAAGGTCCACCTTTTTGGGTTAGCACGAATCTGAGTCACCCCATTGATGATTACAGCCACTCCGCTTTCTATCCTGGCAACATAGACCAAACAATTAAATTAAAGGAACAGCCCTTTAACAGGCCAGAACTGCTGGATTTCCAAGTTGACTAACTTTCTTTTGGTTCCAAACTTGTTTTACTAGTAGTCTGTTTTTTTTTTCCATCCATCCATCTTCTGCTTTTTCTGTCAGGGTGGGGATTGTGCCAATCTCTGGCAGTCTATGGGCGAGAGGCAGGGCACACAGAGACACACAAATACATACAATACAATACCTTCACACCTAATAACAATTTAGAGATGCCAATTAATCCTACAGTCATGCTTGTGGACTGTAGGAGGAAGCTGGAGTACCTGGAGAGAACCCACCCATGCATGAGGAGAACATGCAAACTCAGTGCACAAAGACCCTGGTCCGGGAATCAAACCCGGAACCTTCTTGCTACAGACAACAGTGCTACAAACTCCTCCACCATGTAGCACTTTCTTTTATCTATGTTTGCAAATGTTACATAAACAAAAAAGTGAGATGAACAATCTTTAAGTAATTGCATGTAAATAACCTACATGTCCGAACAAGCCCAACCACACAGGATGTTCTCACAGCAGATAGCAACACAGACAGAGAGACGGAGATGAGTGCAGAGTCAACCGCTGTGTCGGCTAGACAGGAAGTAGGTCAGCTGTGTCTGACGCAGAGGGGGTGGGGGTGTTTTGGATTGTGATTATTGCTCTAGTTGTGGTGCTGATGATGGAGCATTGGGCTGTAAGTGTATCTGCTTGACCATCACTCAAAGAACACAGAATGACTCTAAGAGACAAAATTTAGTGGAAAGTTCAGTGGTTAGAGAAGTGTTTCATTTCACGTTTTGCTTCCTCTGCACCTTTTTTCTTAGTCAGCTATCTTTTCCCCTCTGTGCCTTTGATGCTGTCTCACATGAATCCCCAGCAGCCATTATTATAGATGCAGTGGGTTTAGCTTCAGCTGGAAAGGCCAGGCTCCTACCCGTCATACTGTTATTCACATTGACAGCCAAAAGACACATGTCAGGACGCATTTGGTTCTTTCTTTAATTGGTTCATATAGACTGTAGTTTTTATTTATTGAGACACAAGCGTGGTTAGGTCAGAGCCTTTGAAAGCACTGGCTCATCCAATCAGCTGACAAGAGCAACAGATGGTGAACCAGCAGGAAGTTCACAACACTCCGCACACACGTGCACACAAACTGGCGGTGGAGTAATCTGCTGCAGAGGGATTCAGGTGAGAGAACTGTGGTAGAAGCAGTCATTTTAGAACGAAAGATGATATAACATTTTCTTCTAATTCTTTTTTTTTTGATACCTTTATAAAAAAAAGGGTGTGCAGTTCTTTTTTTAATTAACAGTGCAGTCTATTTAATTATTATAAAAAACCTTAAAGTCCCATTTTCTATGTAAACATTTTTCAATTACACCTGGTGTCTTGGTTAGAAACATGAAGTGAGTAAAAATGATTAACAGTAGATAAAGAGAATGGTTTAGCCTGGTCTCAGGGTAAAGGTGTTGATGTGACCAGTGACTAAAGTAGTCCAAAGCAAAGACCCCTCTTCAGAGCCTCTCCCTTCCCTCTCTTTGTTGCCCAGTAAGGCCACATTCCTTGGCCCCTAACCACAGACGCCATAGTAACAGGGCCACAGCAGTGCCCAGGGCTTACACAGAGCGTATTCATGAATAGTCTATATACTGTATGGCAGTTTGTCACTGAGAAATGCCCCTCTTACTTCCCACCCTCCCTCCCACACTGCCTGCCTACTTCTAACTGACCTATTTTTTTTCCCCTTTCAAGTCTCTGAAGAAGTTGCATTGAGACTCCTACAAGTATAAGATGTGCAAATATGTTATTAGCCTTTTTTATTTTAACTTTACAATAAAATATAGTTATAGAAAAATTATATCAATAACCAGTCAAACATTCAAAAAAATACCTCAAAACAGCACGAGCAAAACAGGCTAATAACCAAAAGCATGCTTTCAAGAGAAGACTATAGAGAGAGCGAGATAAAAACATGATAGTGAAGAAATCCAAAAACAGATTTGTAGAAATCACAATAGGAGAGAGATTCAAAGGCTGAAAAAAGACACGAAGGATGAGATGGACAAATTGGACAGTGTATGCAGGATTGCAGGGAAGAAAAAACTAAAGAAAAGCAGCAATAATCCTGGACTAAGAGTTGACAACATTGTGCTCTAAATATGTGAATTAGAATATAGTCCTCTTCATGTAAAGTACATGTCTGGACTGGGTGTGGAGGAATTTAGGCTACCACTTCATATCAAGTAAAGGTAATATATTATTTTTTTATAAGGCGCACCAGATCTCAGCACGACTCCTATCATCCCCTTAGTGTCTAATTCAATCCACTTCATTTTCTAAAATGTGATTTTTCTATGGAAATGAATGATAATCGGCTCATTTGTGGGTAATTTCGAAACGTATACTCGGGGGTTGGTGGTAGGGGTGGGTACCCCTGAATGAAAATAACTCAACAACCTATAAGAGCACATTTTTTCTTAATACAACATTTAACACATTAGAAAAAAACAGACTGTTTATAGCTTATAGCTGCAGTTTTAAAACAGTGGTGGTGCAACCCCCACACCAAAACAAACCAAACCAAACCAAACAAAAAACTGTTTGTAGTAATGGACGCAAACACAGACAGAAGGCAAGCTTTATGATACCAAAAGTTATTTAATGTAAAAATTAAACATAAATGAGGGGAAAAGGTGAGGAGACATAAACAGAGCATTACAAAGGAGGATGAGCATGTAGGAAAAAAGGGGAATCCAACAATTTAGTAGGAAACAAAGGAGTGTAAATGCAGCTGGGGGATGATTACAAGGGCAAGGACTTGCTGAGTCTAATTACCTGATGCATGGCTGCTGGGAGGGAACTTCAACTGTGGTAACTGGGGGTGTATGACAAGTAAATACTATGGGGGTGACATAGGGGTAAGTTAAAGACCCACACGTAAATCAGTAAACAGGAGAATATTCAGCAATTCTGTGATATGTTATAATGAAACACAATAAAATGAAGCTTGAAATTAAAACCATTAACAAAACTTGCTGTATAGCAGATTGTGACAGCATAATATTAACCATAGGGAGGACAGATCCCAGTAGAGTAAGTGTCCATGTCATGGCTGCCTGTGTTTAACTTGTTCAAAAACATTTCCAGTCAAATTTGTTTGTCTACTAAGCTAGGCAAATTCTAACACATTGTTTTGGTATGTTAAAGACTTCCAAAGGGAAAAAAAAATCTGCTGAATGTAATAATTTAGTGCCGATAATTTCAAGGGTGACTTGGCCTTCAGCTACAGATACCAGTCAACATCTGGGGGAAAAGTTGGGGAAGAAACGCCTTTTTCAAGGCCTCTTTTTCACTGCTTACAAGAGTCAATATTTTTGTCTGTAACTACAAGATGGGTCTGTAGCTGTTATACTCGGACAAAAACTAAATCAAAGGGAAGCAGGTGGTGTACATGTTGTGTCTCTTGGTGTACAACCCTGCAGCTTTACACTGCTGCGGATTCAACCTTGAGGGGCATGCTTACTTTGTCAATATTCATTAAATCTGTCCCTCTGGCTCATTTTACATTTCTTTTTTATTATTCAGTTTGATATCCCCAGAAATGTTTGCATGAAACTTAACTCATAGAGATCTAACACAAAAGTTCCCCAATCTCTCAGTAGCATTTTCAACAAAGAGAATGAGATTTATTTTGTCGGTTTTATTTATTTCTGCCACTATGTCATTGAAGAAATAACTAAGAATGTAAGAAAAAAAAAGTGTCCTTTACTTTATTGATTTTACTACATATAATTGCAGTCGTGAGGTGCAGACTTTGAGATTTACTATTCAAGCCTTTAGGTGACATAAAATATTGTCCTGGAACCTGAGAGTGCAACTCCACCATGCCACATGAAAAGAACATGGTGTAAAAGACAGTTTTTTTTTTATTTTATTTACATTTTTTAGCAGTCAAAAACCAATCAGTAACACCATTCCCAAGACTCCCAAGGCTTTGAATTCCCATTAAAAACAATCAAGTACCATAACTATTTTAACAGACCTTGTTTTGCCTTTAAAGTATATTACCATTTTCACGACCATAAGGCGCACCGTACTATAAAGGCGCAGTCTCAGTTATGTGTGCCATTACTGTATTTAACACACACATAAGGCGCACCGGACTATAGGGCGCGGGTTTTATATAC
>NW_015150569.1:1277317-1305414 GCF_000732505.1 Cyprinodon variegatus
TCCGCAGTAACAACACACATAGGGCGCACCGCACTATAGGGCGTGCCGCACATTTTAAGGAAAGAAAAAGACGTTTATATGCGCCTTATAGTCGCGAAAATATGATATTTATTATGTAAAACTATATTATAATTAGCTAATGATTATTTAGCAAATCGATTAATCTCTTGAATATTTTTCTATTAATCGATTAATAATCACATAGCAAAAGGTTCTTTAAAGAAAACTTTTTATGAAATTAAACCACGTGAAACTAAAACGTTTCCACTTGAAGAGTTCTCGATAGAACATAAAAACAGACAGACAGTTTTTTTTTTTATCTTAAATGCAAAATATTTACATTTTTTTGTGTGCAATTTTTGGTATAATTTCTGCTCTAAGTGGGTGGCTCTGTCAGCTAAAGTTAATTCATATTTTGATAATCAATTGATCACGAATAATCTGGTTAATTGTTACAGCCCTAGTTATAATATTTAACAGTTTTATTGGAAGTAGGACAAAGTTAGGATGTAAACAATTCGATTTTGTTCTGTGTGATCTTTAACTGTTTAGTCTTGCAATGTTCCTTGAAATCACATATTTTGAGAATTTTAACTATTTAAACCAAAAGCAATAGGATTAAATAAAATCTATTTATCTGTAGCCTGGAGATCAGTGGACATGCTTCATTAATTAAAAAGTGGTCATTGACTATTTTTCCCCTACAAATTTAAAATGATTGTTCTGTTTTCAGAGCTTATATGACAACTGCAGCTAAGTAAAGTATAGGTTTGGTGTGGATTCTGCTGTATATGTTACTCAGAGAGAACATCCATTTTTAGAAAAGATGGATTCTTTTAGTTTCTGGCTGTTGATCACCAATAAGTCCCGTCTAGATGTAGTGCCACATGGGCTTTTGCTTTTGATAAATGATCAAGTCTGTGTTCTGAGACATCATTGCATTAAACTTTCTTCCACCCTGTGAGATAGATTTCATCTAAGAAACTACTGAAGCTTTTTCTTTATCAGTTAGTCAAGAACCTGTGATCTATCAGCACTTTGTGTAATACAATATGTGTTTATTAAATGATTATTAGTCATCTATAATAAGACCGACTCATGAATAAAATGTTGCAACACAGGCTTTATTAGGGAAGTTTTATTCTTTAATTTTATTTTACCACAGAAAAAAAAACAGTTCAAGTACTACCATGTTAGGTCTCAAATTTGTTGCTTATTATGTTTCCTTGCTTTTACCATTAATTCACAGGCAACTGTAAATTGAATGTCCAGTAGGTTTTTTTGACAGCCTGTCCTGACACACACTATGATTCATATGCCACCAGCAAGTTCATGTGGCAGTCATATGACCCTTGCAGACAATCGACAGGGAAACAAATGCCCTCAAAAAAGAGGAAGAGGGTATAATTGTTGCAGCCATAGGCAGCTTTAGATAAAAGTGTCAAACACACACAAAAAAAAGCTGGCACGTGCTTAGAGCTCATTCTGCAAGTAGTCTATAAAATATGTATGATACTGTGCTATATTTTTACCAGCAGGCCTAAGGACATATATAAAGTAGAGCAGCAAGACTGCATTGTTTCTCTTTCTGTACAGGTCTGGATCATGTGTCATTGTGCCCAATATATGCATACATTTAAAGCATACTCTTTGCAATATTCTTTCTTTCTTTTTTAGTTTTACTGTGACCCAGTCCAAAGTTTTTCTATATATCAACAAAAGAAACAAACAAAAAAATAGAGTGCATCGTTGATGTCCTGAGAATACCTGTCAAAATTGTGCATGCACCTCTGAGAACAGATTCAAACAGCTGCCAAATTCACATGCAGACTAACACACAAACCTGAAGAAGCAAAGAAAGTAAGGCCAGAAGCAAATCAACCTGTGTCGGATAAAGGGTTATGATTGCAAAAGCCTGGTTTCCTCTAGCCATCTTTGACTGACTTTACATTTTGTGCCCACTCTTTCTTGTTAGAACATTCAAAACATTACACCACCCACTGTGTTGGAGTTTGTTTTGGGCACAGTGTGGAGGGATATTAGTGCAGGCTCCTGGTTTTGAGTGTGAATGAGCGAGACTGCGAAAGGATATGCTTGAGACAGAGAGCGAGAGAATGAGTGGGTCGATGTATGTGAGAAAAGTGCATTGGGGTCGATGTTTGTAGCACACAACCACTAGGTGGGGGAGGGGGGGCTGAACAGGAAGAGGAAAGAGGAGAGGAAAAAATTCACAAGGCTGTGTTCAGAAACAGCTGACAGGTTGACAGGTCTGCTGAGACCCACAGTAACAAACATGTAGAGACGGGGCAGAAGGGAGCATCGGACAGAGGAAGGAAAAAACAGGGAGTCAGAGGGGCTAGAGGAAGAAGAGGAAGAGATGTTTCTAATAAAAGTATAACATGCACATATCTTCAACCTGGTGGGTAGATATGAAGTTATGCTTTCTTTTATGACTCAAGATGTAGGTTTTTTAACCCCTCTTTGACCACATATCTATTGCTTCCTTTGTGGAAGCAAGGAGAGATCTGCTTGCTATGCCAGCAGGCAAGCCCTGAATGTGAAGTAAAAAAAAAAAAAGGGGGGGGGGAGGAATGCTGAAAAAAAACGAAGTGAATAAGAAAGACGCATGTGACTGCATTAAGAATAGACTTTAATAAGCTTTCTTTTATACAGGCAAGGGGGGGGGTTCTGGAGAGTATTATGTAATATTCTCTCTTTAGTCTTGGATGATTCTTAAAAGCAGTTGTTAACAATTGGGATTTTTACAGCCGGCTGAAGCTCCTCACTTCCACCAGTGAAACAAACTCAGTTCTGATTCTTTTCATGCTTTCAAGTAGAGTTTTCCCAAAAGGAAAAACTTAAAAAAAACAACAACATCAACATAGGCTGGAACGTATGACTACCGAGGGACATAATTCACAAAAGGAAACAGATATTACATACTAAATGTGAGTTCAGCGCTAATTCTGAAAGGGTGGAAGATGAATTTGTATTTTTCTTTAAAATGGTAACTTATTTCGAGAATTCACTCTATGGGTAATAATTCATAATTAATGCTAAAAGCAGCAATCGATAACACCCAATATTTAAAAGAAATAAAATAATGCCGCAAAAATATGTCCTGCATTGCAGCATCGTTTAAAATCAGACAAAAGAATTGCTGCCTGAGTAAGGCTGCCTCTAGGGGCTCATGGTTTTGAAACTGCTGCTAGTTTTTAACACTAACTTGATGTTAAACACAGTTATACAGTTATACTGGCTTATTTCACGGTTTCATTTGTTAATAAGTTTAATGTGAGGCAGCATAATGGGATAGTTTTATTTAACTTTAATGTTTTACTCATATGATGAAAATTCTATTTTGTAATCCCAATTTTGATAATCTTTCTTCTTTAATATCGATGTTATGATCATTACCTTACATTAAAAGAGCATGCATGACTGCAAAAAACATTAACGGCTGTTTTTACTTTCTATTATTACGCTATAGTTTAAAATACTTGTAACATAAAGCATTTTTAAAAAGTATTATAAAAAATTAGTTGTTTTTGAATACATTTTAATCCTTGTTTTATATTTTAACAGTACAAAGTTATATTTCTATTAGAAGTTATACTAAATATATTGTATTCAGTTCAATTTCACACTAATATTTGATGGATTTTTATTTATAAAGGTAATATATTTTGTGGCAAAAGGAGGCAATTAAGAGATTAAAATTCACAAGTTTGAAGATAAGAACAAGTGAGTCAAAATACTTTTTACAAACAACTGATAAGTAATGTTTAATGATAGAATTAAATCATGGTGATTAGAAAAAACAATGATTAGTTGACTAATAAAAAAATGAATAGACAAGCTGACTATTGAAATTGTTAGATGCAGCCTTAGTGTTCTATAATCTACAAAAGATAACTTTTTTTTTTTTTATCTCCCAACTGGCTAATCAAGCTAATGTTTTTGCATATCTATACTTATTAAACATTTTATATAGTTTGCAAGTTTTTACTGTAGAAATGGATGATATTAACCCTATAAATCTGTATTCAAATTTCAAAACATAAATTACTAATTGGTATCAAAGAAAAAAGGATCAATTCTTTTAATGCTGTGGTCAGTAGTAGGATTCTCTCATCCTCCTCAAATGAAATTAGAAAGTTTACTCATGACTTTTTAAGGAAATCTCTGGAGCCGTTTATGTCTGGGAGCAGTGCAGATGAATATCAAAGTGCAATCCCAGTTCTGCTTGGAGAAATCATACTTTAGATGTTTGGTAAAATCACACTCTTCTAGAGGCAAATATTACAGGATACCATTAATTGATTTAAACCTTGTAGATTTTTTATGCCCAGGATGTTTGTCTAATTAAGCCAATAAAATACTTTCTCATGGCACTTTGACTAAACCAAGTCTGTCCTAATCACCTGCCCAAAAACAAATTGAGCCACTTCTGTGTTTTTTTTCGACTTTTACATCATTGCCCTGGCTCCCACTGCACACCCATAAAGGCTACTTTGCAGCAGCGTTCTCTAGCTGCTCTGCTAAATGCCGTTGTAAATATGCACACTGTTTTCACTTGTCTTCTTTTTTTATGATGTTACCATGACACTCTAGGCTCCCATTGCTCAACATTTTAACTCAGAGAAACCCACATCCACTGTTGCATTTTCTTCAACAGAGCTTAATAAAACACTTGGTTACGAAAGTCGTTGCACTTAGTAGTACAAATGACCACGCCAAACAGATCGTAATTAAGGAAAAAAAATCGGAATTGAGCATTGAGGTTTGCTGTATGTCAGTAACTTATATTTCACATGTTGAGAAAATGGAAAACCTGGTAGCAGCCTAAAGTTTGTTGTTTATCTCTTAAATAGCCATGCTTTTTTCAGTACTTTGGTGGTAAAAAAAGGTTGAAGGGTTTAGAAGAGATGCTGAGCTTGTTTCTGCACCTCTGAAACATCTTTACTGTTGGAGTGAAAAGAGTGTTGGCAGGAAGAACTTGTCCTGGATTCTGTCAGGAGTGAAAGAGAGCTATGTAGATAAAAGAGAGAACAAGAGAGAGACTTAGATGGACATCAGCTGGTTGGAAAATTGAAGCCAGAGCAATGGAATGAAAGCAAAGAAGGGAAGAGAAGAGAGGGTAAATGCCAGCTATTGTTGGAATGCCGTAGCAACACACAGTGGAGAAGCAGGGGGAGGTGTGTGTATGCATGGGTCAGTAGCTTTTATGCTCTGTCCAAGGTTCTTTCATTTCGATGGTGGCAACCTAGTGTCTGTGGGCTTGAATTATAAGCTAGTCTGGATGCCTGCCTAAAACAACCCAACAATGTATTTGAAAGCAGGGAACGCTTGGAGGAGAGGAATATTGAGTGAATCCAAAACCATTAAAGGTGGGCCATAATTGTGGGCTGACTTCTAAGTAAGGCCCAGGCAATTGTTACAGGTTAGTGTGAAAAGCCATGCCTGTCTTTTAACGTCAAACTCTGTTTGTTGTTAATAAAACAATCATAAAACCAGCAAAGATTAGCTAAATAAAGGGGAATATAGAGGTGGAATTGTGATATGCAAATTGACATAATAGAATTTTCTAAAGAAAAAAAAAATTAAAATCAACACACTAAAACAAAATTCGTTCAATGGTAAAATAGAAATTCTTCTTTCCTCTCAGAAAGTGCATATATTTGTATTTGACTCAAAATTCAAAATGCTCCCAGATGGGGGACTCTAGGTCGCAGGGTGCTTCCTATAGCTCCTCTCTTTCTTCTGATAAGTCAAAAGCCTTGACAGGCTAGGGAGCCATAGCTTAAGCTTATGAGGAATTGTAAATAGGTCAGACACGACCTTATAAAACGATAAATGTGACATAATAAATGAAACAATATATTAATAAATATACCTCAACCAAGTTGCTACAGAATTGTGCCGAACCATGGGTGATGTACAGAGCGCTTTGGTGCAAGTATGCATACCATTACCACCCTAAAGATTGGCCAATACTAAATGTGAAACTGTCTTCCCTGACCCCAAAGGTCAGGAAATCGGCCAGTGTCAACACTCTAAAATTAAATTTATATTCGAGACATCTCTCATGTGCAGTAAAAACAAACTTGCATTGTTTAAGTCGTGTTGCTCAATGTATGTCAATAAAATAGAATTGAACCATTGAAGATTTGCTGTCACCTTATAACACCTGACAGAGAGTGTCAGTGTTGAAAGAATTGGTATCGAACAAAATAAAAATTGGCGGTTCTGTCTTTTTAAAGATCTGTGATCGGCCAGAAATTCGGCAGTCTTCCACCATATTTAGCTAAACCAGGAAGTATTTTTACCAGTTAGGAGAGTGTATGTGTTTGTCTGTCTGTTCTTGTATAGGATAACTTGAAATGTTATGCAGGGATTCTAATGACTTGGTTACCAAAGGCGCAGCACAGTCCAATAAACAATGTCCAGTAAATGTTGGTAATGGTTATCGTCAACATCTACTTAAATATACTGATCTGGATCACTATCAGGATCCAAGATTTTTTTCAAAGATTCCATATATACAGGTATCAATTTAATGGAAGTCATAGTATGTCAGGAGAAATGAACTACTTGATGGAGGTATTTGACCTTCGAGTGCTTTTCAAGTTGCTAATAGAATATGAAAGGGAAGTCTCTTAAAAAACAAAAACAAATATCAACTCTTTTTAGACTTCTTTAAAGAAACTACATGATGGTTTACCTCATAAAAAGTGTGCCAAATTTGACGTGCAAGTCATAGACTTGCTGTGCCAACTCCAGAATAAGGGAGCAACAAATTAGTGTTATTCCCAGCCAGAGAAAACATATTTGTAAATAATGAATTTAATTATAGCACAAAGATTTAGGGAGTTATCATTTTTGATTGTCTATTGCTGTTTAAATGGGTCTCAAAACATTTTGGTATTATCCAATGGGTAAAGAGAGTGCATCTTTTCAGGTTTTTAGTCAGGCATGTTGGCTAAAAACATGCCATTCCTGGTGTGCAATTGAGGCAGATCTTTTTCCACATATGATTATTTAACTGCACTTTTTTATTTGATTAAATAAAGAAAATAAAAGATTTTTTAAACACTTACAGTAGAAATTCTTGTACTAAATCTTTAAGATGCTAATATTGTGTTGTGGTTCCTTTGCATTGCAGGATCCCTCTGGAATCTTTGACCTGGTTGAGCTGGTGGGAAATGGCACCTACGGGCAGGTGTACAAGGTAAAATGCTCTCAAAAAAAAAAAAAAAAACAAAGGATCTTTCAGAAATGTTAGAGTTCTGAGTACAGAAGAGAATACTAAATGTAAAAGCAAACTTGAGTGAAATGGAAATAAGTAGTGCTATTTTTTTTTTAAAGAAATTCTGGTCATCTGCTTTCTACCATTCCCACTTCAATGGTAGATCTTTAAAAAGAAAAAGAAGCAAAAGTGAAGCTTGTTTTAAGCTGCTCTGTGGTTGTGACATCAATGTGGTTTGAGCAATGTTTTAGTCAGATGGACTCAGCTGTTTTCCGCATCTGTTGATGTCAATGTTACTGTCTTTAGTTCCTCTTCCTCCACCGCAGCCTGTCAGTCTTGCTGACTTTTGTTGCTTCACTCTAGAAGAAGTCTCCTTTGCTGTTACAGACATGTTCTTTTTAAATAGACACCTGTCACTGATACAGGTCATCCCCCTAGAGAGTATGCAGTGTGCATATGTATGAGGCTGTGCTTAATAGACCACAGAATCAAGGTCAGGTGTTGATGGAAAGGAGCTGTTCTCACGTTTGACTAGACCAAATGTAGTTAGACAGGGGTCAGACATTTATCTTCACTCTTCTTTAAATAATTCCACTCACTCAAGTGTAAATGCAAGTTTTCAGTAGATAGAAAGTATAGCCAAACACATTAAGAACAAGAGAGCTACTTGTAACATTTATGGAGGATATCTTTTCTGGGTAAGCTTATTTAGCTGGAGTTCATTCAGTCTTTCACATTGCAGCGGCATAGATTGCCTTTAGCTAATCTAGTTGCGTATTGGGTTTCTGATCCACACCATTGGATAACAATGTATGAGTTTTAGATCAGTTTTTCCCAACCTTTTTTTGACTTGTGTACCCTTTGGGCATTTTGTCTTACCATGAGTACCACTCTCAGTCAAAATTATGATTGATGATTGTCCAAAAGGGTAATGTACAATAACTGATTTTGAAATAAAAAAAAACAAATAATTTAATCTTTTAACTTGAGCATTTGATTATTTGATTTGTTTTGTTTTTTACTCAAATAGCTAGTACAGATTCAAAATAAATACATGAAAAAAATCATACTATAAACCTCACTTTATAAAACTGGTGCTCCTCTGAGTTAACTCTACTGTAATCACATTTAAACTTTAGGAGTTGAGAAAAAAATACAGAACAAAAAATTATAGTTAGACTAACTCCATTTGTTTTATTTTGTTTTTATCACTAATGACAACTGAGTTCAGTGTTGAAAAATAGCTGATACCAGGCTGTTCTCTACATCCAGTCTGCTCCTCTGCTTGGTTTGGATGTATGTCACAGCTGAAGGTGATCTCAAAGAAAAACGTACTTTTGGTTGATAAAAGCTTGTTTAATTTTTCAGGTGGGTCATAAAAAAGCAGAGCAGATCCCAGCGCTATTTTATTTTACCACCTAAGAAATAAAATATTTTCCTCTATCCCTTGCAGTACATTCGCGGACAACTAGGTGTATGCGTACCCCTGGTTGGGAATAACTCTTCTAAGGTGAAAGGTCTAGTGAAGAAATTGGTCCTCTTTGGACTACTAAAAGAACAGTTTATTTTCTTTTATCCTTAGTCAGTGTTATAAAAAACTAGTCTTCCTGAACAACACATCATGCTAGGCAATAAGCTTTTAATATCTGTCAGTTTAACTGTTAAAACAAGAAGGACAGAGCAAAATATATTTTTCATTCATTTCATTTTTTCATTTATTTATATGTTATTTTCCTAGTAAAAGCTTTAGGTATGCTTTAGGTATGTTTAATTTTTCAAATATACAATTGTAATTGAGCTTATTTTCACAAAGCAAGCATAGAGATTTAACAGAGGGTCATAATAATTCCACTAGGCAATGAAATTATTAGCAAATAATTAAAACTAACGAACAAAGGCAAATCTTTAGATACTTTGATTTTAGCACAGTAATGTTAGATACAAATCCAACATTGCATGCATTAAGCCGAACTTGTGCATAACTGGGTCAGGTGCCCCATTAACTCACTGCAAACCACCTCATCATCTATCATGCCCTGGAACATGCTGACTGCATAGAATTAATAAAAAAAAAAAGACTTCATCCTTTTAGGTTTGTTGTTATAATTATAATTTTATAGGTTGTACTGCAAGTAGAGGCACAGTATGGCTAACAGGTTTGACTGGTGATTGCCATTGGCAGTTGTGGTGGCTTGTGTTTCTGTTTTATGGAATGCAACGATAGGAAATATGGGTGGTTCTTGTGAACAAAACTTGCCACTCCCTGTACCTGGGGTTCTATTTTATGCATTTTATTTGCCAAATTGTCTAAAAGCTATTTCAGTGTTCCCAAACAAAAGTTGAAGTTATTTCTTCCTTAAAGTAACCCCACTTTGATGTCTTCAAAGGTTGTTACAAAATTAGTGTAAAGTGAATGTGATTTTAGAGAAAAATTTGCCCAGTGAACTTAAGCTCAAACTAATACAACAAAGAATGCCTTGAAAATGTACCTTTTGAAGATTAAAAAAAACTTGAACAGACCACACTCAGAAAAGGAGTCACTCACTTGAGCAGCCTTTTGAAGTTTTCCTGGGGTAAAATATCAAATTGACCCTCAAACTGGTGGATTATAGTTTTTTTTTCTTTGACTCTGAAAAGTTTTGAAATAATAAATCAAAATGAAAAACCTGTATATCATAGACTAGATTGCTAAAAGGCTTTAGTATTCCCTTCTTTTCTTGGGTCTTGCCAATGTGCTGTAGATAAAATTGAGGTTGATTACAAAGTTTTGTAAACCAGCAAGATAAGACATTATATGAACTATGCCTTGCAAAAATGTTTGTAATTCTTGATAGGTTCCATATTGTGTCATATCACAACCACAAGCTTGACCAACACAAAGTGGTGCAAAAAATGTGAACTAAAAACGAAAATGATTGCACTACATATTCTTCTTTTAACCCATCTGAAGGAGTTTCAGACACACGTACAACTTAGAATCTGAAAAACTTGTTGTTCACGCACCAAATTTTGGCCTTTATAGAAGTTTGATACGAAGAAAACCATCGTTGAAGGAAGAAGATATTTTCCTTAGAGCTAGCTGGAAGTCAAGCAAGGAACACAGCAATCGTGAATGAAGGTGCACCTGCCAGATGAGACAAATACTGAACTTTTTGTTCCACATGCAAAACTGTGTGGGTCTCATCTTCAAATATTTCTAATAAGTAGCACAACTTTGCTTGTATCAAAAAAAGGGGTTGTGTGGGTGTATTGTTGATCCATAAAGATCACGAGTGCAATAGATAACTGTTCTAAAACTTCCTGAATGTTACAGGTGCTGCCATGTTGATTTGCTTGTTTACCTCTAGAGAGCAGTAGTACCGCAGATCGTCACTAAGAAGCGAGGAACTGTGCTAGCGTGGTATGTAAATGGTCATAAGGAACCAAGCTCGGCAGGGATCGGTTTTCAGAGGGTAGTGTAAATCTGGCTATAAAAGATCTACAAAAACTCATTCTGTTCACATCTACATACCTATGAGAATTAGGTTTTACTGCATTAACATGGATCAAAAACAAGCAGTAGTTAAACCTGCAGTAAAGGATGATAAATGTTTATTATTGTCAACTGACCAAAAAAGGGCTCTGTGCCTCTCAAAGAAGCAGATTTATTTTACCCACTAAGGGGCTCTATGCACAGCTTCACTACTTCCTGAACTTCAGCAGCTCCTTTGTTTCCTGTTTGTAATTACTGGACAAGCTGATTAATCCAGGTATGTCTGGTTTGTTACTGAGGTCCTTTTCTTTCTAGCCCTCTTATTACTTCTGCCTCATCTCTGTTTTACTCTTCTAAGTAGATTTTTCCCTTCTGTTCAACTGTTCTTTCCATCAGTGTTACTATTTTTTCTGCACTCATTCAGTCTTCTTTCTATCAGTCATCCTTTCTTCTTATTTCCTTTTATATATATCTTACAGTATTCTAAAACAGAGAAATAATGTAATCACAATCCCTTCTTAAAACATTAAAATGTACAACTTGAAAACTTACAATTTCATAGTTAAAGATATTTGTTTCACACACGTTGGTTATTTTATAGATGAGATACTGAGGATATTCTGGTTTAATCTCATCATACATATTACTGTTATTATTGTCATCTCATCTGATTACATACTAAAAATGCTAATTACCATAATAGTTGAACCTACAGACAAAAACATCATAATGAATGAACATTTAACAGTAAAGTTAAGTCTGCCTCTATCATTCACAGATCATGCAGATCTTGTCTCATTCAGTTTTCCAGTTACTGCCTTTTTTTTTACCGCTTGTTTTTGATCCAATCAGCAAAACAACCTATACTGATTCTTTTCACAATAACTAATTACCTTAAAATCTAAACTAAAGGTCACCAATCAGTTCTAAAACATCTTTAGCCAAAGTCTTGTTGATCCCTGCAGAACCACTATACCAGATTAGCATCTTAGAAGGAGTTTTCAGTCATAATTTTATATTTTATCCGAGTCTCTTTTCTCATGCCAGCTGCAACCCGTGATATTTTTTTTTTCTAAACCTGGGCCTGAACCAAACATTCATCACAAGGATCAGCCCAATCCAAATAAAATTAATCCATTAACACTCTTACCATAATTCAGGGCTGCTCCTCATCAACTGCGACCAGTTGTGACAACGAACTTCATCTTGTTCTGCTTTAAAAGTGGCGCACTATGTTCCTCATCTTTAAGTTAACCACAGTGCAGCCAGCTGCTGTAACAGCTGTTTCTTTGCCAAACAGACAAACACACTCTTTCTACCGTGATGACAGTCTACATCAGGGGTGGGCAATTCCAGTTCCTGGGGGCCAGTATCCTGCAACTTTTAGATGTGCCTTTGGTTCAACACACCTGAATCAAGTAATCAGATAATTGGGAGGACTCTGCAGGAACCGACCGCATACTGAGGAGGTAACTCAGCCATTTGATTCAGGTGTGTTGGACCAAGGATGGGTCTAAAAGTTGCAGGATACCGGCCCCCAGGAACTGAAATTGCCCACCCCTGCTCTACATGCAACATTTTGCCCCTCATTCAACTCAAACAAAAACGTTCAATCAGGGGCATTTCCAGGGACAGCTTTAGCTGGGTACAGATGGTCCAAAACAGGGACTGACATGTTCCTGTAAATGGGGGATGTCTGGCCACCGTGTGTTAAGGTAAGGTTAGATGTAGATGTTTAATCTTCTTTATTTTGGCACAGTTCCCACAAGTTGTGAAGACATTTAAAATGCGTTCAGTTAGGTTGCAAACTATGGCATTTAATAACTACACTAGAGTTGTAATGTCCGTGTGAATATAGTGAATTAATGTTTCTCAACAGACATTTACTATTTTAGTAGTTATAATTGGCCTACCACCTCATAAAAAAGAAAATACAACCTAGAAAAATCCTACCTAAATGACAGGGAGAGTTCTGCTCTAATTATTTTCTGTATTTAAGAGGCATTCTAACTTACGGGAATCTGCCTGTAAATGTCAAAACCTTAAAACTATGCACAATTCCTTCTCTGTCACACTCAATATCATTGAAAGATTCCCGAAGCTGATCACCATACATATTTTTTTAAGACCAAACGGCTTTTTTTATTAATTTACGTATGCTGACATTTTAATCAGAGCATTTTCTGTCACCTTACACCTTACTGACATTTAAATTAGCAAGTAGAATGTAATGAAAAGGTTAGAGCCAACTCCTAAGAGATTGCCATTTTTGACATTTACTTTCAACTAACTGCAAATTAAAACAAGGCACAATTCCTGAAAATAGGTTTGGTTTAAATATGCAGGGTCACCCAAGCATGCTTTTTTTGTCCTTACATATCACTCTAATGGTCAGCAGTCCATTTAATCTTGCTGCTTATATTTAGCCTGTAATGTGCAGTCTCACTGCACCTCCGTGAAGCTGGAAGCAAGAGATAACAGGTTTATCAGCCTTTCTATTACCCTGTCTAGTTACTTGATATGCATCTGCTGCTGTTTTTTTTTTCCATACTAACACATGGAACTGTGTTCTGGTTTGAAAAATATATTTAGAAGTTGTTTTTGTAACATATTCAGTCAGTGAAACTAACTGTTGCAAGATTGGTTTGCAGCTACATAGTAATGGTAATTATGGGTGGACTCTAGCTCCCTCTTTCCTTTTATAAATCTATGTTAGTCATGTTTCCTTATTAGTCACCTTCTTCCTGCTCATCCATATCCATGTTCAGCCTTTCTTACTGTTGTATAACCCTATCATTGTTTAGGCACATTTTTTGTCTCACTTCCTTCCTTTCCAAATGATCTAGAGCAGAGGGGACAAGGCTTAGTCCATGCATGTATGCTTATATATAGCTTCTGCTGGCAGCCTTAAAAGGACCATAAATAGAGAACATGGGTATAGCTGAATAATTAAAACACTTTATCTCTCTACTTTACCTCCTTCTCATCTCCCACTTACTCAGTTCCTTCCTTTAGCTGTTTCTCAGTTGTCACTCTCTCCACATGCCCCTCCATCGCTCCCCTATCAGTATTTCCTCTTTTCATTTTGCAACATTTATCCTTTTAGTGTGCTCTCTTACTTTATATATTTCATGCTGCTGCTTTTTACTGCTTTTCTTTCTGATACCTCTGAATATTTGATAGGGAGTGAGGGTGAAGGACATCTCCGAAGTATGGAACCTGTCCTTAGCTCAGAGGTTTTCATAATTGATTGAGCATGCATCATATCGGTATTCCTGGTATTTGGAAGACAGGCTGACAGTTGATTAAAAACTTTGCCACAGTGTTGTTTTAGTTAGATTTAGTCTTAGTTTTCGTCTTCTGAACTAAACGTTTTAATCGTTTTTGGCACATTTTAGTCATTACAATAAGTGATAGTTTTATTCCAGTTTTAATTGACTAAAACTCAAAAAGTTTTTAGTCCAGTTTTAGTTTGTTTTATGTTGCACTTCACAAAACAGCTAACCTTTACAATTTTGAATAACAACCATATTCTTTACCAGACTGACACCTCTTGCCTAGATACTACAATTGTTGGAGATACAATTCTGCCATGCTGTTCATCATTGCTTTGGGCAGAAAACTTTGATTTATAGAATTCAAATAAACTTTTTTTCTGAATGAATGCACTACTTCATAAAAAAAGTGTCTCACAAAAGCTGTGAAAATAATAGATCTAGTTCAACACATAATATTGGTTAATATATTAGACAGACAAGCTAACAGAATGTACAATAAAGGAATGGTTTTTAATATACAAGATTTCCATCCAAAAGCCAACACTTCCTGATCTACTATGAATTATGCACACAGATCAATAAAATCTTCATTACTCAGAAAAATCCATAGCATCTGGACCTAAATCTCAAGAATATGTCAACTAAAATGTTGAAATTTTCAAAAAAAAAGAACAAAAAACAAGAAAAAAAAAAAATCAAAAAACCAAGGAACCTTTCAAGGGGACTTTATCAGAAAATAAACAGTATGCAATTAAATATTTGCTTTGGATATACTTTAGGGATTTTGGTAGAAATCATGTTTTCGTGATCAAAGATTCATGTTTTGCTCATCAGTTCTCGTTATGGTCATGAAAAAAAGGAGCGTCAACGAAATTACTTTGTCATCGGCAGTGTTGACGAAAACAACACTGCTTAGAGGTTAGCTAATAAAGAACAGTTGCTGTCACTGTGCAGATTAACTGCTAAGGAATAGGTTTGTCTTAACTTTATGCAGAAATGAACACGCTTGCTGATCTGAGTAAATGGCCGAGTTATTTTCCTATAGGTGCTTCCTGGAGGGGATGGGTTATCCCATTCTTATGTTGACCTGTGATGGCATATTATTTTTTTCTAGGAGAATCAAATTAAAATTGAAAATAAATACTTTGGAAATGCTTTCGATGACGAACAAGCAGCATTTAGAGTTAAAAGGTAAAAAAAATTATAGAGACCCTTTTTATTGCAGTAAAATATCCAACTTTATTTGACCCAAAGGGATGCTGAGATTATTTTCCTATTTATCTCACTCGACAATTATATTTTAATATCAGTTTGTCTTGACAGTTGCAGACATTTACATAGTAGACTTATAAGTGTAGCTTTATCCGATGCTGTGTGAATCAACAAATGGAGATTCAGTCCATAATATCTTACATTATGCTTTGGCTGAAAATGATTTTTTAACAGAGCAACTAAAAAGCTAAGCTACTAATAGTCTACTAGTGTGTCACATGTCCTCTTGTGCAACGTTCCCCTTCACAATACTGTTTTTCTCTTGCTTTTAATGTCATTAAAATGGGTGAAACTATAAAAGGGAAACCCTAAGAGGCAGCAGCAATTGATTAACAAAGATTTTTACCAGGACCAGGAAATCAGTGATGTTGTATGTTTTAAAGAAGAAATGCAGATGTATTATTACTTCTTAAAGGAATAGTACACCCAAAACATGATT
Source organism: Cyprinodon variegatus (assembly GCF_000732505.1). Lineage (NCBI taxonomy): Eukaryota > Metazoa > Chordata > Actinopteri > Cyprinodontiformes > Cyprinodontidae > Cyprinodon > Cyprinodon variegatus. Next base: position 1,293,028 of record NW_015150569.1, read on the forward strand.
AGCCTTCATTTTCTACTCACCCCCATGCTGAACAACACTCTGGAGTACTTTTTTGATATCTCAAATGCATCTGGAGATCTGGGAGGCTTCTTGCTGTCTGCTGACATTCAAATAATGGAGGTCTATGGTGCCCGAGACAGAAAGGTCCATAAAAGTCCACAAAAAACGTGTCAATATTCCTCCATACTGCTCGTCCAATGTATTCCAAGTGTCCTGAGTGGGTAGCATCCAGAATTTACTCAAAACAAAGTCATTTAGAATGTTTTTAGAGCATAAACAGTAGTGTACAGGATTTCCTGAAAGAGCGCGCCTGCGCGTTCACGACGCTACGGAAGCCGGCAGACCAAACCAGATGAAAGTGCGCATTCAGCGTCTGCTCTGCCGATAATGCAAGCGTAGAAGAAGAAATGTGCTGTTTACCTGTTCAAAGAAAGAAAAAACGAAAGAAAATGTCTGAGGACTTCAGTGTTGAGGAAGAGCATGAGCTCTTTGCCGAGCTGAATGCGCACTTTCATCTGGTTTGGTCTGCCGCGGTTTCCGTAGACTCGTGAACTCGCAGGAGCGCGCTTTCAGGAAATCCTATACACTACTGTTTATGCTCTAAAAACATTCTAAATGACTTTGTTTCGAGTAAATTCTGGATGCTACCCACTCAGGACTCTTGGAATACATTGGACGAGCAGTATGGAGGAATATTGACACGTTTTTTGTGGACTTTTTGGACCTTTCTGTCTCGGACACCATAGACCTCCATTATTTGAATGTCAGCAGACAGCAAGAAGCCTCCCAGATCTCCAGATTCATTTGAGATATCAAAAAAGTACTCCAGAGTGTTGTTCAGCATGGGGGTGAGTAGAAAATGAAGGCTAATCATGTTTTGGGTGTACTATTCCTTTAAGCACTACCACAAAATAAAACAAACAGAAAAAGGAAATAAGAAATAGTATAGTATAATGGAAATATACTACTTGATAAAATTGTATTGAACTAAAATAGAAATATAAAACATTATTAGACAGAATCTGAGATGGATAATGCCCTTCAAGGTGTCTATAATCAATAATTAACAGACTTTGCTGAAGCAACCATCCAAATTAAATCAGAGAACAGTTAACACCTCTTTGTCAGCCATTAATTTCTGATAATTAGCTTTTAAGGGCATTATCTAGCTTATACCATAATCATTTTGGAATAAATATCAGATCAATTATTATCATTTAATGTTTCCTTTTTCTTTGTCATTGAAATCTAAAGTTTTTCACAAGAAGCAGCAATGAGGAGTATTTATTATCTCTCATTGTGACACATTGCAAAAGTAACCAGCTCTGGCCACAGAACATGCTGCTTGGTCAGCTGCAGCTTAACATTATGCTAAGTTAAACAAAGTATCACTCAGAGGGAGGCAGCACAATAATTCAGAACAATCGGACTATGTGACCGTAACTTCTTTATAGGTGTATTATAATACTGTTAAATCTTACACACTGCAGCCAATCAGAATGAAGTATTCCCCTAGACGATGGTATAAAACTTTTTACAATTCTTGATACTACAATTACTATGCAACATAATTAAAGAACAATGAAGCTTTTGAAGGCATTTGTGGATTTCGTGGAATCATCCTAAAACCAACAGCAATAAGAATTGTAGCATCTGCTGTACCACTAAGCTATGTGGCTCCCCAAAGAATAATTTAGACTAATATCTGAGTTGAGACCATCTAATGGTACTTGGATTGTGGCTTTTCTATTGTATAACAACACTATGGGGATGCATGGCACGGCAGTTGTTAACATTACTGCCTTGCAGCAAGATTCTTAGCTCATATCGAGTTGAGGATTTTCTGTCTGGATTTTACATCTTCTCCCCATGTGCATGGATTCCCTTTGGGTATATCAGCTTTCACCAACCATCCAAAGCCATGCATGGCAGGTTAAATGGCTACTCTAAACTGCTCTACAGAGAGGGAGTGTGCTATCTTCGGTGTCTAGTTTGTTTCTGCTACTTTGTGATGGACAGATGACCTCTCCAGGCCAATGAACAGAGCTATCTCAAATCCAGGGCCTCTACAGTTCAAGTAGGTCCAAAGGCATCCACACTACTCTGCACAAACTCTGGAATGTCTGCATTCTGTCATTGTTTGTGTCTGTGCCGTCTTCACATATTAGCATGCTCTCTGTGAATGACTTTGCCATCTCCATGCAGGAAAAGAAGCATCACAAATAAATAGAGAGAGAGGGAGAGAGACCAGTCCCAGTTTCCGTAATGACAGAACCTACTGACAGTGGTTCTCCTCAGGCGAAGCGCTGCAAAACCTCCTTAAATATTCACCAGTTAAAACGAAAAAAAAAACATGCACACTCGCACTACATTGTTGTTGGGGACCTGTACTCTTTTGGTATTTGGTATTGTGACTCTTAAGTCTGTACTAAGAGCAACAGTATGGTTTCCATTTATTGCATTATGGTTGTCTGCATACATAGCAGTCTGTAAAGGGTTTTATAGATGTTGCTATGTACAAAGGGTAAATGGAAAGTGTAATGTTCTACACAAGCCCTCCTTGCAGAGAACTACAAACCTTATCTGACTTTTTTATTGTTTTTGCCATCTCAATATCCTTTTTTCAAGAACTGTGCATTTCTTCTTTCTTATTCTTTCTCTTATTCTATCTGATCCCAGTTTTGTGGTCTAAAAAAAAACCTTCAAAGTTGTTTTTTTATCTTTTTATCTGCTGGAAATCGCTCTGCAAAGTACCCTGGGCTGTTTTTTTCTTTCTGTCCCTGCCACAGCTACCTCCTTTACACACATAGAGGGAGACACAAATGCACACACGATTTATGCACATCATAGTGGACTATGATGGAAGGGAATGGCAGGACTTAAAATAGAAATGTAAGAAGCCCGCTTGGTTGACTCATTTTATACTTTTATTTTGATATGCTTTTTCTTTGTAAATAAAATTGAGGATATAGATGGTCTTGCAAGAGTATTCATGCTTTAAAAACCCTGTTTTCACATTTTGGTCAAAGTACTAGTGGGATTTTCTATTTATTTAGTGTGCAGACCAATAAGAAATGAAAGGAATGTAAAATTGTATCTGAACAACTTGTTTTACAGATAAAAATCTGAAAAGTGTTTTGTGCATTGCATTTATTTATTTTAAGTCAACACGATCTCTAACCTGTTTTTGACATCAAACACAACTCAAATCTTACGGGGTGTGTCTTTGACAGCTTCAAAGATTTGAAGCCTGTTATTTATTTTCATTTTTATTTTACTGCAAAATATCTCAAGTTTAAGAATACTGGATGTTTATGTAGCTGTGAACATTTAAGTCACCACAAGCTCTTCATTTAATTCAGTCGCTATGTTCAACTGGGCCTCTCCAGTGATTTTATCTAAATCATTTTTTTGGAGCTGAAGCTGTAGGTGTTTGGTTGCAACCCTGCTGAAAGAAGAAGCCTTGTTCCACTCTCAAGTGCTCTTCAGCCTCTAGCAGGTTTTCTTTATTGATCACCTTGTGTTAACAGTGGTGTATGATGCTAGTGTTTATCCTACAACCGGAAGGTCCCTGGTTTGGACCAGTCCAGTCTTTGGCAGATAGTCCAATCAGTCCTATCTGCCAAAGTCCCTTTCTTTAAGTGATACTCTCTGAGGGTTTTAGCTGTGCAGCCTGTAGGCAATGAGGGTTATGATTTGGGCTTATTCAAATATACAGTAATTCCATATGTTGCCTTTAACAATACTGTGTTATGTTTGAAGCTGTTTGCAGTGTGACGTTGCTTTGTGATCATTGTTTTCCTTCATACAAACACACTTCAGTCTCTGGGGTCCAGAGGAACGAAATGTGAACCCTGAATGAGTTTGATTTTCACTCATTACAATGGAATCAGCATATGGACTCGTTCCGCACATGTCCTTGGATATATAAACAACACTTAGACCTGGCTGTGCTTTCATTAACCCACATCCATGCTGTGTTCCCCAAGGCAACTTGCCCCACTTACGCAGATGCCTGCTACCCAGACCAGTCAATTAGCCATTCCTTGAACTAATAGCAATCTCTATTTCTCTTTGTTTTGTGTTAGAGCTGCAAAATATGTTAAATTGCAATAATCATAATTTTGATTGGATGAAAAAAATCACACTCACAAAGTACTGTGTTAATGTGATATTTGGTAGAATATAATATTTGCATTCTGAATGCCAATAATATATTTGTCTTTGGATTTGAACTTTAGCTACCCTTAAAGTCCATATTTAATGCATGTTAAAAATGCTATAATCAGCAAAGCGTGATAGTAGTTTTGTGTAGAATAAAAAAGGCCATTTGCAAAAATGTATGTTAATTATATCCTATCATAATTAGTAATAGTATTGATATTTCATCTTTTACCAATGCTATTCAGCCTTATGTTACTTTCTTTCAAACTGAGAAGATTATTGCCATCTGATTTGTATATTCAGTAACATTCTTCATAGCTGAATCTCTGTTATTACCCTGCCATCAACTTTTATCCTCTTCTGTCTCTGCATTATCTGAAATGCTTTCTCCAGTCAGGATTTCCATCCTATACAGCCTTGTTCATCTTCTTTCTCCTATCACTTCCCTACCTTCAGCATGCACGGTAAATCAGTTTGGCTGTTCATTTGACCTCCAGAGGTGTTGGAGCGTGATAGCGTTGTGCTGAACCTGCCTATTTGCTGCAACCCCCCACCTCCTCCTCCTCATGCAGCACTCCCTCATGTAGGGAAACCATGAGTCTCCTACTTTGTCTCTGTTGAGTTCCACTGTAATTCTTAATGTCACATTCACTTAGGAATTTGTTCTCCTTTGAGAGCTTGCTGGCAGTTTCATTTAACATACAAGACGGACAAACGGGCAGCCAGATCCAATGCTGGCAGAGTCAGTAATCCGGTGCAGGAATGAGTGATCTTCTGTTTATAATATCTGAATTAGCCATTTATCTCTTTTCTAAGTCTCCTTATCCAACAATTTTTTGCCCTCCAAAAATCTGAATTCTAAAGAAAAGAGTAGAGGTTGAAACATCATTAAATGTATAATAAAGTTTGTATAGGACAAATTGGAACAGCAGCAAGGAACAATTTCAGTTTAGAAAGCTGTAAGAACATATGATTATTTAAAACTTTGCAAACATTAGCCCTACAGGAAGTAACAAATTGGGTCGCCACACCAAAATAACCAAAAGTGCCTTAAAAGCATAAATTAAATCAGCTGTTGTTCTTTAAACCTTAGGAGGGTCTAGCCTGCTATATAAAAACTGTTGTAATGGCAGACAGTAGCCTTATTGTGGCAGGATGAGGCTGCAAATTTGGAAGCAACAAGACATGACAGTTAACAGTGTAGCCTTACCATTCCCTGCTGCTGATTTCTTTGGGCCGATACACTGCTTTCTCTTTCTCTAGTTACATGATCAAAATGTTACAATTATAACAAATGTTGCAGAAGTCTCATTAAAAAAAAATAAAATCAATAAAAACATTTACACTGTATAGCAAATGGAGGGAGCTGCAATGCAGGCACTTTGCATGACTCAAGGAATGGCTGTGCTTAATGCACTAATGAATCGATGAACAGATGCACATATCGGCCAATGTATCAGTCTATCTCTCAACTGTGCTTTTATGGGAGATGCTGCTAGATGACTGTTATTCCTAAATCTTCTTGGTCAAAAAATGTGAATCCAGTGGTATAAATACATATGAGCCTAACCCTTTAAAGCCCGATCCAAGAATAAAACAAAACAGAAAATTACTTTTTTTTGGTTTGAATTCCTTGTTTGCCCTTTTAACAAAATATGTAAAAAGAAAGATCAGAAATACATTTTTGATATTAATAATTTATTACTATGCGATAAGTCAAGATGATTTTTTGTGTAGTCTTCTACTGGCTGTTATCAGGTATATCTGATTGTGTACAATAGGATTTTGAGCAAAGTTTTTACCATTAAATTATGCAAAAGGTGTCAGATGCAAAACATTTCAGAAACCGTATGTATTAAATACGATACATTTGGCATTATAGGGTTAAATTGTCATCATCTTGGTGCTGATGACTGGCTTAATTACTAACTCCATTCATCTGTTTAACTCTGCCTGGTTTTTCATCACTGCTCATCTGATCCACCTGCTCCTGCCTCTATTTAAGGTTCTTGGTCATCAGGCCGGATTATTATTGTTCTCTATAGCCAGTGGTGAGAGTGTTTTTAGAGTACCTAAGGAAATCAGAGTGGTTCTGATTCCCTGATCCTGACCTGTTCTGCCTTTTAACCACTGAGCTTGCCTGTCCCTTTTGAACAGTTTGCCTGACTTGTCTTTGGAATCCTAGATCTCTGAGCCTGCCTGTTTCTGTTCTGGTCTGTTTGCCTGACCTGGCTTCGGACTCCTGCTTGTTCTCTGGGGTTTCAGCATCTGGGACACTGTGGGAGGCGCCTGCTGCTTCTTGTTGGCAGCCCAATGCCTGGACAATACCTGGTTCTCTGCGCATGGACTGAACTTGTAAACCAGAGTTTATTGCCTCAGATGCCCTTGCCACTGCTAGTCCAATCCGCCTGTTTATTTTCATAAACGCCTTTTGAGTAATCTAATCTGTTCTGAGTCATGACAAAAATTATTATTTACAAGGAAAAACCTTTTTGTTTTTCTTCATGTTTATGTAGAAATTCTGCCATTCACAGAAAACTGTATATGCAGTGTAAAGTACAGTTCCATTTTCGACACAAGGTTTTTGCAGCTGTTTTTTTGGCTTTAAGGACACTGAACTAGAAAGAAGTTTATAGTGGCTCGGTTCATACATTTGATTCCATTAATCTGGATAACACGCAAATACCCGTTGCAAATCAGCTTTGCACCCACTCCAGCCACAGGGGATCCTGTTAGTGCTAGTTTGGTTTTGTTACTTTAGAGAAATGTTTTTTTGCTATTTTCAGAACTTACATTCACAGTATGGGTGTACACACTAGCACGCTTATGTCCTTAGCCTCATTTAATTTTTTATTGTACCTCAGTGGAGAAAATCAGAAATTAGACACAGTTCATTAAGGTCAAATTTACTGAATAAAAAGTGAATACTGTACAGCCATTTAAAATGTCATACTCAAATTCAAGTATATTTGAGCATAAAACAATAGAATATCTAGAAGACATCTAGAAACTGTTAAAATAACTTCAGTTATGTCAGCAATTTATTGAATTTGGGCTTTTCTAGGGGGTTGGGATGATTTTTGCTCTAATAGCTGCAGGTAGAAAGAATTTGTGATAATTCTTCTTTGTGCACGAAGGATGCAGGAGGCTTTCACTTAAATAGCTTCATCTGTTCTGCAACACATTCATGCATGAGAGAAGGACAAGGATTAAAAGAGATGTTAGCGTGTGCATGAGTCAGTCTCTCACCCACAACCGGCACTGAGTCAAGGGGGCATCGTTAAACACAGCTGATGAGCTTATCCATCCACTTCCACTCATGGGATAAATGGTTGCTCCAACAAAACTGAAAAATTAGAAGAAGATTACTGATGCAGCTACATATTTAAAAAGTCTTAAGGAGCTGAAGACCGAAATATCAGACGTGTCAGAAAGGAGAATCTGCTTTGATCCTTTCTGTAATGAACATCAGTATTACTCCAGTCCAGTTATTATTCAGGTGAACATCTAGTTACTCTTAGGAGTCAACTATCTCAGTGTTTTGTTGGTCACATGATGATGAACACATTTTAGTGTATTTGTGTTGTTCACTGTTTTGTCTCAGCTTAAGCAATTTAATGTGCATTACTGATTTTTATTTTTTTTTGTCAAACACACGTTTTTTCCTGAATCCAGATTAATCTACTTCTACATATTTATCCATGTGCTTGTTTATTAGCTACATTTTTCCTTTCACCAGTGGGTTAATGATTGGTAAGACTCCACAGCTCAGCATCTAAGGTCAATTCTAGTTTTTCTAAATGTTTTCAATCACATTTTTCTTCTCCGTCTTTGGCACTTTTATTTGTGTCTCTTGCTGCATATTACCCCACTGGTTAAAACAGTGCTCCTACATCTTCTTTTATCTAAGTTTATGTCCCTCTCTTCCTCCCTCCTCATCTTTCAGTGCTAGAGCAGCCGCAGGGAGCTTCTATATTTTCTCGGTAGTGCTGAAGTAGATTGGAATCGAGGTCTTTGCCTCTTTTATTTACTGCTTCAGTGATTTCACAATGGCACACATGCACTTATTTTTCCACGGATGTTCAGGTTTGCTTCTTTGCATCGGTGTGTGTAGACACGCACAGACGCTAAATAACAGCAGGTGTTTCAACTCCAATGAGGTGTGTTTAGGAGAATTGACTGCATATTTCTTTAGAGTTCTGTTTTGTCCGTTAGCCATAAAAGTGGCTTTTGTTGAGCATCACATGCCTCTGCACCTTCACCGGTGCTCTCTGGGAATGTAAACTAAGATTGGGGAAGAGGTGGTTGTTGGTTTGAGTTGGTGATGAACAATATAGCGGCATTAAAATTGGTATTAAAACACATTGGTATCAGATTGATTAGTAAAACTGGGCTGAAATTAAAAATCTGTATTTTTTTCCATCCAGTTTCTATGTTTCTTTTTGGGGCTAGAGGGAAGGAGATTGGTCATGGAATCTTTGTTTATGTGACAGTGATAGTGAGGCGGCAAAGGATTGTGGGGGCATTTTATCTGAAGGAGAGAGGGAATGTCAGCACTGTGGTTGTTTTTTTTTTTTTTTTTCATAATGTCAAACTGCTAGGGGACACAAGATGCTTTCTAGGACACAAGATCGGTAAATATTGGTTAACAAAGATTTTCATTTGCCACATCCCTGGTTTGAGTACTGGGTTCAAAAACAACAGTTTTCTGAAGTCCGGTTACTCTGAACATCTGAAATTATGTTATTTGAGAGTCAGCAGTACCTCTCAGAGAGAGCTGACAACTGAAAGTCAGTAGTAGTTTTGTTTACCCAGTTCTCTCCTATAATGCATGGTGATGAACCCCATGCCAGACTATCAATCCCCAGGCTTTCAGTCAATTCCTGCTGTTTGTAAACGACAGTCTGGATTAACAGAAAGGGCACAGATTGGGATTACTGGGTGACCCAGCGCATTCAGCCAGTCTGCTCCATTTTTATAGGGCTTCATTCAAAACACTCTTTTGTTCTCTTTTGTAGTGGTTCACAAATATTTCAGCTCTTAGTTGAAAAAATAATATACATAATAGTACTAGAATCTTGGAGTGTAACTGGTTAAAAGCTACAGATGTTGCTATTATCAAAATAAAAGAATATAATGACAAAACAATAACCATTAGAGGTATGGATATTTTTCTCATTCGAGATGTTATTTAATAATAGGGATGAGCACAATATATTTCAGAATTAATCTTCATCTGATGATCCAGATCCTTTCTCTTTTATGTGTTGTGACACCAGGATCCACATCCTTTGAGATTAAAGATCTACTTTCTCTCACACGGTGCTTTCGAAAAATACAGATTGATTCCTTAATGTGAAAAAATATTGGCTTTAATTGTTCTGAGTGATTTCAACTGGTGGGAAATTCACCTCAAGTCATTACTCCATCAATACACAGGTATAGTTGCACACTGATCATGTTTTTTGACAAAAGTTCCATCTCTGCATTCAGGTGAAGATGTTGTGAAGATGCTATGTGAAAGAGCGGTCACTATGAATAAAGATTTTACTAATATGTCAAAATAAGGAAATGATTATTAAATTTTACATTTTGACTTGGCTTTCAAATAATTTTAGCAATTGGTGTGGCATTATATCAGTAGTCTCTGTTTGTACTCTCTAAAGGGATACAGTATATGCCCTGACCTTATGTCTCAGTCTTTAAAAAGACAGCTAAAATGTCCTAATCCAGAGCTTGAAAGCTTAAAAAGATAAAACAATGACCTTGAATGTCGTTTGTTCAACCTTATCTGCTGAGCCTCTTACTCACTCATTGCCTGAATGACCAACAGAATTTCAATATTGAAATCAAAATAAAGGCCAATATTGGCCTAATTTAAAAACCAAAACCCATATATTGTACTAACCCAACTCTGATGGCCCTTATGCTGCAATTTGACATTGTGCAGCATTTAGTTATTTATCTCTAGAATAATTTCTAAACTCTTTTTGCACTTTAAGAAAGTGCACATACAAGATTTCTAACTATGAATGTGGTTTTACTTGATGTTGCATGTATTTATTCATCCATCCATTTTCTATCACGCTTCATCCCTGTTGGGGTCGCAAGGAGTGCTGGTGCCAACTCCAGCTGTTAATGGGCCCTGGACAGGTCGCCAGCCAATTCAGGGCAACACAGAGACAAACAACAATTCATGCGCGCCAAGAGAAGCCAATTTACCTAACAGTCATGTTTTTGGGAGTACCCATAGGTAAACCATGCATGAATAGGTAGAACATGCAAACGCCATGCAGAAAGACCCTGGACTGGGAATCGAACTCAGAACTTTCTTGTTTCAAGGCAGCATTGCTGCCAACTGCAGCACTGTGGAGACTGTATTTATTCATGCAAAAATAAAAAATGTAGTTACCTGTAGTATCCAGGACAGTAATTATTTGTCTTTGCAGTATTAAATTGCAAAGCAATGTTTGCAATAAAGGAAGTGGAAAATAATACATATCTGATAGGACAGTGGAAACACTCCTTGGACTGTATCTGTTGCCAGTAGGAAAAGTTTCCTATGAGGCAGCCAGCTCTCAAAGCTGGATATAACAATGTTCAACACAGGATCAAAGTATTTGATTTATTACACTAACATGTTCCTTTCACCGGAGGTGATATTGTGTTTTAGCAGCCAAAGGTTTCAATTTAGGAATCTTTGCAGGGAGCTAAAGATTAGGGGGAGGATTTCTTATGAGAAGCAAACTTTTTGATTGAATTAAGATAATCTTAAATCAGAATCATGAAAGATAAGATAATAATTGGAAACTTTTCATGTGCTTTTTAGACCTTTAAGAGTAGCTTGATTATTAATTATGCTATCTATCATTTCTTTAGTTGTGCATATAATATCATATTTCTATGGTCTCTATTAATTGTGCATCATGACACTGCTAGTTGGGCTGTGAATTAAAGTTCCTCCACTCTTTACTCTGCACCCTCTTCTAAACATAGACTCTCACAAACCAAGACAATAGCCACTTATTCCACATCCTTTTCTCCTCTGTGTATCTGTGTTTAAGGTTGCACATTAGTGAGTGCATGTACTTATTTTAAAGTGTCCTGCAGAGGCTGTTGCTTGGTTACAAGAGGAAATGTCCTGCATACTGTAGTCAATGTGTCCAAGGGGGTGTGGATGTAATTGACTTGGCAAGGGCAGTGATACGAACACAAAGGGACTAAATCTAAGCATTATTAAGACACACTGATGCCTTCGGGATCATGGTATAAAGCAGCAGAATCAATTACAAAACTGTTCACAAGGTTTGTCTTTTAGAATTGAGTTTGACTGTGAATCATCACATGCAACAACAATTTCTTTAACCTTAAACAGGAAAGACTTGGTTTTCTCACAGCTTGGTGCTTTGAACAGGCAAACTATTTAAATGCTTTAAGTTCTGCTTTGCAGATGCATTTAATGAAATTCACATACAGATGGTATACTTCAGATATTCTTGTACCTCCTCCAGCAAAAGCGAACATAAGAGCCAACAAACCACAGCCTGGATTTCTGAAGTAACATTGGCTTTCGGTGTCTAAGTTTTGTTTTGCCTTTCTAATATTGGATCTAGTTTTTGATTTTTTTTAAATACAGGCATTTTCTCTCTTTAGCATGTTTAATGTTAGTTTTATTAACTGTTAACATAAATCGTTAACATTGACATTAAAAGAAGCTGCAGGAATTTCCAGATCCAGCATTTTACACTATTTAGATATAGGTTGGCTGCTCAGTGGAGCAGTGGAGGGACTGCTGCATTGCAGCAAGAAGGTTCGTGTTCGATTCCTGGCCAGGGGTCTATCTGCATGGAGTTTGCATGTTCTCCCTGTGCATGCGTGGGTTCTTAACCTGACTGTAAGGTTCATTGGCTTCTCTAGGTGTAAGTGTGTGAGTGATTGGTCATTTGAATGGTTGTTTGTCTCTGTGTTACCCTGCAATAGATTAGATTGCCGACCTGTCCAGGGTGTACCCTGCCTCTCGCCTGTATACAGCTGGAGACCCCAGTAGGGATGAAGCGTGACGGAAAGTGGATGGATGGATAGATCAAGGTTGAAAGCTCAACAACAATATAAAAATCTACTGTGCTGCACTCTGTGCAGCTTCACACCACAGACTTGTTAACATATCTTTGAAAATACTGTTTTGATATAAGGCAGAGCAACATGCAGTGTTGGGACAGTTCT
>NW_015150569.1:1306356-1347262 GCF_000732505.1 Cyprinodon variegatus
TACGTTCAGTTCAAATTCGCCCAAAATATGAACGAGTTCATGAACTTTCGTTCAATGAACGCGTTCAGGCACAACACTGGCAACATGTATCCACTAAAATTAGCTATGAGTGAATAAAAAGTCCAAAACTGCTAAAATATGAAACGGTAATCAGTGATATGAAAATCTTCAACAGCCTTGTCCTTTATTGTTGCAGACTAGATAAAAAACAGACATTACGCTATAAAAAAAAAAAAAAAAAATGTTTTCTTAAGATAACTTTTTACAGCTTTTGTGTGTCCTTTGTATGAATGTTTAAACGCCTTGGTGATATTGACAATATAGCCAGCTTCAAGACTTCTTCTCTCAGTGATAACGTCAACACCACAATGTTAAGTCTCTTATTATCAAGTATGGTGCACAGAGTTTTGAGTTTCTGACCAGCCAGTTCTTAGGCTGGGCCAATCCTTTCCAAAGTACATTAGTTCACTTGTTTTAAGTTGTTGCATCCCCATTTAAAATGGAAAAAACTAAGATAGCAATAGCAACACTAAAAGATAAACAATGGCTCTCTGTTGGTAGAGAGAGTTTAGTACATAGTTGCAAACTATGTACTAAACCTACGCTAAACGCTAATAACCTGATCCATGCAGTAGCAAGACAAGGCATTTAAACTGTTGTTATTCATGTAAAATTTATTTTGGTGCCTATAACTTTGCTTATTTTACAGCTTCTATTTTGAAAGTTCAATGTTGCCCTCAGGCTAACATTTCAAAATCAAAATGTAAAACCAGTGTGTTAAGTTTTTTAAGTATGTATTTCCTGGTTATCGTGTTGTTGTTTTTTTTGTTACAGCATGCTGGTTAAAAAATGTATATAATTTCTTTGTATTTATCTCATCATAACATTCTGAAATCTCATCTAAAGAGATAAAAAATAATTATTCTGTCATCAAAGCGTTCTCTGTAGAGATCAGTTTTAAATCAGTTTTCTGTCTGGATTCAAGCATTAATATCCATGCAGAACAAACGTATTGGATTTGGCTCATTATAACTGAAGCACAGCTCCTTGTGGAAGACTCTGAGACCTTTGCTGTCATATTTGGTCAAAATATTAAGAGATGTATCGAAGAAGATATTTAAACAATTTGAGAGGACATTTTTTTTGAGCAATGATATTTAAATTATATTAGATGAAGGGATGTGGGAGCCAAAGTATACAGTGGTATTTCTTTTTTTAACTCTGCATACACACTTAGGTCCATGTGAGTGCATTGTGGTTTACAGAGTGCTTTAGATGCATTAGAGGCAAAGTGAAAGGGAGGCAAGGAGCCTTCAGTTCGTGCCATGTTTGCTCGCTGAGCTCAAAGCAGAATGCTGTTCTCTTGGCATTAGCATTCAGCTCAATCATGTCCTTGTAGGACCTGCTTTTCACAGGCCACTAATGCCATGCCTGGAGCCACGAAAGTGACGAAAGCTGAAAAATACGAGAAGCAGAAAGATGAAAACAGGCGAGACGTTGTGAGATCTTAGGAAGAGGCATAAAGAGGAGACTGTGAGAAGCTAAGAGGGTTTAGATAATGAGAGTGCAAATCAAGAGAGGGAAGAAGAGTGAGTGAGCGAGAGAGAGAGGGAGAAACTGCAGATCTAGGTCAGAGAAGCAACACAGTCAACGAATGAGTGGAGGGAAAGATGAGCAGGCCTGTGAAATCTAATGCTGATTGGTCTGAATAGGAAAGATCAGAGTCAGCCATTCCTATGAGAAAACACAATAATGATGAGAGTCTAAAGTGTGAAATTCATTGTGTTATCATTGTCGGGCTTGTATCTCTTTCTTTTTTTTATTTACAGAATCACATAAAAAAATATATGTCTACAGTTTATGTCAAGTTTTCATTATTGAAACTATAAAAGTGATTTGAAGCCATTCTTATTTGAAAGACTGGACAGGTCGCGTTGGATTTTACACTTTCCTTTTTTCTTACATCATTAATACAATTTTATTGCCAACCTTAATAGATGGCCTATTTCAATGTGACACACATGGTTCTGTTTTTTACCAAACCTATATTGGCGTATGAAAAAAAAAAATAAAATAAAAAAATAATTGTGTTCTTATCCTTTTACTCTGACAAACAATAAAAGTATATCAGCAGAATCCTTTGTATGTGATCAGTTCAAATATTTAGTGGGAGGGATTCTATCACCAAGACGGGCAGTCAGGTTTACTGGCACGGGGAACACAAAGAGGAGGTATTTAAAGGTGCAAAGCTATGCAACTGTTTAATGTAGTGCTGAAAAACATGGTGCAATATTTAATTGATTTTTTTTTCTTATAACCAGCTGATGACAGATTTACAAGTTTTATAAAAAAGAGGTGCAGGAATAGGGACTGCTCACAAGCAGGCACACCCAAAAACGGCTACATATAACAAGGAGCACAAAGGATAATTTCAGGTTACAATTCCAGCTCCAATTATTACATGTGTTTTGTAACACTTTAATTTTAAGGAGCAGCACTTTATGTATTAAAAAGCAAATTGCCAGCTGTAGGTCTACAGTATGCCATATGGAAGTAAATCTGTGTCACTGGGATTTGAATTAAAAATGGCACTGAAATTTAAATGTTGTATGTTTGTACTTACTGTTTCAGTGTTAAACTATATTCAGAACACATTTTTGACCTAAAAAGAAATTCATTGTCATTATTTCTACACAGTTCAAATTTCATTTGTTATTTTCTCTTCAATGCTAAAAAGTGATTACATTTTCAATACTTATTTTTCAGTTTAATTTTTCAGTGATAAAAAAATTAAACCTTTCAAAATTCAAACTCAATATTTTCAGCCTCCTGAGATTCAACTGGCTCTATTTCACTGTCTTAAATTTGGCGTCTAAACTCAGTGTAAAAAGGGAAGGGTTACTTCAGGTCACAGACATTAGCAATGGATTGTGGTGTCCAACACCCCGCCAATCCCGTTACGTTTTCTTAGTCACATGACGTGACGCTTGCGGTGCTCATACTAAAGGAAAACCAGCATGAAGGAGCCAGTCATGCAAGCTAACGCTAACTCAACTACAGAAAAATGAACGTAATAAACTCACCGTTGAGTTAGCGTTAGCTTGCATGAGATTTTTATAACACTGAAAAATTTAACTGAAAAATAAGTATTGAAAATTTAATCACTTTGAAATAGTAATGTGAATTTTTAGCCTGAAGAGAAAATAAATGAAATTTCAACTGTGTAGAAATAATGACAATGAATTTCTTTTTAGGTCAAAAATGTGTTCTGAATATATTTTAACACTGAAACAGTAAGTACAAACATACAACATTTAAATTTCAGTGCCATTTTTAATTGAAATCCCAGTGACACAGATTTACTTCCATAATGCCAGTGCACTGCGGTTATTAAAGGGTGTAGACAAAATCAAAAAGGAATAACCTCAATATTTATTTTTGTACAAATACAAGCTCAACTGTTTTTGGTCAGGGGAAACATCTACATTCTTGAGGTTATTGCAAAAGAAAATCAAAACATAACCTTATTCGCATTGGTTGAAAATAATCACAATATTGATTTTTGGTCAAATCTGTCACAAACTAAGCTATTTAAACGTGGCTCTGGTTGTATTTAAATTTTGTATTTGACATGGAATTACACACTGGTCGACTATGTTCAGATGAATAACTTCTTAAGACACTTGGTTGCACTAAACCTTTTTTATGGGTAAATGTAGATGCATGGCATACTTTTAGGATTATCTTTTTTGTAAAACGGTTTAAAATATTGTTTATTTTTGATTCACTTTACAATTATTAACCATTTAGTTTTTTGTCTACCCCATAATATCCCCAAGAAATACAGCACCTTGATGTGTTTTTCAGGTTTTATCCGGACTAAATGTTGAAAAGTGCAATGGACATGAATATTAGTAACTCTGCTAGATCATCCTGATAAATTAACTGGTTTCCAAATGCTATTTTAGGCCACCCCAGCCTCATTTATGAATTTGAATATATTAAAACGGAGAAGGGAAAGACAGCAATGAAGATAACGATGTGCTAATTTCTTTCTGATCCTTCTTTTCAAAATGGTCATTTAATAAGCCTGGATGACATTACTGCTCCTGGAGGAGAGATGAAGAGATATGAAGGGAGGACGGTTGTCAGCTGGTTCAGACAAATGAATTTTTACCCTGGTCAGATAATATCCGTGTCTCACATCTGTTTGACACATTCACTTTTTCTCTCTCCCACTTGGTCGGACTCTGACATAATCAGTCATTCTGTCCCCTATGTCTCCTGCTTTCTTTGTGTGTGCATGTTGGATCTTTTAAGTTTTTCTGGCTGTGAGAGTAACAGAATGATTGGAAATCTCTTTTCTGTGTGTCTGTCTGTGTTTGAGCTTCTGATTTGTAAGTGGCTCTAATTCTTTTGTTGGTTTTTAACAAAGCTGGTCCTTGTGCCCATGGAATTGGGTCAGTCTGATCCTAATGAGAAATCCCAGGTCAATCTTCCAGCTCTTTCATTTGCACAGAATCCGAGCTGTAGTTTTTATGAGACTTTGGTGTGCGTCTCTGTCTTTGTGTGAGAGCGGCTAATCAGAGTGTTCAACCAACCGGTGGTGCTTAGTTTGCAATGTGAGGTGAAAAATGACCATATTAATAAAACCCAAACTTTCTTTTGGAGGTAAACCAGCAGGTTTCAGATTTGAGCTATTGAACAGGAGCTTTAACTTATTGGACAAAAGTGAATTTAGGTCCCTTATACTTTCATTTTCTTTTTTATTTTACATTAGTATTTTTGTATTGACCAAAGTACAAGCTAGTTGATTCTATTGTGGCCCTCAGTATGCAACTATTTATAAAAAGGTTGACTGAAAAACATTAACAATGCATAGCAAGGTTTTAAAAAGACATGGTTCTTAAAGCTATAACATTTTCCAACAGACCATTCCTACAGTAAAGTCCTTTAAGAAGCTTGTTAAAAGTACCTAAGTGGGAACAGATTTTCTTAACTGCACGATTTGCCTCTTACCCACGCTACTGCACACTGCAGGACAGCTGGCCTAAAAAATTTTTTACTATAAAATTACTTTGTTTTAGGGAAAATTTGATTGGAATATGTTAAAAAATTTTCAGCCTGGAAAACAGGTGAAGCCACAGTTTTACAACAAAAGAAGTGCCTCCCATTGCTCCTATTAGGCTGAAGCTTTTTTTAAATGAACTTGGTTAGCTATCTGTGGCCTAACTGAAGCTTGACTGATGGTGCACATAGCCAGACTTCAAAAATGCATAATATTCTATCCAAGTATAAGTTGAAATTTAATTAATTAATGGTGCATTCCATGCTGTAGGGATAAAGCGGCTCTCGCCGGCTCAATACCCAACTTTGGGATCTTTATGCATGTCATCCCACTTTATCTTTGCCTATTTTTCCTGTCTAATTGTTGCAAGAAAGACCTCTGATACTAGTACTGAATTAGTACTGAATTCGTTTTTAAGAGTAATCTTTAGTCTTTCTTTCAATATCCAAACAATGTTAATATCACATTTATCACGGTTTTGTTATAGTAATTTTCTAGTACCTAATACACAGAACATTATACTTAAAAAAAAAAAAAAAAAAAACATTCTGCTAATTATAAAATAGGAGAAGTACAATATACTGATATTAGCTGGTTTGGATCCTTCAGTCAGCTGCAACAGACATTCCTCTCATGATTAATCAGTTGTAATTTAAAAACAATGTAGTATATCATGCTTTATTATGTTATAAATGTTATTTTATTCTGTTCTGTTCTGAACTACTTATTTTAAAATTTAAAATAAGACCAGGTTAAAAAAAAAAAAAACTAAGACTACAATGACAATTGAGCTTTTTGAAATACATTTTCAATGTTTATCCTAAAGTGCAACATTTCTTTGTTTATTTTAAATCGGGAATCATTCAAACCGAACTGTTTATCCTGTTTTATGCTTTATCTGCCCATCCGCTTTCCTACATTTAAATTCTTTACCTTATTTAATTATTTCTTCCAGGGTCGCCATATTAGGACGGGGCAGTTGGCAGCCATCAAGGTCATGGATGTTGCTACGGTAAGATACACACACACACACGTGTACCCACACATACACACTCCTACATATCCATGCTTAGTAAATCCATCTGAAAGTTTTATATTAAAGTCAGCCATGTCATCTAATTAAGAGCGATGAGTCACGGCTGATGCGTGTGTGTGATGTGGAGGAGACTAAACGAGGACAGGCCCATTGCCATGGTAACATCAGTTGAAATGATTAGGAGGAGACTCTGGTTTCAGGCGGGTCTATACAGCAGGAGGAAACCTCTGCTATTTTTAGACATCCTCACACCCCACACATCCCTGTCAGCACTCAGCTGCTGGCAAAATAATGAAAGGTGCAGGAAGAAACTATTGTGACATCTTATTAATGATGCCAACAGAAACTTAGATCAACATATGATGAATGCATTCTTTTAATTAAAAAAAACACAAGCATTTGTTATAAATCTAGACAAAAGACAACACACACACATAAAAAAAAAAATACATTTTATAAACTTAAAAAGATGCTATAAATATTTTAACTAATTAGCCACCATCACAACTTGTTTCAAGCAACAGCTCCTGGCACTGTGACAGAATCCCCCCTGGAAGTGTAAGTAATTAAAGAGTAATGTTGTTAGAGTGGATAATTGAGAACCCAGCTGTGCACTTTGCAACATTCAGTTTTATTTTTTTTTTATTATTTATTTTCCTTTGATCTCCAATAGATGTGGAAGGCTAATTTAAGACCAGCTTGTTTCATTTGCTTTATCAACCTCCTATAATGTGTGTATGGGGACAGAAAATAAGGTAAAAATGTAAAACCTGGTTGTATTTTTCTTATTGCAGGATGAGGAGGAAGAGATAAAATCTGAAATCAACATGCTGAAGAAGTANTCAACCTTTCAAAATTCAAACTCAATATTTTCAGCCTCCTGAGATTCAACTGTCTCTATTTCACTGTCTTAAATTCGGCGTCTAAATTCAGTGTAAAAAGGGAAGGGTTACTTCAGGTCACAGACATTAGCAATGGATTGTGGTGTCCAACACCCAGCTAATCCCGTTACGTTTTCTTAGTCACGTGACGTGACGCTTGCGGCGCTCATACTAAAGGAAAACCAGCATGAAGGAGCCTGTCATGCAAGCTAACGCTAATTCAACTACAGAAAAATGAACGTAATAAACTCACCGTTGAGTTAGCGTTAGCTTGCATGAGATTTTTATAACTAATAAATTAAACTGAAAAATAAGTATTGAAAATTTAATCACTTTGAAATAGTAATGTGAATTTTTAGCCTGAAGAGAAAATAAATGAAATTTCAACTGTGTAGAAATAATGACAATGAATTTCTTTTTAGGTCAAAAATGTGTTCTGAATATATTTTAACACTGAAACAGTAAGTACAAACATACAACATTTAAATTTCAGTGCCATTTTTAATTGAAATCCCAGTGACACAGATTTACTTCCATAATGCCAGTGCACTGCGGTTATTAAAGGGTGTAGACAAAATCAAAAAGGAATAACCTCAATATTTATTTTTGTACAAATACAAGCTCAACTGTTTTTGGTCAGGGGAAACATCTACATTCTTGAGGTTATTGCAAAAGAAAATCAAAACATAACCTTATTCGCATTGGTTGAAAATAATCACAATATTGATTTTTGGTCAAATCTGTCACAAACTAAGCTATTTAAACGTGGCTCTGGTTGTATTTAAATTTTGTATTTGACATGGAATTACACACTGGTCGACTATGTTCAGATGAATAACTTCTTAAGACACTTGGTTGCACTAAACCTTTTTTATGGGTAAATGTAGATGCATGGCATACTTTTAGGATTATCTTTTTTGTAAAACGGTTTAAAATATTGTTTATTTTTGATTCACTTTACAATTATTAACCATTTAGTTTTTTGTCTACCCCATAATATCCCCAAGAAATACAGCACCTTGATGTGTTTTTCAGGTTTTATCCGGACTAAATGTTGAAAAGTGCAATGGACATGAATATTAGTAACTCTGCTAGATCATCCTGATAAATTAACTGGTTTCCAAATGCTATTTTAGGCCACCCCAGCCTCATTTATGAATTTGAATATATTAAAACGGAGAAGGGAAAGACAGCAATGAAGATAACGATGTGCTAATTTCTTTCTGATCCTTCTTTTCAAAATGGTCATTTAATAAGCCTGGATGACATTACTGCTCCTGGAGGAGAGATGAAGAGATATGAAGGGAGGACGGTTGTCAGCTGGTTCAGACAAATGAATTTTTACCCTGGTCAGATAATATCCGTGTCTCACATCTGTTTGACACATTCACTTTTTCTCTCTCCCACTTGGTCGGACTCTGACATAATCAGTCATTCTGTCCCCTATGTCTCCTGCTTTCTTTGTGTGTGCATGTTGGATCTTTTAAGTTTTTCTGGCTGTGAGAGTAACAGAATGATTGGAAATCTCTTTTCTGTGTGTCTGTCTGTGTTTGAGCTTCTGATTTGTAAGTGGCTCTAATTCTTTTGTTGGTTTTTAACAAAGCTGGTCCTTGTGCCCATGGAATTGGGTCAGTCTGATCCTAATGAGAAATCCCAGGTCAATCTTCCAGCTCTTTCATTTGCACAGAATCCGAGCTGTAGTTTTTATGAGACTTTGGTGTGCGTCTCTGTCTTTGTGTGAGAGCGGCTAATCAGAGTGTTCAACCAACCGGTGGTGCTTAGTTTGCAATGTGAGGTGAAAAATGACCATATTAATAAAACCCAAACTTTCTTTTGGAGGTAAACCAGCAGGTTTCAGATTTGAGCTATTGAACAGGAGCTTTAACTTATTGGACAAAAGTGAATTTAGGTCCCTTATACTTTCATTTTCTTTTTTATTTTACATTAGTATTTTTGTATTGACCAAAGTACAAGCTAGTTAATTCTATTGTGGCCCTCAGTATGCAACTATTTATAAAAAGGTTGAGGGAAAAACATTAACAATGCATAGCAAGGTTTTAAAAAGACATGGTTCTTAAAGCTATAACATTTTCCAACAGACCATTCCTACAGTAAAGTCCTTTAAGAAGCTTGTTAAAAGTACCTAAGTGGGAACAGATTTTCTTAACTGCACGATTTGCCTCTTACCCACGCTACTGCACACTGCAGGACAGCTGGCCTAAAAAATTTTTTACTATAAAATTACTTTGTTTTAGGGAAAATTTGATTGGAATATTTTCACAAATTTTCCGCCTGGGAAACAGCTGAAGCCACAGTTTTACAACAAAAGAAGTGCCTCCCATTGCTCCTATTAGGCTGAAGCTTTTTTTAAATGAACTTGGTTAGCTATCTGTGGCCTAACTGAAGCTTGACTGATGGTGCACATAGCCAGACTTCAAAAATGCATAATATTCTATCCAAGTATAAGTTGAAATTTAATTAATTAATGGTGCATTCCATGCTGTAGGGATAAAGCGGCTCTCGTCGGCTCAATACCCAACTTTGGGATCTTTATGCATGTCATCCCACTTTATCTTTGCCTATTTTTCCTGTCTAATTGTTGCAAGAAAGACCTCTGATACTAGTACTGAATTAGTACTGAATTCGTTTTTAAGAGTAATCTTTAGTCTTTCTTTCAATATCCAAACAATGTTAATATCACATTTATCACGGTTTTGTTATAGTAATTTTCTAGTACCTAATACACAGAACATTATACTTAAAAAAAAAAAAAAAAAAAACATTCTGCTAATTATAAAATAGGAGAAGTACAATATACTGATATTAGCTGGTTTGGATCCTTCAGTCAGCTGCAACAGACATTCCTCTCATGATTAATCAGTTGTAATTTAAAAACAATGTAGTATATCATGCTTTATTATGTTATAAATGTTATTTTATTCTGTTCTGTTCTGAACTACTTATTTTAAAATTGAAAATAAGACCAGGTAAAAAAAAAACCAAAGCTGCTAAAAGCCGTATATCTTTATATTTACAGAAACCCATAAAAAAAAAATAAAAAATAAAAAAAACTTAGACTACAATGACAATTGAGCTTTTTGAAATACATTTTCAATATTGTTTATCCTAAAGTGAAGATATGCAACATTTCTTTGTTTATTTTAAATTTGGAATCATTCAAACCAAACTGTTTATCCTCTTTTATGCTTTATCTGCCCATCCGCTTTCTTACATTTAAATTCTTCACCTTATTCAATTATTTCTTCCAGGGTCGCCATATTAGGACGGGGCAGTTGGCAGCCATCAAGGTCATGGATGTTGCTACGGTAAGATACACACACACACACGTGTACCCACACATACACACTCCTACATATCCATGCTTAGTAAATCCATCTGAAAGTTTTATATTAAAGTCAGCCATGTCATCTAATTAAGAGCGATGAGTCACGGCTGATGCGTGTGTGTGATGTGGAGGAGACTAAACGAGGACAGGCCCATTGCCATGGTAACATCAGTTGAAATGATTAGGAGGAGACTCTGGTTTCAGGCGGGTCTATACAGCAGGAGGAAACCTCTGCTATTTTTAGACATCCTCACACCCCACACATCCCTGTCAGCACTCAGCTGCTGGCAAAATAATGAAAGGTGCAGGAAGAAACTATTGTGACATCTTATTAATGATGCCAACAGAAACTTAGATCAACATATGATGAATGCATTCTTTTAATTAAAAAAAACACAAGCATTTGTTATAAATCTAGACAAAAGACAACACACACACATAAAAAAAAAAATACATTTTATAAACTTAAAAAGATGCTATAAATATTTTAACTACTCAGCCACCATCAGGACTTGTTTCAAGTCACAGCTCCTGGCACTGTGACAGAATCCCCCCTGGAAGTGTAAGTAATTAAAGAGTAATGTTGTTAGAGTGGATAATTGAGAACCCAGCTGTGCACTTTGCAACATTCAGTTTTATTTTTTTTTTATTATTTATTTTCCTTTGATCTCCAATAGATGTGGAAGGCTAATTTAAGACCAGCTTGTTTCATTTGCTTTATCAACCTCCTATAATGTGTGTATGGGGACAGAAAATAAGGTAAAAATGTAAAGCCTGGTTGTATTTTTCTTATTGCAGGATGAGGAGGAAGAGATAAAATCTGAAATCAACATGCTGAAGAAGTACAGCAACCACAGGAACATTGCCACTTACTTTGGAGTGTTCATCAAGAAACAACCTCCTGGCATCGATGACCAGCTTTGGGTAGGACTTCATTTTTGATGTGATGATTTGACTGTATGATCTGGTTGAACTGTAAAGTGCCTTGAGATGACATGTGTTGTGAATTGGGGCTATATAAATAAACTGAATTGAAATTGAATTGAATGATGTATTTATAATCACTATTTTTCTAAATGTCTTTGTATTTCTGGTCAAGCTGGCTTAAAATTATTAGAATAAGGTTATTTTATATATTTTCTTAAACTGAAAATAGCAGAGAAATCGCTTCAATCACGTGCCATACACTGTGTTTAAAAAAATCCCACATACAAGCAGTTTTTTACAAAACCAAAAGTGTATGTTGTATATTCCTTTTTCCCATGTAGACAATAATCATCAATAATTGGATTTCAGGAAGACAAAGCATACAGACAAATTTTTTTTTTTATAGTTTTGAGACATGATTTAATTTTTTATCAAGTACATTACAGGGTGTGTAGTTAATCGCATTTTATTTGAAAGCCATATCGACCAAATAAACCAACTGCAATTCAAACAACATTTTCGCTCCTCAATTATTGAATAAATAACCATATAAACACAGCAGCACATATAGATTTTGTATTTAATTTATTATTTCAACCATTAGATTGGTTTAAAGTTATTCCTTTAGCTTTATTTAAAAACCCATGATATTTTATGCAACTTCTTTGAAAAGCTACTTCTATAGAAGTGTTAAAAGGTCATGAACATTAATCATTGCACAGTTACATTATTACCTGTAAGAGTTTTACATTTGCCGTAAACAGAAGATAAGGTCCCATTTATGATACAGACAGAACTATGACAGCTAAGCTCTGGTTAAAGCCTTGCTTAAAAATTGCTATTGAATGTGAAGCATTTAGTGCAATTAAAACATTTGCCATTGAGGCTACTGTTTCTCATTAAGCCAGTTACTCATAATCCATGATGGTGGAGATTCTTAGTCATCCAGGTCATAGTCATTCAAAAGTTAAAGTTAAAATACAAACCGCTGGACTTTGGTTTCCAAGTTTGAAAATGTTTCCATTCCCATCCAGGAAGCTTTCTCAATTCAAAATGTCTGGATTAGCATTAAGTTAGAAGCTTCTATAGAGTAGCCCAACAAAAGCCTTGTAATGGCTCAGAAAACATGTATATTGAAATTGGAAAACCAGCTCCACCCCTTAATAATGGGAGCTGTTGAGGTACTGTAGTTATTGGCCTTCAATACCCAATACTGAACCATTTCTCTGAAGAGGCAGTTGTTAAGAGCCATTGTTGGCCTGGCTGACCTCGCAAGATAGCTGTGATTTTTAAAATCAGAAAAAAAAAAGCTAATGGACCCCCTCCATTTCCACTGAAATAAATTTTGTACAAGTTAAAGGTTCTGATTGTCTTAGGAGAATACACAAGCTTTCATCACTCACCCCAACAAATACAAGTCAGTCTTTGAATGTTTCTACAGTATGTTTCTATTCCTTCCTTCCTTCCATTTCCTGTCATGCTTATCCCTGCTCTTGTTTTAAGAGCTGCTGGGCCCTACCTCCGGCTAACACTGGGCTTAGGTGGGGTATACCCTTGACGGGTCGCCAGTCTATCACAGGGCAACACAGCGGAAAGACAGGACAAACAACTATTCACGCACACACAAAAGAGAATTTAGAGAAGCCAATTATCCTAACAGTCATGTTTTTGGGCTGTGGGAGGAAGCCAGAGTACCTGGAGAAAAACCCAGGTGTGCAAAGGGAGAACATGCAAACTCCATGCAAAAAGACCCTGGGCCAGGAATCGAACCCAGAACCTTCATGCTGCAAGACAGCAGCGCTTCCCACTGCCTCACTTATGTCCTTATTTATCTTTATTTATTATGTGAAAAGATAACTCATGCAAGGTAGTTTCCTCTATGAGATTTCTGCGCAGAGTATGAATTAATTACAGCTATAAACACGATCTATTAAGTAGCTTTTCTTAATATGGTCCGAATGTATTTTCACACTACAGTGTTAGCCCAAATGCAAAAACAGACAAATAAGTTCATATTAAAGGAGGCAAATCTCCTCCCTGTATATTTCTCTACCTGTACTAACATCTTCCATTTTTCAATTATAGCATTCACAACTGTGTCTAAGTGTTGGTTCTACATGTAGGTGTGATCTGTTTATACCTGAGTGAGTGTGTTGCTTTTGTGTCTTGGTAAAAGCCCATTGACTGGGCAAGAGCAGGTTTGCATCCTCACACCAACTGCTTCTCCTCCTCTAAAGAGAGAGCTGATAAGAGGGGGTCTTAAAGCAGAGCCAGAACTCACAGGCTGAACTCTGGTTCACCAGTCTCCATGGATGCAGTGCAGAGATGAAATCACAGAAAGTGAAAGGGGTACATGTTTGAGTCCTTCTTAGGATAGAGTGACATAATACCCCTATAAAATTGCTTTAGCTCCTTTTTTATATTTTTAGTTTAAAATTTACAATAGCAATGTTTCATGAATTAAACAGTTTTATTTACTAAATGTCATTTAATATAGTTACTCTTGTACTGTATATTACTGTAGTCAGCCTATCTACCTGGGTGGCTAGCTTGTGGTCAGATGTTTGTAACTTGCCAACTGTATTTTTTTTTTTTAAAGCTTAAGTTAGTAAAATTTATTTAACTTGATCAATTCTCCTTTTGTTAGTTTCTACACAGCTCTGGGTTTTTATTTTGCAAGTTGAAATCTTTCCCAACATTAAGCATCTAACCCTCACTGCACAGCAACAGGTAGGGGACAGGCAGAGATAAATTATTCTTTCCTCAGTGGAGCTGTAGGTCGTTGCAGTCACTCTTTCCCTCGACAACTAATTTAAAGAAATTAACGATGATATAAAAAGTAGAACTTTTGAAAAATCAGTCTTTTTTTTATTCCTTGATTACTCAAACCTCCAAAACAAAACAGGCTTTTGATGTTTACGTTAGGATTAGTAACGCTGCATTACTATATCTGAGTTTATAATTTCACTGAGTTTATGCATGTAGTTTATTTTAGCCTCATGGAGTTTGCAGAGAAGCAAGATGTTCAGAAGTGTTTTTTTTTTTTCAATCAGACACACAGCATGTGAGCTGTGTTGAATGAAACCATTAGCAAAAGTACAGAATGGCCAAATAAGGATAATAAAAGATCTTTATAGAACGGCACTTAGGGAATTATGACCACCTGTTCATTTTATTCATCCACCAGCTATGGACACATCATCAAGTAATACTGTAGTGTCATAGTTATGTAAAGGGATGCAGCTGGAACTGTGACAGCCTGAAGAGCCAAGCTTTCTTGCACACTTTGACAAACATAAAACCACCTAGCACGTGTCTGCTCTGTTAGAGAAAACCACAAAAGACCTGTGTGAACATATAAAACATGACAGGTCCAACCACAGCGCTGTTAGTCAGGTTATTTATCAAGCTTAAAATGTCTTATCGACAACTTGCATCTTTTATTCAACATGATATATTTCCAAATTGATGTCAATTCAATGTTAGTCATTGTGTAGCATATTATCACCAAAAGCAAATTTCTTATACTTGTAAAGTAAATCATTGCTTTTCAATAGGGCTTTTTCTCGAATGATCTCTGTAAAGTTTTAGAAAATATTCAAGTCTTTTTTATAATGTCGTCATTTTGCAACTAGTATTGTTTCAAGTTAATAAAAGAAAATTGTTTTCATTACATTTCTGCTAAAATATGTGAATAGAAGTGATTTTATGTTCCTTGGTTTTGGCCTCCCCTAAAGATTCTGTACAGATGTGATCTGGGACAATTCTAGAAAAAACATTGTTTGTTTTATCTTCTTCTGTGGAGCAAACATGTGAAAAAAAAAAACATTGCTTTGTGTGTTTACCTGTAGTTGGTTATGGAGTTCTGTGGCGCTGGCTCGGTGACAGACTTGATCAAGAACACCAAAGGAAACTCGCTGAAAGAGGACTGGAATGCTTACATCTGCAGAGAGATCCTCAGGGTGAGCTCCGAGATCCAAATCACATCATATTGTTTTTTCTGAGTTATAAACAAGCACCTTTCTCTACCTTGGGAAGAATCAGTGTTATTTTATAATGTAGTTGTTCTCAAATTTCAGTCACTGTCAAGCACTCTATCATATCTCTGGTAACATGAACTCTAAGGAAATTGTTCATTATCTCCTATATCTTATCAAAGGTCTTATCACTATGGCTTCATATGTAGTGCACTGGGGTGCATTGGTGACAAATGTTCCATCAGCTGTTATCATACCCTGCGCATCCACTGCCACTGATGCTTTTTGCTTCCTGTAGGCTTGTATGAAAGTCTTCAAATCCCTTGAACTTGTTTTCAAATTTGACCAAAGTAAAGTAGCAGATCATTTTAAAGTGGCAGAAAATTGTGTTTTAGCATTTTTTTTTATTCTTAGAATTTGGAATGAGTTGGAGTAATATTTAAATGCACAAAGAATTAAAAAGCCAAACAACTTACGTGTGAGGGCACGAAAACATAAACAAATAAAATACATGTTGACCATGCATTTTAATTTAATTTATTTTTTTTATTTGACAGGTACAGTGTACATTAAAAAGCATTCCTGCAAATGCACTAGAATTTGCCAAAAGGCTATTTTTCATCTGTTGTCCCTGGACAGATCTTAAAATTGTCTACCTTAAACAAAACAGTAAGCATTCTAGAAGGAAAAATACAAATATAAAAAGAAATAAAAACAGCTATAACTCCTCAAAACTGATTTAAAAATACAGAATAAGTGTTCCCTGACTACAGAGGTTCATAAAATAGAATAAAATATTTTCAGTCATTTGGTCTGCAGGGAAGCATAAAAACAAATTATGCCTCCTTGTGTTTAGTTTATGTCCTCTTATTTGCAACATGGCAATGTGGAAAAAGGTGGTCAGATGAGACCAGACCAGGTGTTTTTGTCCTACCTAAATAAATCTTAAGGCGGCAGAAAAACAAACAAACAAACAAAAAAATGTCGATTAACCTTAATCCACCATCTCTTGTTTGAAATATGGTGAAGAAATTCATGTTTTTTTTTTTTTTCTCAACAATATCAGAATTGGTTGTAAATTTTTTGACAACTTGTGGAGATTTCAGGGCAATTCAGAGTAGAAACATGTTGAAAGCTGCAAAAGACAGAGGCAGAGGTTTGCTCTCCAACAGGACTGTGACCCTTAATTAAATCAAAGCCAAAACAAGACGGTTTTCTTTTTTTATGTACTAGAATATCAAATTCAAAGCTGCAAAGATGTTTTACCTTAGTTAAGAAACTACAGTAAGACTAAAGAGCTGATGGAAATGTTCTCTGCTAATTTTATGAAGCCTAAATGTATATATTGCTTTCCTCCCACAAATATGCACAACTTTGTGTTTGTCTATCACAAGATCCAACTAAACCACATTGTACTGTAGTGGTCATAACATGACAAAAAGGCGAAAATGTTCAAGGTGTGTGAATATTTTGCTAGAAAGGATGACTGAGCCCTTCAAATTTTTCCCTCTTTCTACAGTTTATTTAAATGTATTTATTTTTCCTTCGTTTGAGACATATTGACACATATCCCTGACACATACACTATTTCTCTTTACAATCACCAGCAGGTCAGAGGTCCAGATCAGCTGCTCAGTGGCATCACAGAAGCTGCTACTGAAGGACTCTTTCCTGTTTAGCTCTGAGCTCTTTCTTGAATGATAATCACAGCTTGGCTCAGTTTCCTGTATGGCTCATATCTGTCTTTGTCTGCAGGGTCTAGCTCATCTCCATCAGCACAAGGTCATACACAGAGACATCAAAGGACAGAACGTGCTGCTGACAGAGAATGCAGAGGTCAAACTAGGTGAGCTAGTCAACCCCTACTTTATAAAACAGCTTTTTGGTATGTGGATATGTGTAGGGGGTGCATGAGGTTTCATGGTTGTGTCATTTAGTGGCTCTTAGTTCTGCTTTTATGCTACCAGCTGTTTGTGGTCGCTGTGCTGCTCAAGATGCAAAATTCTAAAGAAGGGAATCTCTCTGCCTTTTCCCACATGGTTCAGAGGAAGAGTTATTTATTTATCTTTGGTTTATTTTTAGATTTGCTGACATATTGCTGGTTGTGTTCTGCAGAGAGATTTGGAATCTTGCATTGAGTTTGTTTGTGTGTTTGTAGTGGACTTTGGAGTTTCTGCCCAGATGGACAGAACAGTGGGAAAAAGGAACACATTTATTGGGACACCATACTGGATGGCGCCAGAGGTTATTGCCTGTGATGAAAACCCTGAAGCCACCTATGACTGCAAGGTAAATCCTCCACTCTGTTTTTTTTTCTAATTACTTTTTGAAATGTATATTTTACGTAAGGAGTGCAAAAAAAAAAAAAAAGAAAAGAAGAAGAAGAAAGCATTGAGTATTTCTTCTTGATTCATTGCAGAGTGATTTATGGTCTCTGGGAATCACAGCAATAGAAATGGCTGAGGGAGCACCACGTAAGTATCTGATTAATACCCATCATGTCTGCTGCTGTTATTTGCTTACAGCTTCAGTAGTTTTTTGTTTAATCAAGAGATGGATTGTTGTTCAAACGCATAAAACTATTGATGGAAAAGACTAAGATAAAGCATTAGATGTCGGATTTCTGGGATGATGTCTGTTCTATCTGTTTTTTATTTATGATCTCATTCTTAAAGGGCACTCATACACAGGGGTGGATATTGCAGACAGCATTTGCTTAGTGTGGTGAAGATTAGGGATGGCCCAGACATGACATTTTGGCCCCAATAAATAACTTAGTCATTGAAGATAAGATCTGTTTATCTTCACAGTAGATATTCTGCACAAAACAGTTTCTTCCAGGAAAACTTTTGGTTCTAAAGATAATGGCAGTATGCAGAGTAGTAGCATGAAATGAACATATTTGAAAGGAGCTAGTTGTTCTCTTTATAAAAGAAAAAAAAACAACAATTATTACTCACTTCTCCTCAAATATAAAGGGATTTTTATACATGAACTGCTGTAGTATTATATAAAGTTGTGCTTAAAATATTAAATATCCTCCCATTAAAGAAAATGCACTAGAAATTCAAATAATACAAAAAAGGAATAATAAATAAAAATGTACTAAATGATTGTTTGGTTAAACAAAATGTTCATTTTGAATTTCTTAAAAAAAAAAAAAATACAGAAGTATTGCTGAATATTTTGTGAACAATATGCCTGATATCAGACTAAATTATGTGAAAAAGGATCATGATTAGTCTTCATAGGTCTGTGCTTCATGCCGTCAGCACCACACCCCAGTTACCCTGAGCTGAGAGCGCAGAACTGCTGAAGGAAAGACTGTCCCAATTCACAGCTGGTCACTTCCAGCCTTAATAATTTTTGAGGTCTTTGAAGGACTGGTCTACATTGAAGGGTTCTCACCAGGATTTTTATAAACGTTATGCCCAGTAGTAATGAAGTAATTGCATAATTGGTACATCAGCATTATCAAGACAGAAAGTGATAAAAAAATCTCCATTTACATTTAAAATTCAAGATCAACTTTATAAAACAATTTCTAGTGTTGCTGAACTGAGACTAAATAAATTTTATGTTATAAGATTAAGCTTAAAGGCAGTAAGTAGAGGTACATAGTGGATGAGGTGTGTATGAATTAAATGCAGGGAGGATCTATAGGTTCAAAGACAAAAAAACATGAAATATTATATTTACATCCCACTTTTTTATTTGGGGGGATTAGTGGAAGCTTTGCTACTGTAATGTGTGGATGATGTTCAGTGGGGAAACAAGAGAGTCGCTCTTCTTCCTCTGGGTGCAGAAACAGAGGGGCTCGCTCGCTCACTCGTCAATGAAGACACTAAACTCAGATCGGTGCATGTTTTGTCACTAAAGTCTCCTACAAGACAGGAAGTAGTTGCTAGGTTTTGTTGCTAGTTGTTTAAAAGAAAAAAGTCTGAAATGTTGCTAAATATAGCTACAAAGTCACTGATTTGGCAACACTTTGCTCAGCTGAATTGATGAACTGATGGCAGTCTGATGCAGGGTTCGTATTTTCACGTTATTTCCCTCCTGTTTACGTGCCAATGCGGTTATAAATACGTTGGCCCTAATGTCCAAACACATTAACAAATCTTTGAACACAACTACAAATTCAAAAACACATTATTTGCAAAAACACAACATTTACAAAAACATTTTGATGTTTTTTTTTCAAATTGTAGTTGTGTTTAAAGATTTGTTGATGTCGTTTGCACTTCAGATTCAAAATCAATGTCCTGATTTCCATTTTTTTACATTTTAATTTAATAATTTTGACAACTGTAATTTATTCTACTGGCAGCTGATTTTTTTCTGTCTTTAATGGAAGGTTATGTAAATGTTTAACCACAACTATGTGATTATAATAGAACTTAAAATATGATTTATTTATTATTTGGATTTAGATTCGTAAACCAACACACAGGAAAATATAGAACAGAAGCATGAGCATTTAAGCCACCTTTTTTATAATATACTTCTGTATTTCATACACTCATGATTTACTACGTTTTTAATTACCAAAATCTGTTGGGAATAAATTACGGAACAATTACTTAATTTGGCATACATAATGAGAGAAATTTAAAATATGTATCAGAATGAATATCAAGTTCTTAAGAACATTTAGCTTTTTTTTCTTTCATTTTTTTCAAATATAGTTTTAGTCTTTAGGCAGATTATCTGGAGACCTGGCAGACATGAAATGCTATTAACCATTTGTTGTTACTAGAAACAGTATTTTTTTACACCAGTAATTTAAAAAAGGTATTGTTTGGGAAATTTCTATTGTCAATGCACCTCCTTGTGTATCCTGGCCTAACATATGCCATTAGTCACATGTTGATGTGATTATAAATGCTTTGGAGAATTATTTACTCTGCCATTAAAACAGAGTAGAAATGGTCGACTGTCTAAAAGTTGTAAAGAAATTTAAAACTAAATGATTGTATTACATACATACATACAGTTTGGAACGACATAAGTTCTTTATTTGATTTAAAGTCAGTAAACAGTTGTGTGATTTATTAAAATGAGGGAACTCTTAATGTATCGTTAGCTTGTATGCATCAAGATATCAGTTTTAATCAAATTTCAGCAAGTCATGCTCACTTTCCCTTATATGTAATCCAATGTTTAGCGCTGTGTGATATGCACCCGATGAGAGCACTTTTCCTCATTCCACGTAATCCAGCTCCCAGACTCAAATCAAAGAAGTGGTGAGTATGAATTGTGACATTTACCAAAGCAAATCCATTTACTAGTTTATGCATACAATGCAGTTAGCCTTGCTGCTCTAAAAAAGGGGTTTTTACTCACTCTCAGATTTATACATGTTGGATTTTAGGTCACGGAAGTTCCAGTCATTTATTGAAAGCACTCTGGTGAAGAACCACACCCAGAGGCCCAGCACAGAGCAACTCCTCTCCCATGCCTTTATCGCAGAGCTTCCCAATGAGAGACACCTGCGCATCCAGCTGAAGGACCACATCGACCGCACGAAGAAGAAGAGAGGAGAGAGGGGTGAGGAGAGACTGCTGTTTCAGCTTGGGAATTGATTTTAAGATGTTTCATAAAGTAGTTAGTGGCTGATAGTGAGAAGAATATTACAGCTTTGTTTGAAAACTGATTGCAGGCATCTTCAGCATAAATATAAAGGTCATTTGGCTCCTTAGATTATGCATCTGAAACATTATTCTGAATTGATTACACGAGGTCTGATAAAAACGGCCTGTAAAAGATGGGCTAGGTGTTGATTTTTCACAAATGCTTAGATACATTTTTCTTAGCAATTGATAAACTACATATTTCTGAAGCTATCAGCAGCCTTTTGACATTATTTCATTCTAGATTTTTGACTGTATTAATATCAGAACTGGCAAAGTTCTGATAAAAATATATGAGTGAGCTATAATGTTATTCTGCTTCATTTATTCAAAGTCCAGTATTGTTGTTTTTTTCAGAATCCAAGCCCAAGCTTAGAGACAAAGTAAGGTTTTAAGTAGGGCTGGGCGATATGACCTCAAATCAATTTCACTATAAATACCTCGATAACCATAAATGCACAATAAATGCTTCGACTCCCCTATCAGAAATAAAGGCATGTGCAGGAAATACAACTAATCTATTTATATTTTATTTTATTGAATAAATCACATTACATATTACTTTTAGTTAAATATTAAACTTCTGTACCCATTTAAATTTAGACATTCAGCAATGTCTCATTGAACCGGAAAAAAATGTTACCTCTCTTGCAAATATTTTTTCCCAAAGGTAATGGAGCCTTGTGCACATCTGTAAACTCAACAGCGTGTTTGTGCTGTAGCTGGTGAAGGTTGGATTTGTTACTGTGGGTAGTCCAGACAGTTTTCCAGCAAATTGTATTTTGTGTTCTTTTGCTTAACATCTATGGCGTAATTTTGGTGCCACCGAACTGAGCGTTCACTGAGAACAAAGTGCATCGTTTTAACTCGCACACCTTTACTCAAAACAAGTCTGCCAGCTTCATCGCTACTCTTGCACGGCTCCCCAGGATTAATTGATGTAATTTAGTTTACAGCTGTGTTAGACGCTTCTTCGCTGGGCAGATACACCATTCTCTTTGTTTAAGCTTCTGACTGGATAGGTGGAGTCATGTAATTCCCCACTTGCTGCAGTGTCTTGAAGGGGAAAGAAATACCAGCCACCAGTGCACACAGGCAAAACAGCAGAATTATTCACCGACCTATTTACCAAATTTACCGACATGGGAAAATTTGCGCCGGTTATTGTAGTGAATGATGGTAACGGTAAAAATCTGGTTTATCGTCCAGTCCTAGTTTAAAGTAATCTTTAGATTTTGCTACCATGTGTTCTCTGAGCGGTTGTGATATTTGTAGCTAAAGTCTAGGAAAAAAAACCTAAATATGTAAAATCTAAACAATTTGGATTTTAGAAAAATTAGTGGGAAAATCTAAAGACTTTTAGACTTGTGTGCATTATAAAAACATAGAAAAGATTCCAACATGTGCCCATAGTTGTTATTTTTAATCCCAGATGATATTAAAGTAGATAAGTAGACTGTATAACACAGGATTTTATTCACGTCATTACACCTAAAAAAGAAACCCACTAAGGCAAGCATTTTGCTTAATTTCGACCTACATTTTGATATGAGATGGACAAAAACCTGCATGGGTAATTGCAAGAAGTATTTTTTATATGTTGCTTCGAATGCCAGTTTTTTGTGTTGTTGTTTTTTGACAGTCGTTCTGCCAGTATGCAGAGGCGTTGCCAAAAGGAAATACATTTCAGGAGGATAATAAACCAAAGCCTGCTGCGTGTTACAAGGTGTTCTTTAGAAGACAATTTATAGTTTTTAAACAAAGCTCTCTCATTCTTGGTTTGCTCCAAAAAATAAAAGTGATAGACCTCTTTAAGAAGCTTGCTTGACACAAAGACATCATGATGAGGATAGACAGAACCTCATTGTACTGTAGGGAAAAAACACCACCTTAACTGATCCAAGGGGGGACATGTCACTGGGAGGCTGTATAAAACCGTCCTGTCACTGTGAAGACAGCACATTTCTGCAGCTTGATCTGTTGATCTGTGTGAGGAAGAGCTTGCCACTTTCTTCAGCCTTTATGGCTTTAAATGCCTTTTCACTAAAAGAGCTCTCGAGCTAATGTTCTCCACCTCACTACACCCGGTAAAACTGCAATTTGCAATTTTATTCAAAGCCGCTCAAAGAAAATGCCTTGGACGAACCAGGATGTGTGAATTCCAATGTCGATAATGAGCAGGGGTAATTCATGTGGAACATTTATGACACGAAACAAAATGGTTTTCCTCTCTGTTGGTTATTAGCTTTTCTCACTTACTTATAGTTTCTTCCAAAGGATTTTAAATTCCTTGGTATTTTCAACGACTCTTTACATTACGATCGAAAAAGTCAACCTGTCTATATTGGTTTGCTTTGGAGCATCACAAAGTATCGCACACCTATGAACTTGAATGTTAATTATATTATTATCTCAATACTCAAGACATGTATCTCTACCAGCTTTACACATCTGGAAACGAAATGTTTTTGTTATTCTTTTGATTTAAAATAGCTCAATTAAATTTGGTTTATTTATCTAGCTCCAATTCAAAACACATGTCATCTCAAGGCACTCTACAGAGACATTTCAACCAGATTATACAGTCAAATTGATTCAAAGTTTTCTATATAATGAAAACCATTTGATTGCATTGACTCATTGATTCGAAGGCAATCCCTCACACCAAACATGCTTGCGGTGACAGTGGAGAAAAAAATCTCCCTTTTAACAGGAAGAACCTCCAGCAGAACCAGGTTCAGTCTGAGCCCCCATCTGCCGAGGCCGACAGGGGTTCAAGAAGACAGAAGCAGAGATACAGAAAGAAGCAGAGACACTAAAGGCAACTATCAACTAGTTCCACTGAAAAACAGGCCAAACTCCAATGCCTATAACAGAGGTGTTGATGGCAGCAGCATGGCTGATATTTCTCTCCAAGATGGTGTAACAACCACACAGGAACAGACCAGATGAAGAAAAAGCAGAGAGCATAACGTTATAGATTGAACTAACAAATACTGCAAAAGGGGAGAATAAGGATAGAATGAAGCAGAATGATGAAAAAGGGGTCCCTATGTCCTCCAGCATTTTAGGCCTATAGAAGCAAAACTATAGAGATAGCTCTGGTTAGCGGAATCTCAAACTTTATCCAAAAAATTTTTTTTTCTAAAATACAACTTTTTCTGCATTGAACTTCTATTTTTCAACTCTTTACAGTCTCTAAATGTTCATTACAGTAAAATAATTTTCCTTAGCATTAAATATCTTCCCCTTGACTCCGGCCAACTTTTCTGACCAGCTTTTTTGGTTTTCAACAGATTGGACTGCAAACTGTTTATGGAACTTATTTTAGTTTACTTTCAACAAATATGTTCTTTGTGTGGCTCTTCTGTAAATTTAATTTTTATTTAATTTGTATATTTTAATTTAATCTAGTTTATGTAATGCCTTGTCATACCCAATGTTGTTTCAATGTGTTTTACATAAAGAAAATCCTGTTAAGATGAAGAAATATGTTGTTTATTAAGTAAAAGAGAAAGTAATGTAGTTATCAATATTTTATTCCTGCTCCCTCCTTTTTTTCCTCATAAGATGAGACAGAGTATGAGTACAGTGGCAGCGAAGAGGAAGATGAAGAAAGGGAAAAGGGTGAACCAAGGTCAGCCTTTTCCACAAATCCACTGTTTTACAAAACCATCTGTGCATTTTTACCCACAACACATTCAGCATCTCTTTTTACTGACTTGAAATTTGACTGCCTTCTTAGCTCCATCATCAACGTCCCGGGGGAGTCAACTCTGAGGCGAGATTTCTTGCGCCTTCAGCAGGCCAACAAGGAGCGCTCGGAGGCACAGCGGCGGCAGCAGCTGGAGCAGAAGCAGAACGATGAGCACAAACGATTGCTGCTGGCTGAGAGACAGAAGCGCATTGAAGAGCAGAAGGAGCAGAGGAGGCGGTTGGAAGAGGTAAGACGGACCAGAACAAGAGGACAAATTGATTAAATTTTTCTGCTGCAAAAATGATTTATTTCTTTAATCTCTCAAGCTGAAGTGCTTGAAATAAAGTCATTTATTCTCATCCTGAGTGTAAAAACTTGCAAATTAGCCCATTTTGGTAAGGAAAAAAAGAATAAAAAGGCACAGACAGTCTTTTCCCCCACGTCTGCCCTTTAGTTCCAGAGAGCAGGATTATGGCCGCTAAATACTGAACTCATAGCCTTTTTGCTCTCTGTTGATTTCACCAGGGTTTGCCTCCCAACACGCAGCTAAGCTAACCTTCCTTCCTTCCTTCCTTCCTTCCTTCCTTCCTTCCTTCCTTCCTTCCTTCCTTCCTTCCTTCCTTCCTTCCTTCCTTCCTCAGTCACTTAGGTCATTATTTTGAGTTTCTAAACCCTTACGTGGATCTCTGTTTCAACAGCAACAGAAGAGAGAGCATGAGCTGAGGAAGCAGCAGGAGAAACGCCGCTTTGAGGAAATGGAGAAGATCCGCAGGGAGGAGGAGAGGAGGCAAGCTGCCAGAGAACAGGTTCATATTTCGATTCATTCATTTATTTTTTTGAATCTCAGTTAGCCCCTTTGATGGATTAAAAAATTTTTGGCTAGAGTTTTTATGTATCAATAATGTAAAGACTGGTATTATTCATTCCAATGCAGAGATCTTTACCCCTCATAAATCTGCTATAGAAAACCAATAGTATTTTGGAAGACTTGTGATTCTAAAATTTGAAATGTACTGTATAAAGCAGTCCTGCAGGTTCAATCTTTTTCTTCATCTTCTTTAAAGATGAATTACAGCAGCGTGTCGGTTGCACTGGATTCCAACTTTTTTCTGCTCTAATTGTTAGCTTTAGTCTGGCTCCACCATAATCTTTATTATTAGCCTCGTTAGCCATAAAATGTCTTTATGATGAAACTGATAATTGATTAGGGTGGCACACTGCTTTTTTTTATCCTATTTATTCACTGTTTAGGATGAGATAAAGACATCAGATGTTGCATGGCATCATTTGGAATTCATTTTTTTGCCCTATTTGTAGAGAGTAGATTAAAGCAATATCTTTGTGTTTGGTGGTCAAAGATGGTTTTCTTCTGCATTGAATTGCCATGTTAGCTGAGTTTAAAACTTATTGTTTTGGTTAGGTAAGAAGTTGTGGAGGGTCAGAGTGTCGTCATGCTGATATTGGAGGAAATGCAACAGTTTGCACAAATGTGTCTGAGTCAAATTGTTTCAACCATTGCAGTTATGTTATGCCATGTTAAGCATTAACTGTAATATATGTCATCGTTTGGTGGTAGCAATAAACTGTAAAGGGGCTAATGTAATGAGCTATATCATACCTTACAAAAAATATTTTAAAAAGTGGGTATACTTTTTTATTCAGTTCCCTAGTCTCACTGTGTAGATCCGCCTTACACTTGAGTTATAGCTGCACATTTTTGTGATGTTTTTCTACAAGGTTTGCAGAGATTGAAATGTTTGCACATTATATTTTACAACTAAAGAGATCATATGGGAAAATG
This sequence comes from Cyprinodon variegatus, assembly GCF_000732505.1. Classification (NCBI taxonomy): domain Eukaryota; kingdom Metazoa; phylum Chordata; class Actinopteri; order Cyprinodontiformes; family Cyprinodontidae; genus Cyprinodon; species Cyprinodon variegatus. The sequence continues at coordinate 1,332,720 of NW_015150569.1, forward strand.
ATACTTAGCTGCATTTAGGCCTTGACTTTAACTGGGATATTTGAAAATAAATGTTATCTGATCTAAAACCATTGTAGCTCTAGGTGCATGTTTAGGGTTAGGAAGGGAAGGGAATGTGAACCCATGGTGAAATCTGAAAGTATCGACTGATTTCCAATTGGCTTTTTCCAGGATTGCCTTGGGTAAATTGTGTACATCCTCCCATCTTACATGACTGTTATCCTGGCTTGGTCTGACCTAGCCTGGCCTGAGAAATGAAAGATATGAGGCGTTCATCGTGTTGATCATGTGTTTAGACTGATCTTTGGGGTCTGTTTTCTTTCTTAAATACTTTGTTGCATATCGGGCAGAGTTTTATTTTGTTGTCATCAAACCAGAGCATCTTCTTTTCCATGTTTGCTGTGTCTCCTGTGTAGATTGTGGCAAACGCATAAATAGGAGAGTGTCTTTCTTCCTTGCCACTCAGTCAGAGAGGCCAAATGTTTTGATCAAATTTAATGAAAAAAAAAAAAACATTAAAAGGAGCTGAATCCAAATGCATGCAAGTCTTTTGAAATTCCTCACTTTCAGTTGATCAGTAAAATATTAGGTTTACAATTTGTCATTGCTTTGCTTTGATCTATCACATAAAGTTGTAGTAGTAACAACTTTGGTTGATTATATAAATATGTTTGAATACTTTTGCTAGGTACTGCATATAAGCTTATTAAATACAACACCTGTCCTTTCTGCAAACTTCATTTATCCATTTCTGTTTTTCTACTGCATATGAATTTTTTATTGCCAATCTTACGCTTTCCTTCTGATTTGAAAATATATCTTCTATTATCTGTCTTCCTCTTTACTTTTTTGGTTTTATTGCAGGTTTTTCAAGGCTTCTTCCTTGCTTCATCTAGTTTCACTTGTTTATCTCAGCCGGCACCTGAGGACATTATCTGTTCTTTTTTTCCTTTCTCTCTCAGTCTTTCCTTCTCTATCTGTTTGTGAGGGTTTTTTCAGATTTTCTCTTTCTGTTTTTCTCCCTTTGTCAACATGCTGCTCAGGAATATATTCGTAGACAGCTGGAGGAGGAACAGAGGCAGTTAGAGATTCTCCAGCAGCAGCTCCTACAGGAACAGGCTTTATTACTGGTAAACTACAGTCTCTCCTCACTGCTCCTCATCTGTGGCGTGTGGTCCCCATCCCTGCTGCATGCACCTGAGGGACAGCTGAATCCCCCTCTGAGCCTTTCAACTTCGTAACTGCAAATGTGTGGAAAAGCCGATGGAATTTTAGCTTTTGGAGTTATGGAATCGGTTATTACATGTTGAGGTGTAAAAAGTTATTTGGATCTCTAAGGAACAAACAGATAATTGAAGACTGATGTTTTAAATTATGTAATTTACTGTTTAAACACTCTTAGCTTTATTTAAGTTATATTGATTATTCTGTATTCTTTAGGAAATAACAGCTTAAAAGTCTTGAGCCAAAACTGATCCCATGCACCAGAATCTCACCTTTTATTCTCTCTACACTCTCAACCCTCAGGCGTCCTTCTGTTTCACCATTAATCACTGAGTTGTTTGCTTATCTGGGTTATATTTAACCCATTATTATAAACTGTAAAAAACATTATTGTCAACTTCTTAAATAAACAAAACTATCAAGACTTATCTATCACTACACACTATGTACATACATACAGTTTAAAGACAAAGTTAGTGTGCTTTAAAATAAAAAAAAATGAATGCGTAAAGCTGAATTACTTTAAACTTTTTAAAATCTAAATCAGTTCATTCATGTTTTAAAGCAAGGCAAGGCCTGTATTGCGCAATTCAGAACATGGACAATTCAAAGTAAAAGAAAAATAAAAGAAGAATAAAACACAAAATATTTATAAAACAAATAAAACAATTGGACCACAAAAACAGATTAAAAGCAAGTATATATACAATATATATATATTTATACATTATATACATTTATATTTATATATGTGTGTATATATATATATATATATATATAGTATTTACATTTATTTGGATTTATATTTATATCTCCACATTCCCCACTAAGAAATCACACTTCTTTATCAACAGCTGCAAAACAAATTGTGAACAAAGGTTCATAAACCTTATTGCTGGACCTTGATTTAAAACATCACCCATTATTTCTATATAGGTTTGGGGCTAGGGCTGTTCTTTAACCTGTTAGATTAAATGCATGTGTTCGGATGATTTTTTTTGCTGTACCATTGTCCAGTTGTATTTATTTATTTATCAACCATCCAGAATCAAGAGACTTTGCTCTTTTAATTTTCCCATAATAACATTTTGCAGACATCAGCTTAGACTTTCCATGTAGTACACAGAGATAAACTGTAAATATATAAGAGGAATGTTTCAGTTTGTCTACTGTACGTAATGAGACAACGCTCTATTTGAGTTATTTGAATTTCACAGTCTTAGTATCTGCCTGCAGGAGGACAAATGCCTACTCAGCCGCTGATTTGAAGCAAGTTATAACAAATTAGGGGCAGGCATTCTTTTATTAATTCAGCCAGTGCTCCAATGCACTTGCGGGCAAACAGATACTCAGAATGATTGTCGCACCTTCATGTTTGATGCAACCTGTTTTGGTTCAATATATTGAGATTTTTCGGATTAAGGAGGATATTTAAACTTCTGACAGCAACTGTAAAGACTAAGGCTCCATGTCACCATGTTAACTTTGACCTGCTTTAGTGATTGCTATGTGCTGCTCTTTATCTCCTGTGTTCTCGTCAGAAATGTAGAATTTTACACCGCATTGTCTTTTAGCCTATTACCAGCACATCATCCCTTTCATTCTTCTTTCTTCTTTTCTCTTTCTAGGAGTACAAGCGTAAACAGATCGCGGAGCAGCGGCAGGCAGAACTTCTACAGATGAAGCTCCAGCAGGAGAGAGCCTACCTGGTGTCTCTACACCAACAGCAACAACAGCAGCAGGAGGGAAGGCAAGCGGAGAAGAAACAGCTTTACCACTTCAAGGATGCCAGTAATCCTAATGACAAGCCTGCCTGGGCTAAGGAGGTAAGTGGAAACCAGCAAGGCAGGATTCTTCTTTTGTTTACCAAATAAGATAGGATAATGATTTATGCAAGAGATTCCTCTAATGAAAAAACGAATATATTATAATGATGCTTGTTGCACTTCTACTTACTGTCTTCTGACTTTGACTTTGACTCCTAGGTCCAGAAGCGGCCAAATGCTCTTGGTAAATTGCCTGCACAAGCCATTAAAAGTCCAACCTCTAGAGAAAACAAGGTTCCTCAGAAAGCACATAGGTCTCAATCCGCTAGAGAACTTCAGATATCTGAAAAACCACTCCAAGGAGTCACAAACAAAGTCCCCGAAATTTGCATTTCCCCAGATTACTTGACACCCCAAGATAAGTACATCCCAGAGCAGAACAAGGGCAAGATCCAAATGCAAAACAATTCTGGCAAAGGTCCCCTTGGGCATAAGATAGAAGGAGTCAAGAAGGCATCAAAGGATAAGGGTAGTTCTGCAAGATCACAGGCTAAAGTACTTCAACCTCATCTCCAGGCTTCAGGACAGGCCCAGACTCCACAGTCTGGCTCATCTGCTAAGATGCGCCTATCGGTTAGTCCCTCAGCTATTGGGCGGTCTCACTCACCTTGCCGTAGAATAGAGGTAGAGGTAGAACCTAATAATAATCTGAACCCTCCACGCCTGACAAATGCATCTGGGACTTTCTTAGGTTCTTCACAGTGGGGGGATGTCTCTCCTAACCAACAACATTTGAGACCAAGTCAGGATTTCACTTCAAGCTATTTAGCTAGTAATCTGAAGTCCTCTGCCAGCCATGAGAACCTTAGAGGTCGCTTGCAGTCCCAAAATAGTCTAGAAATAGATCCCCTTTCTCTCTCTTACCCTGCAAGTAGCTCTCCAAATCTAGGAAACCCCTACTACCCTGAATATATCAGCAGCAATCATCTCAGACTCCCTGAACAGTTCTCAATCTTAAACAATCATCTGACTCGTTCTCGCTCCACTGAGCAATTACAAGTCTCTTCACCAAAATTGGCAAGTTCTTGGCTGGGTCTTCCTCCTCGCAGATCTCAATCCATCTCCCCTTTACAATCACCCACAACCCCAAAAGCCCACTCAAGGAGTTCCTCACCCATAGACTTTGGGCCCAACAAAATACATCTGGACACAAACATCATTGCAGGTCCTTCAGGTGGTAACCGTTCTCCCAAACGCAATTCCCCAAAGTTTTTCTTTGGGTTTCCCTTCTAGGTTTTGAACTAAAAAAGGACAATGAGAGCAGAGTTTTTGACCTTGCTCCAAAACACATGTACATATGACAACATAAATAAACACATGCACATACAGATTTGTAATTTTAGTTATTTTAGTAAGTCGTGTATTTTTTACACTACGTGTAACATTTTTAGATACATCCTCTGTCTTTACTTGAAACTCAAATGTCTGAAAAACATTGTCTGAAATCCATTGTCTGAAATATGGGATAATGTTAAAAAATGCGCTCACCAAATTCTCTTATGCTTACCCTTCTGTAAAGTCATGTAAATTAGCTGTATATATTTTATATAAATATATTCTAAAGCTTTAAACTTTAAAGACAAGATGCAGATGTTAAAATGCAGGCTGACACAGACCGATCCCCGAATACCTTTTATACCTGACTCCATAAGCCCCTTTACACTACCCCACCCCACCCCACCCCATCTTCAACATTGCCTGCAGTGATCCACCCCCATACACATATGATGTGATGTCAGCAGGAAATCCAACCCATCCCAGTTTGACTTTAGGTCAGTAAAGCACTTGATCTGATTCCCTCTTGGTGACTGGTGCAGGTGAAGCGGTGGTGGATTTCCTCTGCTAAAATCAAATAGTCACAAAGGATCTTTCACAATCCTGTTCTTTGTCCCTTCTTGGTGCCTCTAATGCAGTTACAGATGCGCCACAATTAATACTCCTCCGGATTAGTTATTTTTATAGAAGGAAGAATGTTTTTGGGTGGTAAATGTTTCAGCAGGGCTACCCAAAAGCTTTCTTTCTTCTTTTACTAACCGCAGTTTTTCTGTTTCTTATAGGGAAGTCAAACTTTACTAACCTTAACTGCTAACTTCTTTCACAGATCATCTTTTGATCATCTTCCTTTATTAAGTTTTTGATTTTTGTGCATTGTTGAATGTTTATTGCATCATCAGTATGGTATTACCTTGTCACTCAAGCAGCTAACTTCATGTTGGGCAGCTTTTCTGTCTTGACTTGGCAGAGTGTATTTTTTACTTTACTTCCTTGTAGTCATCTTTCTCATACTGGCTTGAAAGATGTCACAGTTTGGCATAAATTCTTTCAAAAGATATTTTCAGAACTTCAAATTGTTCAAATTTTGTCAGTTTATGACCTCAAACTTCAATGTATTTTATTTTGATTTTATAAAACCTGAACACACATAAAATGTATGATAGTGGTGAACAGGAAGATCATTGATGTTTGGTTTTACTATTAATCTTAAAGGAATAGTACACCCAAAACATGATTAGCCTTCATTTTCTACTCACCCCCATGCTGAACAACACCCTGGAGTACTTTTTTGATATCTCAAATGCATCTGGAGATCTGGGAGGCTTCTTGCTGTCTGCTGACATTCAAATAATGGAGGTGCCCAGCGCCCGAGGCAGAAAGGTCCATAAAAGTCCACAAAAACGTTTCAATATTCCTCCATACTGCTCGTCCAATGTATTCCAAGTTTCCTGAGTGGGTAGCATCCAGAATTTACTCGAAACAAAGTCATTTAGAATGTTTTTAAAACATAAACAGTAGTGTATAGGATTTCCTGAAAGCGCGCACATGCGCGATCACGACGCTACGGAAGCCGGCAGACCAAACCAGATGAAAGTGCGCATTCAGCGTCTGCTCTGCCGATAATGCAAGCGTAGAAGAAGAAATGTGCCGTTTACCTGTGCAAAGAAAGAAACAATGAAAGAAAAATGTCTGAGGACTTCAGGCATGAGTTCTTTGCCGAGCTGAATGCGCTGGTTTGGTCTGCCGGCTTCCGTAGCGTCGGAATCGCGCAGGTGCGCGCTTTCAGGAAATATAGGGATGGAATGGTTCGGTTTGCGTGTGCTGTGTTCGGTTCATGCGCTGCTCCTTTTTCTCATAGGCGAAGCAATTACACTCCAGATCAGAAGGTGGCGGTACTGCGACCAAAGCCAACAACCAGTTGTAAACAAGAAGAAGAAGAAGAAGCGAAGCAGCGTAGCCGGGTGTAGCAGAAAAAAATCAGTTGTTGTGGAGAATTGTGTGGGTAGGGCGAGTGGGAAAGAACAGGAGTTGGAAGACGTGCCAGCAGCACTTTATAGGTCTGCTGTATGGGACCACTTTGCATTTAGAGTGACCTACGATGACGGCGGAAAGAAAGTTGTGGATAAAAGTGCAACAGTTGTGCAACACGTTTTGTTTATGCTAACAGCAACATGTCATTCTAACCCCGAAATCCCACATACTCCATCAGCGCTCCGCTGCGCTCCAGACCGCCTGCACGAAGCAAAGCCTACAGCCTCCACTGTGGCTCCCATCCGCTCCGCTCTGAGTTCCTTGGAGATCGTAGAGGGCATGCGTGAGATGATTAAATTTAAAGCAGCAAAACATGCGGAAATGATCCATGGTTTCCGCGAATCATTAAAAATAATTAAAATTCAATAATTTTTTGGGATTTTTTTTCATTAATTTCATAAAAAAAAATGTCATTAATTTTTTATAATTTTTATAAATTTTTTTATTTTTCAGTGTAGCAATAAACATATACCGAACCGAACCGAAAACCGTGACCACGAAACCGTGAACCGAACCGAACCGTGGATTTTGTGAACCGTTCCACCCCTAGTATGTATGAATGTATATATATATATATATATATATATATATATATATATATATATATATATAAACAAACCTAAATATTACTTAGTTTTTTATTTTTATTGTAGCAATTGAGCTAGTTGAAACCTTTTTGTATCCTTGATTGTCCTTTAGCTCCATCCATGCTCCCATCAGCTCTGACTAGCTCCCCTGTGCTTAAACAGTTCTTCATGGGATAAAGCTTAACATATTATTTTCTTAACTTACAGAACTGCCTCATTTAGACTGAGATTAAGTTACACATAGGTGTATTTTATGGCTCAGTGACCTTTGCAGTAATTGCATTGGAGTTTTTTTAAATACGTTTAAAAAAATAATGGAGTCTGGATACAAAGCAGGGCCACAGTTTTCACATTTTGTTGCTGACATTTAATGCCAATGAAATACATTGAAGTTAAATGGTTGTAGCTTTAAGCTATAGGAAAAAAATATACATGAATATTAAAAACAGCTACTAATCATAGACAAACCTCTTGAACTCTAACCATATGTGGATTCAGAACGACAGAATAGATTTCACCACATTTACATGTGTACCTTGAAAGTTTTGAAGCTATGCCCTGCTGAGCCAGGATTCACCCTTTAACCTGATGTTGAGTAGATTGGGGTGGGATTTTGGCAGCTGGGAGTTTTCTCTGGTGACTTCTCTTGCAACACAGCAGATAATCTGTTAATCTGATTTCCGTGCTGAAAGGTGCTTTCTGCCTTTTTAATAAAGATATGTAGTGAGTCTAAAAATATCCGTTTTTTCTTTCTTTTTTTTTTTGTATGAAACACCAGACACTTACCAGTCTTGGATACTTGAGTACTAACAAATGGATTTGCATGTGTGAACAACACATTTAAAATTCTTTATTGTTCTTTGAATATGAACTGGCAAAAGGAGATTAGGAATCATTACTGACCTATGCCTACAGCCACAAGACTCTTTTAGTCCTCAGTTTCTATTCTGGACAAGACTCTTGCAGCCTTGATTTGTTTATGGATAATCTGAGGCAAAGCCAATATTTGAAAAAAATTTAAGATTTCTATATATAGACAGTTTTCTCATCTTTTCGTTTAATATCTTTTACTTTTGGGAGAAATTCAACCAGATTTAAATTGTGAATGACTTATGACATTGTTGTTGAATTATAAAATGCCCGCTATGAGGGTTTTGTGGTATTATAAATAAACGTCAGCAAATCTTTTGAATATACCCCATTTTAAATAATTTCAGAGTTTAAAAAATGTGCTTACATCAAAGAATATTGTCCCATTTAGCCAGTCTGCTCTCTAATTTGTACAACAAATGCAATACTTAACCATGTATTATCTAGTCTATTGGTCAAATATATATGTTTGAATAGCTAGCCTGCAGTCGACTACTTGATATGGCTCATACAGACTTATACAGGCTTTTACCTAACAATGCGTACGGCCGTACATTGTGCGCCCTTTACTTAACGGATTTCACGTTGTACACCCTGTTTTTCGGATGTAATCCACTGAAACTGTTTATCAATGCTTAAAATACTTTAAAATCTCGAAACCTGCCGGCATAATATGTTCGATATTAATGCTGGTGCTTGCAATTTGTATCATATAGCTGAAAAACACTAACATCTACTTCCATACGTCATAAAATCTCCCAAGAGGGGGCCTGATACAGCTGCTGCTGGGGATTCCCAGTAAAAGCGCGCAGCCGGGGTCTGAACGCCTCTGTCAGTGAAATAATATTTTAAGGCAGGATCATAATTTTGATGAATTGAATGCAGAGACGATGTTTTGAGGTTGACTTTCTCGCATAAAAATATATTAAAACTATTTTTTACCCACTTATCAAATCAAATATAGCAAAGCTACTCTCTGCCATTGAACACAGGAGCAGCAGAAGCCGCAGATGCATCAGATGCATCAAAGATTAACTTGAGGTGCATCTGACCTTAATGTGTAAAAGCATCAAAGCAGCAGGCACTTTTTTGATGCTGAAAGCATGTGTGGTGTGAGCGTAGCATTACACTTTCTGATTGTTTAGTCAAGCACACACTTACCATAGTATGGGTCAACATAGTATTATAACAAACACAAAAAGATAGCAGCATTCTAACTCAAAATGCAGGAAATAGCAGTTCAGAGAATTTCAAAAATTTAATGGGAAGGATACCCTCCACCCCCCCTAAAAATATGATACACCAAGGTTTGCACCCTCTGAGATATTCCTAGCAAAAAGCCTGCTCTTATAATTTCCTGTTTGTAGTTTTAAAACAATGTTAGCATAAAAAGAATAAATTATAGTTGTTATGCTTCCGTACCATAACATAAAACTTGATGAGTTTTTAACTTTAGATTTGAGATCTGAGAAAGCTGCCCACCCGAACAACTGTCTTAGGGGACAAAAAAGTAAAATGCAATTTGACTTGGAAAATATTGGCTTTAGCTTTTGGTTTTGATTGAAACACAAGCTCAGGTTATACATTGTTACTCCTCCCTACATCAGTTTAGATGTTATGTAACATTTCATAAGTGTTTCTGTGGAAGTCTGGATCAGATTCAAATATGCTATAATTGGCAAGACGTTAAGACATGTTACAGCAAGAAAAAAAAAACCTTCCAAAGAATCCTCGGGAAGCACAGTATGAGTGTTGTCAACAGGAAATTCTAGTTTGTTTATGATGTGACAGACATCTACACCCCCTGGCTGCTGTCCCTTGCAACTGTAGGATTTTAAGACTGTCTTGTGGCTCATATAGATGGTGCATGGGGAGTGGTGGTGACAGGAGGGTGATTAAAAGCAGTGGGTGAAGCGTGGGGATTGACTGTGCTGTGAGTGACTGTAGTATGTGGCCTGTCTCAGGTGGAGGAGCGATCTAAGATGAACAGGCAGAGCTCGCCAGCACTGCAGCACAAAGCGTCCCACCGCATCTCCGACCCTTCCCTTCCTCCCCGCTCCGAGTCGTTCAGCAGCGGAGGCATGCAGCCCACCCGCACCCCTCCCATCCACCGCTCCATTGAACCACAGGTGTGTGTGACTTGGTGTGCGTGGGGAGAAATAGTCAATGCAAATGTTTGATGTGTCTCCACAGAAATAATTAAAGGCCTTGCTTCCTTTTGCATCCTTTTATGCAATAGCTTACCGTAACTTATAATTAGGTGATTATTTGTCTAATGTTTGTCTCTTTCTATATCCCCTCTTTTCTTTTTTTTCATAACTATTCAAAACCATTTCTATCCATTTTCAAACTTTCTGTCTTATATTATGTTGCAATCCTCTCTTAATCTTGCCTTTCTTTCATCCACTTATTTAACTTCTTATGTCCTAAATGTTTACCATCTGCCATCCACCCATAGCCTTCATCTCAGATGGCCCATCTCATTCCCGTGAAGACCCACTCCAGCTCCATGTCCGGCTCTCCTTCTCTGCAAGACCAGACGGGCTTGGCTCTGAGTGAGGGGGTTGGCGTGGCATCACCAAAGCCTGAAATGCCCCGTCAGAATTCAGACCCCAATTCTGAAACTGCAAGTCTCTCACAGCACATCAGCGGCAGGGAGGAAAGAGATCGGGATAGGACTGCCTGGCTGAGGGAGGAGGATATGCCCCCCAGGGTTGGCTACTTTTATTTACTAAAGATTGGAAATGACTGATTCCATTTTTGCATTTGACTTCGTTAAATATGAATATATTTAAATAATTTTTTTTGTTATTCTACTTATAATCTAATTATTATTTTTTTTATGCTTGAAGATCCTTTATGCCATTTGTTTTCTGTTTTGCCCCATAGATTACAGCAGTATGTATAGAAACTGACAAATACAGATCCTGTACACCATTTTCATATTTTTTTTTTATTTCAGCTTCAGCATTTTATGAATGATTGGCATATTAGATGAGCTCCCACCCTACTAAATTGAATTCAGTTTTAGATGTTTGTGCCTAGACATGCACAAAAGCTGTACAATTTTTTGCAGGGTGCAAATAAAAGATTGTTTTGTTATAGTTGTTTCTTTCTTATATGATGCTGCTGGGCCCCCTCCTTGTTTTCTAGTGCCACCTTAACAGGCCCTCTGGCTCTGTGGCCCACTTAAAAAATACTCTTGCAGACCAACACAAAGTACTGAATTATTATTAGAATAAGAGAACTGATCCGTTGTTTCCTTTTTTCTTTCTCCAAAATTAGCTTAAATAACTTTTCAGGTATTTATATTCAGCTCCATTTTCTTGCAAAATGCAGCTAAGCAAGTTGCCTTTAGAGATATTTAGTTTATTTGGTAAATAGAGCCCACACACCACCTAAGGTGAAAATGTGTTTGCAGCAACAGGACGATGTAAAGAGCTGGTAGACATGTAACCAATGCACACTTGCAGCTCAGTCAGTGAAGTTTAAGTTTTGAATTATGGAGGTTAAATAAAAATAAACAGCACAATTTTTCAGCTTTTGTCCGTCAAAGATTCTATCATCATCAGTGATGATGTGCTACTTTGTGTCAGTCTGTCATATCAAATTGAGATACATTAAAACACAGTGGATTTTCTTGTCACAATACAATAAATTGTGAAAGTGCTAAATTACGTAAATACCGGAATTTCTCTCCAGAAGAAGATCAATTGTTTCAAGTGATTTTTATTTTTAATTTTTATGGCCAGGTCCCCCAGAGGACAACCTCCATATCTCCAGCCCTCGTTAGAAAGAATTCCCCTAATGGCGGTGTGGTTCAGGGCCCTCGCACAGGTTCTCAGCTCATACGAGCCAGGTAAAGACCAAAGCAACAACTACCTTAAAAGTATTTACTGAGTGTACTCCTTTGTGTATTAGGCTTATATTTTAATTTAGATTTAACTGTAATTTGAAAAGGAGCTACTGTTTTCTTTCAATGCTCTTCTGTTCTATTTACCCATTTGCCTGTGAAGTCTAAACAAAGTAAAATAACAGCTTTTTTTTTTGTTCCAGTAATCCAGATTTGAGACGTTCTGAGCTCTCCCTCGATGCCATACTACAAAGAACTTCCTCTAACTCCTCATCCTCCTCCTCTCCATCATCTCAGGGAGGCTCATCAGAGAGGAGAGGTATTTAATAGATGGAAAAGCATACATGCACAAATCCATTTTAAAATGTGCCTGAAACTTTTGGTTAAAACACAAACGGAGGAGAGTGAAAACATCCATTTACTCTTAAATGGCTTCAGAGGCTTTCTGGATGATATTCTTGGTTGCAGTTGCAATGAGCATGTCTGATGTGTCCTGTTACTTGCAGCCTGTTGAGAGAAACAGGACAGGAAACGAGTAAGCGAGAAAAGAGGAAGTGTCAAACATAGGGTTAGAAGACTAGTAAAGGCACAGTATGCACAATCCCACCTAATTTAACTTTTTAACTTTTTCATTTAGCTTTTTACCTTTTTTATTTAACTTGTTAACTTTGGTTCTAGCTTATATTCTAGAATTTCTAAGCACCAACATTGACAATTTTGGAGTGGCTTTGCCTGCCCACACTGCTTTACAATTTACAAAAATAAGAAATAAATCTAACTCAATTGGTCAGTTCTATAGTTTCCATGTTTTTAAGTTTTAGAAAATGATCAAATTAAATATATTTTTGGAGTTGAATAAAAAATCTGACTGAAGCTTTAAAATGTCATATATAGTTTTTTTTTTTCCTTTTGATTAAAGTGTGCCAAATATGTACCAAACTTTTTTTTTGTCTACCATTATACTATTAATATATACATATAACTTCTACAATAGTTGGACATTTTTGGTGCATCAAGTTTTGTTTAGCAAGCCCAGTGACAGAAATAGATCACTGGGTTGGAAACCTTGTAAACCCCTAAAATAATTAGCAGGGCAATAAGAGAAGCATCCAGGAAGCTCAAGGTTACCAGAAGAAAAAAATATCAACAGGACGTCTATTAGTATATTTCACAAACATAATTTTTTTGGGAATATAGGTGTGAAGAAAGCTGCTATATGCAGAAACTCAAAAGTGATCCTTTTCTGTTTCTCGCTAACCATGCAGCTAACCATGCAATGTTTCTTTGTTTTTTCCCCTGATTATTTCTTCCTGTTGTAATTTTTTTCTGAAAAACCTCCTTTAATGTAAACCATTTTTTAAGGCTCAGCATTTTTTTTGTTTCATAGGCCAGACCCAGGCAGTTGGAACTCCACCTACTGCCAACGAGGAGGTTAAACCCAAACAGGATGATGGTCGTGAATCAGCCAGACCCAGCAGACCTGCAGTAAGTCCTGGAGCGCAGATGGACACAGCAACTCTAGCTCTTCTCTGGGATGCTTTTTCTCTTCTCCTCCTCTTTTTTTCTACTATTCACCTGCTCTATCTTTCTGTCTCTGCTCCTGTATTTCCTCCCATTCTTCAGAGTTATAAGAAAGCCATAGATGAGGTTAGTGATGACCATGCCCCCATCTCTTCTTTTTTTTCCTGTTTTATCCTTAGCCTCAATAAAAGCTCCTCTTCTTATCCTAGCATGGTGAAGTTAGTTGGTCTTAAAAGAAGTCAACTGTTCTCCCTCCAACTCTTAAAATCCGGGGTGCTTTGGCAATGCTGGTGCATGTGTGCGCTGACACACATACCAGGAGAGAGTATGTGGATGAATCCTTGAGCTATTTGCAAACCTGCATGGTTTATGTTGATGTGTGTAAGGGAGAAACGTGAGCAAAAGATAAGCAACCAAGCCCCTGAAAATCCTCTAAATTTGATTTTATTTTTTTCCTGTTTCTTTGTTGTCGTGGTAACTTGTCAGGAGGAGCTGGTAAGCCCACTGTGTGTGATGGTCCTCCTCATCTCCGTTTGCATGATTTGGTCCGGTTTGCTTGGGGGGTGTTGGCATGTGGATGGGGGGTAGAGAGAATCCGAGAGATGCAGCCCTTTTGTTGGATATCAGCCTTGAAACTGCTGTTTTTTTCTTATTATTATGGCTTTTGTCAATATTTACATGTGAGCGAATAAAAGTGCTGATTGATATCTTTATAAAAGTTGTTGTGAAATTGGTCATCTAAACTAGAATCAGTCAAATCAGCACTCTTGTTCACACGTTTTCAGCCCTAGCTGTGTATGGGCTTCGTCACATTAATTGTCCTCATATCATGGTACTGAATCCTTTACCCTTTTATGTGAATTATCCTCTTTCTCTAGGCTTTGATTAATGAGAAACAAACAATGCACTAAAAGGCTTCGTCTGTCTCTGCTTTTCCCCGTGCTAAAGGACTTAAGTGCTCTGGCTAAGGAACTCAGAGAACTGAGGGTAGAGGAAGGAACCAGGCCTCCTGTGAAGGTACACTGACATTTAGTGAAAAGATAAAACAAATACTTGAGTGAAAATGTTTACTGAATTTCAAAAACTCTAGATTCACTTGTAGAGTGGATTAGCCCTAACTGACAGTCTTGAAGCCATATTCTGTTGTGCATATTTTTGTGTTTATATTACATAATTCTTTGTATACATTACGTTAAATTGTTGTAGATATGTAAAAAGAAGATTAATTTAGATAAAATACAGGGGTTAGCCTTTTTGTTACTTATGCATGAAATCTAAACTAAAATAGAAGTAATTTTTCAGTGGGAAAAATATAATCTTATTTTGAAATAAATTCAGACTCTACTCCATTTTATT
>NW_015150569.1:1347346-1374761 GCF_000732505.1 Cyprinodon variegatus
CTTCCTTCCTTCCTTCCTTCCTTCCTTCTTATTATTGCCTATCCTTAAACTTCCTGTCTCTTTTAACTGAAGCATCTTAAAATTCTTCCTTATCCTCATTAACTGTTGTGTCGGAGGACTCATACAGTACTTTTGCTGTTGCCAAGTAAATTGATAATGGAGGAAATAAATTCGAAAATTAGCAGAAGAACTATAGCAAAATCTGGCAATTTTACCCACTCAGAGAAACCATGGGAAGCAAGCCAGTCACTTGTTTGGAAGTGATAGTAGGAAAAAGCGTTCAAATATTTACTCTATTCAGACCAATATATTACTTTAAGCTTCTCCGTGTTATGAAGGACATGTCCACTGTTAAGATCAGAGGAGAATCTGTGAGGGCCTGTGGAGTGAATGGCCTTCTATCCTTTTTGAAATAAAATATTTTAGATAGAATTTTAGTCACCTCAGCAAGAAAATGCTAGTTTTTTGGGAATGTAATGTAACATATATAACACTGACAAGGGTCCAGCAAAAAAAAAAAAATGGCTTTTTCGGCCCTAGATCAAATATCTAAAGAAAAAAAATATGAAAAAAGATATTTAGAGCAGGGCCGGCAACTATCGTTTATGTCTGGTCCCTTCATCATCATTTATATCTTTAAAACGGATGGTTGTAGCTGTATGAATCAAACTCAATTTTACAATTCAATTTACAAGGAGCACACTTTTCTGGTATTAAAAATTCCAATTTTTTTTGTTGCAACCCCAAAATAAAAAAATAAACATAGCTAACTAAATTCAATTATACGCTTTTCCTATTAAAAGGTTCACAGAGTAGATGCAATGGCTTGATAAAACTTTAAAAGTTTAAACTGAGATGTCCAATTTATCATTAATCAGTACCAACTTTTAATTATTGAAAGTGGAACTATGATTCTTAGAAATTAGAAAAACATTCAGTTAGGCCCCTAGTGTCCACATTACAGTTAAGGGGTTGAAACAACGTACACCTGTGTTTTATATGACGTGATTTCTTTTGGCTCTTGTGGGCCACATAAATTGCCATAGTAGGGCTGATTCAGTTTGGTGGCCTAGAAATTGATGAGTATGATCTAGAGAGTGTGATTGTGCCAACTATTAAAGGCAGGAAAGAAGAGGAATCAGGGGCAGAATTTCTCAAAATTACCTTATGAGGTTATGCTGCTGCAATAAATGATTCATTAGTTTTAATTCAGTTGACAGAGATTCACACTGGGCGCCAAATAGAAGATATAATGGAACCATGTGACTGAACCTTTTAGCCTTTGAGGAAAAAAATGTACTTGGTGCCAAATGAGAAGTGAAATGATTAGGGTCCTTTTCCTTTTTAATCTTTGCACAGTTGGACTTTTTGTCGACACAAAAGGGGAGTAAGCCATACCAGCAGCAAGTACAGTATAGAAATGATCAAGGTTTTAGGGAACTTAACATCAGATCTGCTTTATATCTAGGTTTGCGTTTCTGTAGTTTAGTTCCAAGGGTCTATTTCTTGCTTTTTTACATCATTGCTTTATTACAGAATATAGAGCAGCTACTCAGCTTTAAGGAAAACTCCATCTGCTATAATTTATCAGTGTAACTGTCCTGAATAAAGAGAAATCTATATAATTTTTTTCTAGAATTCCACTACAATAGGGGGTTTGATTCAGCACTTAATACGTTTGAAAATAAAAAAGATAACATTATAAGGTTACATTAAAATAAAATCTGGAGGGGATTATTTATTCTCGCATCATGTAGCTCCCTACAACTGCACCCCTTTGCTTTTTAAAGATCCTAGAAGTTCAAGACCTACTTCTGTACCAACTATGCATTTATCTAATTTAATCCTTTAAGTAAGGAGAAATTGCTTCACCCTACATTAAAATATGCGTATTTGTTTATGCAGATTATCCTTTAAAAGGAATAAAAAGCTTGTTTTACCGAAGTTACAGGTTAACATGCGCTAACCTTTTATTCCGTCTAATAGAAAATCACAATTTCTATGCAGATAGAAATGTGCGTCATCTATTTTCTTGAATGTGTGTCAGTCGTGTAGATTTTTTGTAAATATGAAGAAAAATGTAAAATCCTAATCTAAAGTTGTTTCTCACATACTGTATGCTGTGTCATAATGATGAAGGTCACAGACTACTCATCCTCTAGCGAAGAATCGGAAAGCAGTGATGAGGACGGGGAGGTGTTGGGGCACGACGGGACTGTGGCTGTTAGCGATATCCCCCGCATCATGTAAGTTGTCTTTTCAGGTTTTATTTTTATCCTTTTGTGAGTTTTTTATTAACTGCAAGCTGTCATTTTTTTTTTTTTATTACTTTCAAAGTTCTTTGTAATTTGTATTTTACTCAATGGCAGATGATTGCAGGCACTGTTTCAGCAGAATTTGTTTTGTAAGTGATGGAGTGTGTGTGCGCTGCAGGCCTGGAGTGCAGAGCGGCTCTGAGTCGTACGGAGGGCTGGCAGAGGACGCTTTGGGAGATGCCTATAATAGCTCCAGGGACAGTACTCTGATGATGAGAGAGGTGATGAATGTGAACACACAAGTACATTTAGTCTCAAAAAGCACGCACACACAGGATGCATGAAGCCTACTGCAAAAGTATTAATATCCATTTAACATTTCGACATTTTGTCACATCATGATCACAAATATCAATGTGTTTTAGTAGAATTTTCTGTATTTCATCGACTATGAAAAAGTAGTACTTACCTTTTGGTGAAATGAAAATCCTACATGGTTTTTAAGATGTTACAAAGGAATTTTTTTTGTATTCAAACCTACTGATTCAATTCTTTGCCAAACCTCCCAAGTAATTACAGTGTTATTTACTGTCTGTATTAGCTTTACTCACTGTTTAATAGCTAAAGCTCAGTTAGTAAGAGAGTGAAGCAGTTTTCAGGTCTGGACTTAAATACATCATTTTTACACATGAATGCTTTGATCTAAACTGTTGTGTTGTTTTTCTGCCGTATGTATTGTTCATTGTCCCACTTCAGTCTCAACTTGTTTTGCACCAGGAACTTTCTGATTTTATTTATTTATTTATTTATTTATTTTTAACCAATCTGGCAAGCTATCCTTTCCTTCAAAGGAAAAGCCTTCCCATGGCACTATGCTACAACCAACATGTTACAATTGTACTATATTCTTTCTTTTCTTGCCCATGCTAAGACCAAGTTTCTAACATGGAGGTGGTAGGATAGTACTTTTCTTTAAAGGAGAGGTTAGCTTCTAAGCTCAAGTTCATGGTCTTAGTGGCACTACATGTTCATTAAAGTTCTCTAACAAACCCCTGGAAAGTTGCATTTATGCTGAAATTAAATAGAACAGATTAGACACCCAATTTTAAAGGTAATTGGTTACACTGGATTTTATTTTATGAACTAAGTAGTGGAAACTATACCAAATGGCACAATATTTCTTAGATTTTAGTATCCTGCTTCTTTATTCAAATATAAGCAACTACAAGTTGCTCTGTCACATACAAGTCAGATGGGGTATTACTTGGACAAAATGTGAAAACTTTAAGCTTGAGAATTTGGGCTGAAGCATTTTAAAAAAATATGTTTCTGTTCACGTGTAACTCTAAATCTAATAGCAGTATTTCCTTTCTGATCAGCTTACCCTATATCCATATTATCTTCTGCTTGTGGCATTCAGGCAGAGGAAAGAAGGAGAGGTGGTCACCCTGAAAGTAATGGGTTCGGCAATCACGGTAACCATGGTAACCTCCCTGACCTAGTGCAACAAAGCAACTCTCCCAACTCCACACCCACCACAGCTCTGCAAGAACTAAGTGACATGGCTGAGGTTAGACTCACTAACACATCATACGACTGTGCTCATAATGCTCAATCATGTGTTTGAGATCATTGTTGGTTATCGTTAAGCAATCACCTTTCTGTTTGCAGTTTGGTTTAAGTGGGTCCAAAGCATCGTTTACTCCATTTGTTGACCCTCGTGTTTATCAAACCTCCCCGAGTGAAAACGATGAGACCTCAGCAGCAGGTAGAAGCAAAGCTTTAAGTTTTTGAATTTCACTCGTGCCACTTTATTTCTTTTCGAGCTTTAAAGGGTACGCTAGACCTCACCTCCTTTTAAATGTTTCCGTGTCGCCCCAGCCATGTTTGCCAATGAGCTGCTGAGGCAGGAGCAGGCCCGACTAAACGAAGCTAGAAAGATATCTGTTGTGAATGTGAACCCTACAAACATCAGACCTCACAGCGACACGCCAGAAATCCGTAAATACAAAAAACGCTTCAACTCAGAGATCTTGTGTGCCGCACTCTGGGGTAAGTAGTAAATTCTTTTTCATCTCTGCATTGTGCCCCAAAACAAATCCCTCCAGTTTTTTATACATCCACATCTACTCATTTTTTTCACCCTTTTATGTTTGCGTGTGCTTAGGCGTGAACCTTTTGGTTGGGACTGAAAATGGTTTAATGCTGCTTGACCGAAGTGGACAGGGCAAAGTCTACAACCTGATTACAAGACGTCGATTCTTACAGATGGACGTTCTGGAGGGTCTGAATGTATTAGTCACCATATCTGGTATATGCTGCTTTTTTAAATATATCTTTGTCTTTGTCATCTGTGTTCGATAATTTAAATCTTGCTTTTCGTTTACCTCTCCCTTAGGGAAAAAGAATAAATTGCGAGTCTACTATTTGTCCTGGCTGAGGAACAGGATATTACACAATGACCCAGAAGTTGAGAAAAAACAAGGTTGGATCACTGTTGGAGAGCTAGAGGGCTGTGTACATTATAAAGTTGGTGAGATGCTGTTTTTATTTCTAATGTCTAAATGTTCAAAGTGTAGCAATGCACTATTGGTTTAAATTGAAATTGACAAAATTGAACTGGCAACTTTTTTTAAAGTGTGTGTTTGTTTTTTTCCCCACAGTTAAATATGAGAGAATCAAGTTCCTGGTGATTGCACTTAAGAACTCAGTGGAAATCTATGCCTGGGCACCCAAACCTTATCACAAGTTCATGGCCTTTAAGGTATAGAAGAATAACTTACTTTTACCATAAAGACTTGGTTTGTTGCGAAGCATTCAGCTAATAAGCTTGAAGGGATTTGACAAAATTTTAAGGTTTTTTAAATAATCAGATTTGTTATAATCTGAGGGAATATCTTGCATCCATATCTTTAGCATTCTTATTTAGAATAGATCCAGATTAAATTACCACTGAGTTTGAAATATTTCTGCTCAGACTAATTCAACAAGTAAAGATCCCTTTTACACTTTACATCACCTTGCTTTCATATAGCAAATCTAACTGACAATGCTTTACATTCTGTGTGTACGTATCACATAGGAATAGGAATCATGTAGTAATAGGACCATTAATGGTGCATAGCCTTGAAAATATATTCTTGATAATTGACTATGGGCATCTTTCTGTGAAAAGCTGCCCAATGCAAATATGACTGTTAAAAAGTTCCTAATTAATATATTGTTTGCAATAACTGAAAATCAGACTAGGTAGAAAGATGTGTTTTGTTCTTCTCTCTGAAGAAGCTCACTTTAAATATTAAACCTTTTAAGCACTTCTTTGTACAGCAGTCACATTATTTTATTTTTAATATTCTTATGACTAATTTTTTGATTAACTTCAAAGAAGAAAAGTTCTTACAATTAAATTGATTTAAAGAATTAAAATCTGAATTGTTTGTCTTTAAGATACCGCCTGCAGGTTGATACAAACATAGTAAATTAAATTATAATTATTTGTTTATTTATAAATAAAAAAAAAAACGAATATTCAACATCACATTGAAAGATAGTGGTTTGGTTATTGATAAAAGTAAGTATTAAGTATCACTATTTTTACAGTTGAATAATAAGTAATGTAAATATTTACATTAACGTTACAATTTAATGTCAGTAAAACAGGATGAAGGCTTATAAATTTGTCCTTCTGCATAGAGACTGCTTAGTCTTGTGTGTGAACTTTCAGGAAATGGGAACAGACAGAAAACACATCCAACTTTAGAGAAAATTAACTGCTTTAAAAGGAATTTAATTGCTTTCCTGGAAGCCACAATAGCCACAGGTCTGCTCCTTCTTTTACTATCTGCTGCTAAACTCATGGATTAATTTGTTAAAATGAAGTAATGCTGATGTAGCAATTAAGTTCCTTTGACAGATTGCTTTGCAGTGCTTTGGTGCTTGTTTCCTAATCTCCCCACACAACTTTCAGTCTTTTGCAGAGTTGCAGCACCGTCCTCAGCTAGTTGACCTCACGGTGGAGGAAGGCCAGAGGTTAAAAGTTATATATGGTTCCTGTGTGGGCTTCCATGTCATTGATGTGGACTCAGGCAATCCCTACGACATCTACATCCCCTCACATGTAAGATAAAAAAGTTTTTTTATGTGCTCTTCTTTATTTTTATAGACTTTAAAAGTGATTTTTCAATTCCTTGATGCGCCAAGTCACTTAGTATTATCCTACGTTCTACGATCAAGGTCAGCAGTAAGAGGGAATCTTGAAACGACCTCTTTGATTGATTTTCTTGTGGCGCAGTATAGGGATTGATGTCTGTCATCTATTCATTTATTTTTAGCCCGCTAAATCTGGCTCTTGGATTCTCTATATGGAGACGATAGAACGCATACATTATTGATCTAATTTTGTTACAGATAAGAAATATAAAACTGATCCTGCCAGGTTATTTATGTGAACCACAACTAAGCATCAGTTTTCTAAAGCAGCCCTTCTAGCAAGTCTTTGATGTTGTTTTTCACCAGACAGGCAAATGATTAGATAGTGAATGAGATATTGTCATCATTTAGGCATTGAAGGTTTCTTTTATATGTTTAAATTCAGAAGTTTAGGCGTAGGCTACTTAAATAGTTTATCGTGTGACAAAAAAACCAACCACATCAGACTACTTCCAGGGGTGCATGGCTATGTAAACAACACATTTAACTTATAATGTTTCAGTAGAAATGTGAAGGTTGGACTGGCCTTTTTTAATTTACCTTTAATAGCTAAATAAATAAAAGAAAACTGATTATGTCCTAAAATACTAACTGAAGAATCTTTTCTGTCTCTGTCTTTTGCATGAAAAAACATGTCGATTAATTAAATTTTATTTACAGAGCACTTTTAGTGTTAAAGGAAAAGTACACCCAAAACATGATTAGCCTTCATTTTCTACTCACCCCCATGCTGAACAACACTCTGGAGTACTTTTTTGATATCTCAAATGCAGATCTGGGAGGCTTCTTGCTGTCTGCTGACATTCAAATAATGGAGGTCTATGGCGCCCGAGGCAGAAATGTCCATAAAAGTCCACAAAAAACGTGTCAATATTCCTCCATACTGCTCGTCCAATGTATTCCAAGTGTCCTGAGTGGGTAGCGTCCATAATTTACTCGAAACGAAGCCATTTAGAATGTTTTTAGAGCATAAACAGTAGTGTATAGGATTTCCTAAAAGCGCGCGCCTGCGCGTTCACAACGCTACGGAAGCCGGCAGACCAAACCAGATGAACGTGCGCATTCAGCGTCTGCTCTGCCGATAATGCAAGCGTAGAAGAAGAAATGTGCTGTTTACCTGTGCAAAGAAAGAAACAACGAAAGAAAAATGTCTGAGGACTTCAGTGTTGAGGAAGAGCATGAGTTCTTTGCCGAGCTGAATGCGCACTTTCATCTGGTTTGGTCTGCCGCGGTTTCCGTAGGCTCGTGAACGCGCAGGCGCGCGCTTTCAGGAAATCCTATACACTACTGTTTTTTGCTCTAAAAACATTGTAAATGACTTTGTTTCGAGTAAATTATGGACGCTACCTACTCAGGACACTTGGAATACATTGGACGAGCAGTATGGAGGAATATTGACACGTTTTTTGTGGACTTTTATGGACCTTTCTGCCTCGGGCGCCATAGACCTCCATTATTTGAATGTCAGCAGACAGCAAGAAGCCTCCCAGATCTCCAGATGCATTTGAGATATCAAAAAAGTACTCCAGAGTGTTGTTCAGCATGGGGGTGAGTAGAAAGTGAAGGCTAATCATGTTTTGGGTGTACTTTTCCTTTAAAGGAGAGGTAAACAGAAAAAAAAAAACTGGCATTAACAGTGGGAGACAAAAACGAATGATTAAAATGATCAAATCATCTAAACAGGGGTTGAGACTAATTCTATGGTAGTAAATATAAATGATTAAAAACAAAACAAATTAATTGATTATAGATTAAAACTGTGAAATCATTGTTGTGTAGATTACACCCTTAAATAATAAGATAGAAAATTCAAAATAAAAAGAAATCAATACAGAAAATACACCTAACTTTTTAGATTATTTTGTCATATTCTGCTGAAAAATGTAGAAATAAATTGTAATTACCAATTTATGAATTTGAGAAGGCAAACATATTGGCTCTAGCAGAAAAACAAAAAACATATATCCTCCTTTTTGGTCTTTATAATAATTTTAATAATTTCAAGCACATAAAGTAATAATTGCAGTAATAATTTAAGCTTAGCAACAACATTTTTGTACACACTAATTTATTCATAGAGCCTGGAAAGTAACAGGTTTAGGCAAAGATGTAAAACTAGCTTACAGGCTGACTTTAAAATTAGTTACCTCTGCAATCTGCTCAGGTTAAAGTATCAACTTCACAATGTAGATTATCTGATTATTAGATATGCAAATTACATCAATGGGCTTTGTTCCATATCCTAAACACACTTACTGGATCCAAGCTGACAGATAACACTATTATAATGACGTCTAATAAAACAAATTAATCTCAAAGTTCACTTTTATACAGTACAGTTACACAACTAATTTCATTTGTAAATTTTACCATTCATTTTTAATCATGTTATAAACACAAGTTTGTACAGTTGTTGATTAACTCGGAGATATCTTTATTTTCAACATAAATAAAGGTATTTTTTATTAAGTTGTTTTATAAATCATTTCAGCTCATTCTTCTCTGTTTACTGACTTTAATTTGTAGAATTGATTTTACCACAGTGATTAGAATATTTATTTAGTCAATTTGCTTACTTGAGTCCCAATTTTGGACAGAATTTTGGGACTTTGATGCATTAGGACCTAATTTGAGATTGAGAAACACATAGTTTGCAAAGCAATGACATGGTCCCACCTTTGAAATAAGGCATGAGTGTGGCTTGTTAAACTGAACTAACCAATTTTTTTTAAAATATAAAAACTATGATTATTTGCACTAAATTAAAGATTTGACAAGAAGGAGAAGTTATTTTTTATTAAGAACCAGACTGGTTTGGATTAATTTCTTTTCTTAGTAAATAGAATAATCATCAACAACTCTTTTTTGTATATTTTTTGAACATTTCGTCTGATATTATCACTTATTGGCTGCCTTGCAGCAAGAAGATTCTGGGTTCAATTCCTGGCCCGGGGTCTTTCTGCATGGAGTTTGCATGTTCTCCCTGAGCATCCGTGGGTTCTCTCCGGGTACTCCGGCTTCCTCCCACAGTCCAAAAACATGACTGTTTGGTTAATTGGCTTCTCTAAAGTCCCCTTAGGTGTGAGTGTGTGCGTGAATGGTTGTTTGTCTCTGTGTTGCCCTGCGATGGACTGGTGACCTGTCCAGGGTTTAACCCGCCTCTCGCCCAGTGACAGCTGGAGATAGGCACCAGCGACCCCGCTTGGGACTAAGCGTGTTAGGAAAAGGATGGATTGATTATCATTTATTTTGAAGTCTTTAATATTTATGTGGATCTAAAATCAAAAACACAATAATTATGTTAATTTGCAAATATTTTTTGTAAGATCACCAAGGAGTTGAGGAAGATTTTTTCACTGTTTTCACAATTTCATCATTGTCCTTTTCCTCTCCTTCCCTGCCAACTTCCTCTGCAGTGTTCCAAACACATGAAGGTGACATGCTGGACTACTCTCTGTATAAATAGATATTTAGTGAATATAACTCCATTGAAATAGATTAGCATTACATGTCCCCATGTTCTATACAGTCTAGTAGTGAACCCACTAACTAAACGTTTTTAGAAACTAATTTCTTAGAATAAATTTGTCTCACCCATGCAAAGCTCTCAAACCTTTTTTTTTTTTTTTTACCACCAAGGAAAAATACTAAAACCAAGTTTTATCAGGTTTCCTACTGTAATAAATTATGCTTGGCTTTATTGCTGTTTCCCATGATTGTGCCCTTTCCTGTGGTTACCTGTCCTTACGATAAAGCAAAGCTCATCTTCAGATTAATTTCTCATAACTCTTGGTAAATTTAACCTTTTAAAGCCTGGGCCATGAAATAATTCTATTTATTTTATTACAGTTGTCAAAATTCTGAGAAATGACATTAACTTTTGAATAAGTAAAATTTGAGCATCAATTCTGATACATTAAGCATTTCTGTATAATCATTTACACATTTTTTGCATCTGTCTGATTGTGTAAGTCAGCGTTTTCAAGAACAAAAATATCACACTGATGATGCAGAGGTCTCAAAAACTCATGTATCAGATATGATAAGCTGAGAGTGAATTTCCCCATTGTGGAAAAATAAAGAATTTACATTTACATTACATGACATACTTGGCTTTAAAGGGTTAACTTACTGCTGGCAGTAGCAATAATTAGCTTATTTTCTAATTTTGCTCTTGTGTAAAAGCAGTGTGTTACTGGCTGAGACAGATTTCTGCTCTTCTTATTGCATTACTAATCTTAAGTAAAAATTCTGGATTCCAGAAAGTAGACCAGATTAAAAAAAAAAAAACTCTCCATTGATTCCTGTTGTATTCTAACATTAAGGTTATTACGACTAACTTAATCACACTGGTTTAAAAATCCTCTGAAATATAATGGGTTGTATTTATCATAGATCCAGAGTCAGGTGACACCCCATGCCATTGTCGTGCTACCTAAGACTGATGGAATGGAGATGCTGCTGTGCTATGAAGACGAGGGGGTCTACGTCAACACCTACGGACGCATCACCAAAGACGTGGTGCTACAATGGGGAGAGATGCCTACCTCTGTTGGTATGTACTCTTTAAATGTCATGGGTTTGCACATTTTTGGTTTTGTTTAAGTTTTCTTTTTGACTTTTGATTGGTTTCATTTCCTTTTTGTGTTGTTTTCTGGTTGTGTTTAAGTTCTTATGTATTTCTTGTTTACCTTCTGTTCCGTTACCCCTAGCTCCCTTCTAGATCCTTCTGTCCACACCTGCTCCCAATCAGTTGATTACCCCAGTCTTTGTTTTGTTTGGCATATATACTCCTCTTAAGTTACTGTTAGCTGGTTTCTCGTCCTTCCTTTGGGCCTCATGTGTTTTACCTGATGTCTCCTGGTTCTTTTGGTTTTCTGTATTTTGTTTTTGACTTTTGCTTTTGTTTCCCTTTGGATGAAATGCATTAAATCTTCAAAAATCCTGCACAGCTTCCGTCTGTGTATTTGAGTCCTCTAAAAACCTCCACACAACCTGACAGTAAAGAAAACTTAAACAGAACCACAAAGTGCAAAACTGTGACAAAATAAATATTCCTTTTCACTTGGAAGCACATTTTGAAAGGAAATAGCAGTTGAGGAGAAGGATTTACCCCCTATCTGCTGATTTCATATAAAGAGTTGATAACTGGCAAATAGTGGGGAATGGCTATCATAAGAAATGTGAGACTGGCTGAAGTGGGAGGATTAATAAGAGAAAGAGACAGTTCAGCTGGTGCAGCCATGCATTTGAGAAATTCTGTTAAATTTTTGAACTTTGCTGCCCTTGTGTGGCAGCCAGACACATTACACATGATGACTTGAAATACATTGCAAGAGGAAACTTTAAGATATTAAATCAAATGTTCGTTGGTGTTTTCTATTTGCCTTTTATTAGCAAATTCTTAAAAGTCACACTTTTTTGTTAGAAATTTCTACCATGAAGTTGACTTGAAAGGTCTTTCAGTGACCCTTAGAGCATAGAGTCTGGAATCCTGGGGTTGTAAGTTCGAAACCCACTCCCCAAGACTGCCACTCTGGCTCCCTGTGCGAAGACCCTTAAACCCACACTGCTCCCCAGGCGTCACAAATGGCAGCCCAATGATCCCCAAGGAGATGGGTTAAATGTAGAGCGTGAATTTCGTTGCATTGTACTTGTGACAGTGTCATAACAATAAAATTGAAAATCTGGGAATGTGGGCATTTCTTACTGAAAAGATCATTAGGATTATTTTTTTTTAAAGGCTAATGTGGTATTTCCTTATTTTCTTATCCCAAAGAGTGACATTCATTGTAAACTGTTGTATATTATTTTTGCAATATATTTTTTTATAAACTTAAAACCATTTTTCATCTTTTTCCAGCCTATATCCATTCTAATCAGATTATGGGCTGGGGCGAGAAAGCCATAGAAATCCGTTCCGTGGAGACAGGTCATCTGGATGGAGTGTTCATGCACAAGAGAGCCCAGAGACTTAAATTCTTGTGTGAGCGAAATGATAAGGTAATTACCGGGCAGTATAAGTTGTGCTTGTCATCTTTTTGTTTTCTTTTACCAAATACTCTGTCCAAATATTACACATAAAACGACTATTTGCAGGTTTCTTTAGCAGATACACTTATTATTATTAGATACACAATATTACCTGATAAAGACATTAAACATTATTCTGCCATAAGATTAATATTTAGGTAGAAAAGCAAATGTTTTCTCTTATTTTTTATACTGACATAATAGGTATCATCCCCTCTGACATTTTTCCACATTTTGTCAGGTTAAAACCTCAAACATCATGTGTACTTTATTGGGTTTGATTTGATTGACCAACAAAGAGTAGAGAATATGTCTAAAAGGAGTGGAACATGACAGATGTTTTAAAAATGTATTTTTTTTACAAATTAAATACTTAATGTTTGGAGAAGATTATTGAACAAACAGCATGAGGAGAAAGGAAAGCAGCAAGGGAGAAAGTTGGAAAGAGGCTTATAGCAAAGTTTAGATAGTAATAAAGCATCCATAGTTCAAAAAGAATTAAAAAAATAAGGAGTACTGTTCAAGCCCTTAAAATAAAAAGATGGAAAGAGTCCAAATATACAGGCTTAGAAATAAAAGATTTAATAATATAGCCATCCAAGAGACCTATGGTCATTCTGGAGGTGCTGCAGAGATCCACAGATTATTTGGGAGAACCTTTTAACAGGACCGTTGGTCATCAGAAGGCCATAGGAAGAAATCACTAATCATTCTTTGATCAGCTGTATAGGGGACCAAATAGTCAATATTTTGTACTTCATACGTACAAACCCTTCATAGTGGAAAACTATCACCTTTAAAACACCATCCTCACGGTGAATGAGGGTGGCTGTTTGACATGGGGTTGCATTGACATGGAAAAAAAGGCCATATGTAAAAGATTTTTATAAAAAAAAAAAATGTTGGCCAGTTTGTGTTGGTCTATTATTAAAAAAGTAAATCAAAATAAAGTCAGTTGGAATGGTGTTAATACTGTACATATGGGTGCTGCACATTGAGACACATAAAATGTTTTATCCCGATCCCTTTTCCAGGTATTCTTTGCATCTGTGCGTTCAGGCGGTAGCAGCCAGGTGTTCTTCATGACACTCAACAGAAACTCGATGATGAACTGGTGATGTGTCACCTCGTCTGCTCTCCTTCAGTCTCCTACTGGCGAGTCCCACAACCTGCTGTTTCTGCTGCGGCCTAATACACATCAGACGAAATGAACAGACTGACACGGATCATCACATATGACCTCTTTTTGCGCTCTAGAGACATTTATGGAGTAGGGAAAAAAAAAAACAGTCCCAGAAGAGACTAGATACCCTAGTCTGAACTGGGCCATGCAGAAGCCATTGCTACTTAAGTGACTGGCACTCACGTCTTCTTTTTCTTCTTCTTTTGTCCTGTCTCTAATGTACCACTGCATTTAAATGTTTACCCCTTTACTCCTGCCTCCTTTGGCTCATCATATTTCCTATCATCTGACTGCCTTGTCTTATTCACCTAGCATAACTCATTCTGAAGAGCTCTGATGCAGTTTAATAAAAGATGAGAATTGGAATAGCAGTGGCAAAATAAAATATATTACAGGACTTCAAATTCAGTCTGAATGTCTGTAATTGAAGATGCCTGTTTAATTCTCTTTTCCACCCTTCTCCACTTCCTCGTGGCGCCATATTTCTGTACTCTCACCAAACTCGCATCTAAATTTCGACACTGTCACATTTTCCTGACAGACGCAGCGAGGCGCTCTGTTGTGAAGTGGCTCCTAACAATATGCAAGTGTAATATCCTCCTCCCTTTAAAATGAAATCCCTCCTCCATCCTTTTGTCTTCTCTCGTTTCCTTCTTTCCTTCTTTCCCGCCTCCTCTTCTTCTCTGTACTTTTTAATATCTGAAGGTGCTGCATCAGTTTTACTGTAATCTTATAAAAACAAAACATGTGCGTGTGTGGGGGGGATAGGGGCTGTATTGGAGTCAGTGGTACCTTAATATTGTAAAAAATTACAGCACATCTGTGTGTGTGGGTGTGTGTATGTGTGGGTACAAATCTGGGTGTCTTTGACTTGATGCTGAAGTTTAAATCGATCAGAATCAAAGAATTGAAATTAATATCAGGCTGATTTTCATTCTCTAACCCAATGTGATCAAAGCAGCATTGAGTTTGTTTACATGCAAATAGAGTATTTTATTGTATTAGTATGAAGTTTAAAAGTTTGTGCATCTAAGCAGCGTGCATTTACAGAAGGCAATACATAGCTTTTGAGTTTTTTTGAAGGGGGGTTGTTTTTCTGTTTTATTTTAACCTTAAACAATGTGTTTTTTTAATATATATTTTCTTGTCCTGAATTCAGACTTACTGGGATCTGAGCTACTGTCCCAACTACTGTGTGAATATGTAAAGCATTCACTTTCGAACACTGTGGGATCCTTTTCTGTCATGCTCCTCCTTTGGTTTTCTCATCTAATTGTGGCTCCTAAATGTTTGTACAGTGCCTAGCATGATGTAAGCAAAAGCTAAACAGAAGCCAAAAGGATATTAAGGATTACTGATCACATTTTAACTACTGTCTTACTTTTATGGTTTTTACTGTTGTATTATTTTGTCTTTTGCACCCAATAGGGATGGGGGGGCGGGGGTTATTTTATTATTTAAAAGTAACACAGTGCTGATTATTGTTTTGTCTTCACTGACAGAGATATGCATTAATAAATTTACATCTAATTTTGTGCTTTGAAAGCATTTTCTTTTATCAAAAACATCTATCAGATTCTATGCATTGTACAAAAGTTTTTTTTTTTTTTTTCGTTTTCTTTTTTTTTTTTTACCAGATGACATCTGTGTTATACAGCAGCATAATACAGGGGTTTTTTCATAGCTGAAATGCTGCGGTAACTGGATGATCTCCTGCCATATGTTTTATTCAGTAATGAAGTTACTCCAAAGCAGGGTTTTGACTCCATGTTCTTACTTTGACCTGAGGAAATTTATGCTGTAGATAATCATCTTCTGACAATATGCAGTAAAACCCTTTTACTTGATATTGCTTTTTAATGACAGTAAGATAAGCAGTGACCCAGGATCTTTTATTGTTTCTGATATTGTCACATATGATCTCTACGAATTACGCTAGTTTAGAAGAGATAAATTCCCTCATGCTGATTAAGATATCCTAAAATGTCCAAAATGTCAAAGGAGGTTGACCTGGGATCTGTTAATTGGGATAATATTTATTTGACCACTTGGGGCTACTCGTATACCATCAAAGGCACTTTGGTAGCTGATAATAACATTATGCTAGATTTATTTTACAGTGATGCCAAATTCTTATAAATGGTCGACAAGTCAGGAACTTGACCAAGCTTCTGTGAGTTCATAAAGACTTGACCACTTGAGGGCAGACTGGACTTTAAAAAAAAATGTCATTTGATCTTTTAAATCTGAAAAAGGGGGGAAAATGTTACAGTAAAAAGTGTCTTCCTTAGTTTCAGTAGAATTTTGAAATTTATCATCTTTTTCAGTTCCTTACCTGTTGCTTTAAAAAACGCAATGATAAAAACCTACTTTTTTGTCCGGATCTGTCTTGGAGTAACTTTACACCTACAAGCAGTGCTAAATTGTTTTATAGGGCCTAAAAAAGAGAGGAGGTCATAAAATCAATCTTTTGTTAATTAATTCCTTTGTGAAATGTTTTTTAATGATATTTCAAAGCACTTCCTAATACATTTACACTGTAGCTGTCCTCTGTGCTGCTGTAGATAGGGTGTACTGATCTGAGTGGGCTAATGTGTTCTTTAGCAATAAACTACAGAAAACACTGTCTTCCCTTGGATGCTCATACTTTGTTTCCGATCAATCATAAGTGAGGCATTAATTACCATCATGCCGAAATCTCTCCTTTAAAATCCAGAAGCACTGTAAACATTATTCATTTTTGATTTCTTTATTTTAAAAGAACATTACTAATATCCTGCTTTTGGGATTGATTTGTTTTGGGGTTTGTTTGCTTTAAAAGAGATGCTGAAAAGGATAAATAAAAGAGACTAGCAAAACAGGATTCTGTTCGTGAGCCTTTTATCTCTTAATTTTGTTAGTGTGCACATATCAGCCTCGACCCTCAGACTTTGTTCAACCTAGTGTATCATTAACAAACCAACACATGAGTACAAGTTCAAGCATGTGTTTGCACGTGTACTTTTTATAAAAGAAATTGAATGCAAGTGTCATTGTGCATGGGTATGGGTTATCTGCTAAAAAAAACGATTGCACTACTCTTACAAATAAATGATTTTATTTTTTTTTCTATGGTTTTAAATGTAATTTACCTGAAATCATCCTGAAAGCAGTGTTTTATTAAATAATTATATTTGGTATATGCTTAAGTCTGTATATGAAATATTATGATCAAAAAACTCTTCCATGGGGGAAAAATCCATCTATATTGTCAATGTTCTCATGAGCCTGTTCAGGGGTTTGTGGGTGGGTGTGTGGGTGCGTGCATGTGTGTGTGTGTTGGTTGGTCGATTAGAGAGTGGACACTGTGTGATCAGGCAAGTTGAGTTCACTGATCATTACCAGCCACAAGGCTAACAGTCACGATCCATGGAGACGGGAAAGGTATGGCAATTCTTAAAAATGGCATTCTTTATATGCATTTCCCAAATGTATCCTGAGGGTTAAGGTGTTTTTCTCTATATTTCTGCATATTTGCATGTTGTTAAAAACAAAACAAAAAACCAAACACTATCTGCTGTGGATGTGGACAGTAACCTGTGTGTGTGTTGCTTGCAGCAACTATCAGGTACTTTGGCTGTAGCTGTGTTTACAGCAGCTCTAGGATCCCTACAGTACGGATATAGTCTAGGAGTCATCAATGCACCGCAGAAGGTAAAAAACACTTTATTGAGTCATTGAATTGCTTAGTCATCACATGCCCTGTAAGAAAAAAATATTTTATTGTCATCTATTGTGAATCTGCATAAAGTAAAAAAAAAAAAAAAAAACTCTTTAGGAAAATGTTAAGCTTTTTCATTTACTGATATTGTGGCTGATATTTATTTTTCTGTTACTTCTTTAACAAATACACATATGAGAGACACACAATACATTTAATAAATAAAACATGTTCTTACAAGACATACTCCATCTATTGCTATCCCTTCTCCATATTGTCAAGTATCTACAATTAGATTACATAAGATATGATTGTAATATTTCCTTTACAGTGACCTGTAAAAGCATTCATACTCCTCAGAGATTTCACTTCACCTTTATTATATTTTATTAGATTTTTATGTCTGCTCTAGTAAAGTGGAATAAAAGTGATGCATGATTAACATATTTTTATTACGCAACTTTAAAATACCAAAGTCAAAGCAAAAAAGTTACCCTGACAGGCCAGTAAGGAGAGTAGCTACTAAAGGGACTATGGTAGCTTTGGATGAGCTGCAGAGATTCTGTTTAGAGATGTGTATACCATAGATCTAGCTTAATGGAAACAATTCCCAAAACAAGATTGGTTTTAAAAAAGCATCATAAAAAAGTCATAACTAAAGTTTGCCACAAGACTTATGGGGAATTATAAAGTACTTTAATTATTAGATGCATTGTTCATTTGCTTTATAAATTTCCTATTACCTTAAAGCATCAATACGCCAAAAGAACGTAAAACATTTTTTTCCCCAGGCCACAAAACTAGACAGTTATCTTCAGGTTCGTCCAACCACATCTATGTATCATTGCATTCTTTGGTCTTTCTATGTCCCAGGTCATTGAGAAGCATTATGCTATGTCTTTGGGTGTGTGGACCGAGAGGTCAGAGCTACTGGATAACAGCACAGAGGAAGAAGGTTCATTTGAGGAAAAAAAGCATCCCTCAGTAGTAATGTATTGGTCACTGTCAGTAGCCATCTTCTCTATTGGCGGCATGGTATCCTCATTCCTGGTAGGATTTATCGGAGACTTCAAAGGAAGGTTGGAGATTTTTTATAAAATTTTTTTACTAATGCTGTAAGAACAAAGAGGAAGTTCATTCTTTTGTTCTGCAGGGTAAAGGGCATGCTTATGGTCAACGTCCTGGCTATAGCTGCTGGACTATTGATGGGTCTTTCCCGAATGTGGAAGCCCCACATTATGGTTATCACAGGGCGCGCTGTCATGGGCTTCTACTGTGGTATGTCGAAGCACCTGGAATCACCGATTGTCATATTTTGCTGCACATTGCTTTAATCTTTAAAGATCTTCACCTCAGGGTTGACATCTGGACTGGTGCCAATGTATATTGGAGAGATTGCACCTAAAGCCTACAGAGGCGCTCTAGGAACCTTGCATCAGTTAGCCATCGTCATTGGCATCCTGCTCAGCCAAGTAAGTCACATGTTCACATTCCTAAACTACTGCAAAGAAAAACAGAGAAAAAACAGGGAGATGTAACCAAATATAACATCTGTTTGTCTGAAGGTGATAGGCTTGGATTTTGTTCTTGGCAACGATGAAATGTGGCATGTGTTGCTTGGTCTTTCCGGGGCTCCTGCAATATTACAGTCCCTTATGCTGCCATTGTGCCCTGAGAGTCCACGCTACCTTTACATTCTGCTGGGCAAAGAGCAGGAAGCCAGAAGAAGTAAGACTTTTAATATGTAAAGAGTATTTTATGTAAATATCCCACATTTTCAACATATCAGAAAGTCAGCACCTTGTCTCCCATTGAAGGACAGATAGGAACATTCTGAGATCAGCTTGTTATTTGAGCGTAGCCTTGCATGGAAGTGTAAAGGCACCCCAAATAATTTCGCAAAAGTTTATTTCATTCAAGAGTTTAAGTAAAAAAAAAGTAAATGCATTAACAGATGTTCTATAAAAAGGAATTTTAGTGGACAAAAAGCATTAGCCACTTTTATTTAGGGAAGATGTTTATTTTTTAATCAATATTTCCCTTTCTCTGTAGGTCTACATCGTCTAAAAGGAGCATATGATCCTGCTGCTGATCTGGAAGAAATGAGGAGGGAGAAGGAGGAGGCAGACAAAGAGCCAAGAGTGTCTATCCGTTTGTTGGTAGGGCTCTACAGAGATCATCTTTAAAAGTTCTTGCTGTTTCTGACAAAATCCTCCTAAATGGGAAAAAAATACAACTTTTTGTTGTATTTCCTTAATCTAGAATGATGGTCTTTAATCTTAGTATGGGGGATCCAGTGAGATAAAATAAATATTTCTGTAAAATGAACATTATTGGAGCATTTTACTTTAATATTTATTTTTGAAGCTAATTGGAGATTGAGTTACCTTCAGTTGGCATGTTTCCTTTTGGCATACATTTGATGTGAATTAGAGGCCCATCTTGGTTAGCCTTCCACCAAAACAGGAAACACAAGATAATAAAGCTATAAAAATATGTATTGATCTTCATAAATTAATAAACTAAAATGAAAGGAGTTACCTGCCTAAAGTTGTTGCACTCAGAGAAATTTTAAAACCACCGAATCTGGGACAAGGTAAAAAGAACAAAAATCTTTAGCTCTTGCTGTTATAAGAATGCAGCAATGTTTCCAGTTTCTAGATTAAGCTCCTTCAAAAAAATATTTGATCAAAATGAATATGCAGAACATATTTTATATAATAAACAATAGCCATAGCCATAGCGAATACAATAGCAATGAATAGATATGTTTTTATAATTCATAAATCAATTTTTTTACTGTCAGCTTGTTTGTGCACCCTTGTAGTTTGTCTCTTCAGTCAAAGTTCTGTGGTAATCCACTTGCTTTTGTGGACTTTGGGACTGGGCTGGGTTCACCCACTAGACTTGCTATAATTATCTAGAATCAAACCTTCAGTTTTGGGGTTTGACAGTTCATGCTTTTGGTCCACGTCTGGAAGGACCTCAACATTATGTAATATAATATGCATATTATCCATACTTTTTCAGGTCCATCACATCTTGACAAAACTGGGTTGAAGCTCCTTTCATCCACTGAACACATTAATTCTTCTATAATGAAATTAAATCCCAATTTTAAAAAAAAATCAGACAAGATGATTCCTTCCATGATTTAACCGAATAGTAGTACTCTTTGTTGCCTATATATATGTCTGTATATCTTTGTTGTAACCTGTGGTTAGATTATCTGCATTAGCCTCTATGATTTCTCCAGCAAGTCTCCGCGTTCTCCTCTGACTTCTAAATTAACACACCATTTTTATCCATAAAACTGTAAATATATAGAATAGTTCCCTCATTATAACTCTTTTTCTGACACTCAGAGAGATAATTCTGTCTGAAAAATATTTTTTCACTAATCTGATGCTTAGTTTTAACCACAGTATCTTTTTAAATGTCTTAAGATACTAAAAAGCAGTAAGTTATTGCTAGATAGTTGGCAGATTTTCTGTCATTGATATAAAGCAACTAAAAAGGTGTGGCTAATAAATTGGTCATTAAATCTGCTGTTTCTCGCCTAGATCTTCTCCTCTGTATATAGACAGCAGCTTTTTGTGGCCCTCATGATGCATCTTTCGCAGCAGCTCTCTGGCATTAACGCAGTGAGTGATAAAGTGTTTTTTTGTTTTTTTTCCCCTAATAAAATGATTTGATCCACATACATAGATTGACTGACTGAAATACAATTTTCTAATGAAACTCACACAAAACAATTAAGTGAAATTTTATTATGTGGGGTAATCTATTCTTCCTTTGCACATTTGTCTCCAAGATTTTTTACTACTCTACAGCCATCTTCACAAAAGCTGGTGTTGGTCAGCCAGTCTATGCTACAATAGGAGTGGGAGTCATCAATACGGCCTTTACTCTGGTGTCTGTGAGTAATACACTAACCTATGCAACATCGGGAATGGGTGCTGCATTATCCTGTTCTGTCTTTAAACATGATCTATGTGTACCAGGTTGCACTGGTGGACAGAGCTGGGAGGCGCACTCTGACTCTGGTTGGTCTGGGAGGGATGTGCTGCTGTGCCGTTGCCATGACAGTGGGTCTCAAATTCCAGGTTTGTTCAACCAAGTGTAAAATTTTGGGTCTCAGCTAAAACTGCCTACAGGGGTTTATGAGAAGGAAGCAAATTCAGAAAACAAGAGTCGCTGAAAAAATTTGGATGTTTGCAAAAGTGTTTTGACACTTATTTCACTAATTAATGATATTGAGCCATGATATAAGGACTGAACTATTACAAATTTAGATTTTTTTTAACTTTGATAATTATGCCTTAACGTTTTTATTAAATTATGCCAAAATTCTTCTTATTTTTATTTTTAGAAAATATAAATACTTAGAAAATGTTAAATGCTATGTTAATAAAAAGCTGAGTGGATAGAAAAAGTGTGGAAGTAAAGATGCACCCACTACAAGGATAACTACTGCTGCATAATTGTTGAAGAAAACCCATTTATGAATTTTTTCTCTCCAGAATGACTACTCCTGGATGAGTTACGTCAGCATGGCAGCCATTTTCATGTTTGTGAGTTTCTTTGAGATTGGTCCTGGTCCCATTCCTTGGTTCATAGTAGCAGAAATCTTCAGCCAAGGGCCTCGCCCAGCTGCCATCGCCCTCGCTGGCTGCTGCAACTGGACCAGCAACTTCATCATAGGCATGACCTTTCCATACATACAGGTAGGAGGTGGGGGCAGATCCAGCTTGTGCAATGCACTGTAAGCTAATGCAGATCTCATGTCAGGTTGCACGATCACACACAGACTATAATTTTGTGCTTGTTTTTTTCCCCTCCCTCTCCAGACCTGGATGGACTGTTACGTGTTTATTCTGTTTGCCGTGTTGCTTCTTGGTTTCACCATATATATTTATTTCCGGGTTCCTGAGACCAAGGGCAAAACGTTTGAGGAGATTGCTGCAGTCTTCCAAAAGAAAAAGATTCCCAAATTCAGCACTGAACTAGAGCAGCTCAAAACATCAACTGATGCTTAAGACAGGAACAGAGACAACTACAGCTCCTTTGAGTGTTTTATTAGCCATACCTCTGACCCTCTTTCTTCATAAAATCACCAGTGTTTTTTAGACAATACAAGTGAAAGACCAACTTAATGTGGAGCATAATTACGAAGAGTCAAGAAAAATATGATTTGTTTTTATATTTCTCTTATGATTAAATATGTGGCTTGTATTTTTGTTTAGCCACCTTAATCTGTAAATTCCATATTTCAACCTGGATTGACTCACACAGAGGAAAGTCAAGAAAGTCTGGCTGAAGACCTACACTGTCAGGACACTTCATTGCACACCTGCAAAATGAGGCCTCCTGCACTGTCAGGACTTGAGTTTTATTCCAGAAGTTGTATTCGAAGCCTTCAGGAATAGTGCGCAGCACATGTTTGCTGCCAGATTAGAGTTTATGACAGTGAACTGAACATAGGAGCATTTTAAATGATACAGTAAGCAAAAATGCCTAAAAGACAGCCAACCTCCGTTTAGAAAATGTCTTCTAGACCAAATGCCCATTTCCATCCAGAGATCCAAATACAGAAACTTATTTCTATGTAGCTCATATCTATTATTCGATAGGAGTTTGGTGGGGAGTCAAATTGTGCGTGTCCATACGTTTCCAGCATAGCAACACTTGTTTGTGAAAGGAAGCTAGCTTCACAGGGAGTTTATCGACCTTAGCTTTTACTTTAGAAATGCTTCGCATCAACTTCACTTTTACTTTGAAAGTCTTCGAGTAAACTTCCGGTTCTAACAGCACAAGAGACCTCACGGTGCCGCTCTGCAGCCAAGGTCCTGACAATGCAGCTCTGTGTCTTAACAGTGCAGGTTTGCACCCAGGCCCCTCAGAAAAGTTGCAATTAGAAAATATTAAATGTATTTATACAGGTAACACAATCATATTAGGAAGGAAAACCATAGGAAAACCAGCTGATTGCGAGGATTCAATTACTCTCAGCAATCCCTTGCACTGAGCATGCATGTAGTGACAGTGGACAGGAAAATTTCCTTTTAACAGGAGGAAACCAGCAAAACCAGGCTCAGTGTGAGCGGCCATCTGCCGAAGCCGACAGGGATTCAAGGAAACAGAAGCAGATGAAGACATAAATGCTAAAGTTCTTTGGCGCTCGGGACCCAGCAAAAGACGTCACTGCTGTGAATAGACATAGACTTGGATGAGTAACCTAGAGAAGGATGAGATTAGTCTTCCTCCGGGGCCCGGACACTGGTGGTGGAATATGCCAGAGGATGAGTGGGACTGAGAATGAGGGTCGAGATGCGGTGGAGGTTGGTGAAAGTTTGCTTGCGTGCGTGAGACAGCAGCTGGGCCGGAAGCGAAATGAAGGGGATCTTGCAAGATGATTGGCGTCGGAGAAGGTGCGGCCCCTGAGGTGACTGGCTGGAGTTGAATGAGGCATATCACAGATGGTTCAGGTGAAGCTGATAAGATTCTTCCAGATTGAATTTACGTTTAAGCTTCATGTCTCTACTAGCTTTGTAAAAGAGCAGACAATTTCTCCTCATTCACATAATTCTATGCGAGGCTCCCCCCCCCCATTGTTTCTCCGGATTTATTCTAATAAATTTTGATAATTAGATATTTATTTTCTAACATTTAGGGTTTAGGTTTATCCCGAGCCATACCACACTCAAAGACCTAATTGTGATTTATTAAGGGCTCTTAGAGGGAAGGGGACTGAACAGAAACCCGAACCACACATTTTCAAGTTTTTATGTGTCATTTGAAACGTATATTCTTCCTCTTCAAAATCACAGCTATACTCTACTTTAAGATGGTCTGTCACACA
This sequence comes from Cyprinodon variegatus, assembly GCF_000732505.1. Taxonomy (NCBI): domain Eukaryota; kingdom Metazoa; phylum Chordata; class Actinopteri; order Cyprinodontiformes; family Cyprinodontidae; genus Cyprinodon; species Cyprinodon variegatus. The sequence continues at coordinate 1,371,589 of NW_015150569.1, forward strand.
AAATCCCAGTTAAACATATAGAAGTCTTTTGTTTGCATGGTAAGAAAAGTGTGAGTAATTTCCAAAGTTATAAATCATTTTTTGCAAGGTGCTGTATTTTCTTAGAAATACTGTTTATAGGGGGATGAGTATATATATATATATATATATATATATATATATATATATATATATATATATATATATATATATATATACATATATATTTCTTTCTTTTTTTTTGAGAGAGTCTCTTTCAAACTACAATATCAGTTATGTATAGCCAAATGTTTACATGTAATGTAATTATGATCTTTTACTGCTGTACTGAATGTAAAAATCAACTATTATAACTGTTTTACAATGATAACAAACTATATACCCCCCATGTGTGGGAGAAAGGTTATAAAAGCTTAATTACCTTAAAATATAAAATGGAACTAAAATATAGCAACACTTAAAGATTAAGGTATTTGTACAATTTTATCCTAAAAAATCATGCAAAACAGTGGTAAAAGGCGTAAGATTACTACAGCAAACAATCCCTGCTATCATAATAGCTTTGTCAGCTTGTGTTCTGTGTTCAACCATAAATCTGGTCTAAATGAGGGTGAAGATAAAAAAGTGTATAAACTACAGGGCAATAGAAGTTGAAGCCAACAAGTAAATGAGTTGCAGCAGCAATATCTAAAATCTGCTGGAAAAATTTAGATTTTCTGCAAAGTCGGATATGATTACTTTCCTGCAAGCTTATCTTGAGAAGTGCACCTTTTATGAAACTTCCAAATACAGTTTGTTATGGTGTTAAAAAAGGGGAAGAATATTGTGTAAAATATAAGACTTTATGGAAGTGGAACTTCTTTGATTTAAATTCCAGAGGTTCTTCTGAGTCACACAGAACGGGGCCAAAGTTCAGAAGCACCTCTCTAAAACCATTCACCAATCACTCCTTCCCAGTAAAGAGCACAGCTCAACCAAGGTGGCAACAAAGACAGAGGGAGGAATGAACAGGAGGTTTACTTAATAACTGCCCCGCCTCTTGTTCTCAAGTAAGGGAGATAATAATGAATAAGCAGAGGCGATTTACACTGAAATTATAAGGTACTTGGTACCCGCTGTAAAGAATGAATACAAGCATGGTAAATCCACAAGTTTCTTACACCCATTCTAAGTTTACACTTTAATGACTGTTTGTAATTTACACTTTGAGAAGCACTTTGCAAATGATTTAAACACCAATATGACTTTCTATCTAACAACTATATAGAATATTAAGATTGTTCTGAAGCATAATTTCAGATTAAATAAAATCTTATTTTTATAATGACCATCAAATAAATTTATGCCTTAGGTGTTTTTATAGGACATAGTAACAGGGTAAACAATCATTATTATCAAAAGGTACACATATCGGTGTCTTAACTCGGCTCTTATGTATATATAGTGAGAAAAATAAGCATTTTTATAATAATACAAAGATGAAACAATAAACTTTTTCAGCTTTTTTTCAGACTTCACAGAAGATTTGAAAATAGTGGTATGCAGCATCAATATTAGAAGAAAATGTGCTTTTTTGTACTGCAAAAATATTACTTTTATGTGATGCATTTTTGTCATCTTCAATGTTATATAAAAAGGAAAATGATGTTAAAAGTTGTAATTTTCCAATATTTTGCTGTCTGGCTGTTGTGAAAATTGTGATTGTGATAAAAAGTTGTATTTACATTTGATTTGCTGTAATTTTATAGTTCAATAAGTAAAATGATCAGATAATACTAATAAAAAATTTGAAACTTTAACCTTCATATTGTCAAGTGTGTATTTCTATAGTTTCAATCATTACGGAAAGTTGAGAGTTAAGACTAAGTTGGTGACTTAAAATGCTTTTGATATAAAAACCAATAAAACAGGTTGTGAATTTTTGGCAAAATGGGCTGTAAGAAAATTATGTTGATTAATTGACAATTATTGAACTTTATTGATCTCACACTGGAGAAATTCCCTCTTTGCATTAACCCATCCCCTTGGGGAGCAGTGGGCTGCCGCTGTGTGGCACCGGGGGAGTGGTAAATGTAAACTGTATCTTACTATTTAAATAAATGTAAAAAAATGTTTTCCCTAAAAGGTAGGATGTTTCTGAACCTGTATGCAGTTTAAAACTTGATCAAAGATTAGGTGGTTGTGCCTTGTGTACAGACCTGAGTAGTGGCTTTTGACACACATTTGATGAAACTCCCCAAGATTTTAAAGGGATTTTCTTTGTACGAATGTTCACCTTTTCTTTTTTAAATAGAAAACACTTTTTCCTTTCACTTAACTCTCCATGAATATACTTAGTTACTGTTTCTTTAGCAATAATCTTTGGTGCCCTACCTTTCCCAAGTAGGCTCTCAGTGACTGCTGGTCAACAGTCAGTAGTACAGTACTAGACAGGGGCCAACAGGGGCCATTGCCCCTTTAGAACTGGCCCTTGCTTCCTGTATTGAAGGCCTATTATTAAATACAATACACTGTGATGATATTTGCTGGCACAGAAAATGTAACCAGCTTTATTTTTTACCTTTACAGTTTTTGTGAAGTATAGATATAAGATTAAGATCCTGCACTTTTAGCTAAGATGTAATGAAAGATTTCATCTGCTTAGACCAGATGTCTTTTTGCAACCTGCAGCTGTAGAGCCATGAGTGGCTCAATAGCTCTGTGGCTGACATTAAAAAAATTTAAAAATAGAAGCAGAGTGAAACGCCTGTGTCTCAAATGTGAAACACAATACGAATACACATTGTGGATTAAACCCATCTATCTTCAGGCAGATCGGAAACGTTAGCCTTTAGATGCAAAACCCCGTCAAGCACTGCAACATGTTTTTGCAAAATATTCATACATAAATTTGCCAAATATAAGAGGAACATCGTAGTTTGGTTTTAGTTTTATTATAATTTAGTTTGTTGCCATGATTTTGCAGTTTGAAGAAATAGAAAATTTCACCATATGCCAACCGTCACGAGGATGTGCATGAAAAGGAAGGGCTATATATACTGCATGCATCATTTAGGTAGTTGACATTATATTACTTCTTAAGCTCCTTGAGTTATTCCTATGATTTAAAGGAATAGTACACCCAAAACATGATTAGCCTTCATTTTCTACTCACCCCCATGCTGAACAACACTCTGGAGTACTTTTTTGATATC
>NW_015150569.1:1376769-1379137 GCF_000732505.1 Cyprinodon variegatus
TTACGCCTTTTACCATTTGTCAGTCCTAGTGTAGAATGTTAATTGCTAAGCTGCCACATAAAAGGTTCTTCCCCCTGGCTGTCAGTCAGACGAAGTCTTCAAATACCATACTTATATGCACCAATCACACGTCTTCCTGTTAACCATATCCAACAACAAAAAATGTGTTTAGGAAAAAATTTTTGCATGGAAGTTACTGGTATAATTTGGCTGTATAATCATTATAATTTACCGGCCTGGTATCACAGATTACCAGTCCGAGCCTGGTGTGCAGGAACATCTGTGCAGAGTATGGACTGGAAACCCCCCAGCCCAGTTAAAGTGGTAAACACCTCCAAAGGTGGTAGAGAATGACCGAGCCAAGATCCTGCGGGACTTCCATATACAGATGGACAGAATGGTGGACAAGGAGTGGAGAAAAGCCATTGTGGTAGATATAGCAATAACAACTGAATGCAACATCCGGAAAAAGGAACATAAGAAACTAGAGAAATACCAGGGGCTCAGAGAAGAGCTGGAAAAGACCTTGAAGATCAAGGTATCAGTGGTACCCGTGGTCATTAGGGCCCTCTGGGGAGTGACCCCTCAAACTAGAGGAGTGGTTACAGCAGATCCCAGGAACTACATGAGACATCTCGGTCCAAAAGTGCAGTTCTAGGAACAGCAAGAAAACTGCAGAACCCTCAAGCTCCCAGGCCTCTGGTAGGAACCGAGCTTGGAGAGAAAAAAAGGGAGACCGCCCATGGTGGGTGAGGAAGAGTTTTATTAATTTAAATATATATATATATAGCTATATATAATTCATTAATTACTATTAATTATGATATAATAATAATATTATTAATGTTATTGTATATGTATATCCTCTGTAATATTTTAATTGATCTGAAACTTAAATGTGGGTTTCCATAAGCAAAAAAAAAAAAAAGAAGTTTCTGAAATATCTTACACTGTGTTTAATCAAGCAAATAAATAATGAAATCTCGTTTTTGTTTTTTTTCTTGATCGAGTTACTGAACTTAATTCACTTTTGGATGGTTCTTTATTTCATTGAGACAGACCCGTTACCCACATTTTTGAAAGGTTATTGGCAACTAAAATCTTTATGAAAAACTTACTGTCCAGCGCTTCATATGGCAAATTTAGCTTGAGGAGCGCTTCCTGCACTACATCGGCACAGCCCGGTGTTCACATACCCGCCCCTCTGCCCCTCCCACCCTTAAAATACCTAACCTGACATCAGCCAGCCGGAGCGAGACATGCATCTGGCTGTTGTCAGGTTATAAAATACCACGCATGCCAAGTAATTTTTGCTTCTTTCGGAGTATACGACACAGAAGGTAAGCTAAACAGACTTCTTTGTAAATATATTTAAAGTATCTGTGTTTAAGCAACATGCTGTATGGTAGCAAATGTGTCTAATATCTAATTAAAAATTCCTTCCGATGTCACTGGTGGTGCAGCAGTGATTTGAAACGAATGAAATGACGTTAGCCAGAGAGGATGCCACTTTAGTTAACATTAGCAGCAGGGTTTCAGTGAATGTACGACCCAGTTAGCAAGCTACCTTGGTTGCTTGTATGAAAATAAGTTGCTAAAACCTGAGACTATAACTTAAGGTTCGCCTGGCTATCTTGCCACGTCGCACTTGAGTTTATTTAGCTCTGCAGTGTTTATTTTTCCCACTGAGAAAAGACAAACTGCTAAATGCTTTAATGGTTAACACTTTTAGTCATTGTTTACCCTAGCAATAAATACATTAAAACTGAGTAGTTAGCATCTTGGTGAGCTATACCTAGCTTGTGTACTGAGGTTGCCATGATAATGAGGAGAGGGTTGAATGGAATTAAATAAGTTGGATAGATGCAGCTTAAAAGGGTTGTAAAGAACAGCCCATTAAAAAAGTTGGAGAGGTTTGCTAATGATGCATAAGTTTTATTTTAGTTGGTTTTTAGATTTAGATCCTTTGCGGGATAATATTATTTTAGAAAGGTTTTGTTGTTTTATTTATTTATTGTTTGCCTGGGATGAAAACATTACATTTTAGATCAACATCTCATGGATTACTGGAAGTAAAACAATAAAAGACATTTCTTCTTTTGCTCTAGAAATTGAAAATCTCTACCTCCAACACTCCTACTGGCCCACTTTCTCACTGTATTAAAGACCCAGGTTTTCTGAGGGTTCTCCTTTTCTAATATTTCTTCCTGTAGTGTTTATTGGTCTTGCTCTAGTATAGCCTTCTATATTCCTGAGATGCATAAGTTACCCGATAAAAATTAATGTCTGCAGATTGTTTTAAAAAATGTATTGTAAGGAGGGCTGGCCCTCGCACGCTGAAATTTGCATAGATCATGTAAAATAGACA
>NW_015150569.1:1380050-1383188 GCF_000732505.1 Cyprinodon variegatus
CGTCAAAACTACAGCTAACAATTTTGGTTTGCAAAGAAGGCAGTCATTCCTTATCCTACCTTCATTGTCCAGTACATATATATGGTCACAAAAAAGGCAGCTAACATCTTACTCCTTTTACCATTTGTCAGTGCTAGTGTAGAATGTTAATTGCTAAGCTGCCACATAAAAGGTTCTTCCCCCTGGCTGTCAGTCAGACCAAGTCTTCAAATATCATACTTATATCCACCAATCACACGTCTTCCTGTTAACCATATCCAAGTCCTCTTTTTTTTTTTTTGTGTGTGAAAAATTTTGGAGAAAAAAAAATATGTTTAGGAAAATATTTTTGCATGGAAGTTAGCTGCTATAATTTGGCTGTATAATCATCATTATTTAAGGCCAGAACACACCTAATCAGATTTTGCGTCCTATCTGACAGAAAATTGTGTCGGACGAGGTTGTGGCTTTTTAGCGCTCATTGAAAGACAATGGGGAAGATCACATCCGACACAATTTTATGCAAGGGGGCTTGTGTAGCTCCGTCTGTGATAGATCCCAGGTTTATTTTAGTGGGACTACGCAGCAATTCAGCAGCAATTTCATTTGTCCGACAGGAAGAGAAACATGGTTAAAAACTGAAACACATTCGCCTTGGGGGAAAATACAAAATTCTGTTAATCGTACAGAAAAAGGGTCAGTTTTCGAGTCGCAAATCACATATATAGTAAGCGGGACAGATATGTGCAAAAACAAAAAAATAGGAATTGCAAAAATTTAAATAGAATACTTGACCCATGATAGGAATTCATGAGGACAGAAAACGGATCAAGTAGTGAGCTTCTTTGAGCTTGCAAAAACGAAGGGCAGAAAGCGCAGTTTATCAATCTCTCTCCAAAAAACAGATAGTAAAATAGCTATCCTCTTTGAGCCTCACAAAAAAAAAAAAAAATAACGAGGAGCAGACGGAGCAGTAAAGGGTGGTGGATCTCTATCACTTCTATGAAAAAAAATAAATCAAGAAAAACTTCAATAAACTTCCCAGATCTTTCTCTGTGAATCACCTCTAACTGACTCTGTCAGCATATAAACCATCCATGGGGTTTATTGAGGTTTTTATTTTCTTTAGACGTAAATATAATTATGTTTTTAATATAGGCATATGACCATTCTCTATCTGATCTTGTTCGAGATGCTGCATAGAATCGTTAAGTGGGGCTTTTCTTTATTGAATTGTTTTTGAATCTTTAAAAATAGAATAAAGAATCTTCTCATAATCTCTCCATGTCTAATGTGGGAATTTTTTTCATTTGTTTATAGTACAGAGACAGAAGTGAAAAAAATCTGCCCACCCTTTCTAGTAGGAGCCTCTTTTTACGCAGTCAGTGTGACATAAAAATGGGATCAGAGATTAAAGTCGAACGCAACCGGTGTGTTCAGGCCTTTTTAACTTATGTAACTGTTTTGAAATTTTTTAAACAGTTTAGAGCTCTGTTTTTCTTGAGGGAAAAAAACCTCAAAACATTTGAGATTTTAATTTGCCTTGATCATTAAACTTGTTGTAATTACCCATTAAACTTGTCGTAATTACCCATGATTCTTCATGTTTCCTTTGCTTGGTGGCAAATTGCAGCTGATTGATGTCAATGATGGCTTCCTATCTCTGATGCTTCTCTCTGGAGAGATTAAGGACCTCAAAATTCCAGATGGGGACTTGGGCAGAGAAATGGTAAAAAAATTCCATGAAGGAGAAGAGATAATGGTAAGTTTTCTAGTTCTATGCATAATTGTCTTCCTGGTGAGGACTGATATGGAATAAGTGCTTAGTTAGCTACCTTTCTTGAAAGGCTGCAATTTACAAATGTTCCAGTTTACCAGATTGTTTTAAAAACAATCTTTGTATACATAATTTGAATTATTATGGATTATTATTATGTATTAAAGGTCCTTTAATAATCTGTATTCTGAGTGGTTGTCAAAGGACCAGAAAAAGAGAATTCTGCCAGATCCGAAACCTGCTGAAAAAACGAAATAAGTCCAGATTATAGGTGAAGTCATTCCTTACTTTAACTACCTAACATTTTGCATTAGCCTGGCTAGCTAGACTGACGTATGTTGTATACATAGCATGTTGGTCTGAAAAGCAGCAGGTAGGGGGGACTAACAGTCAATGGAAACAGGTAAGAACCAATCATATAATTATGGATGTAATGCAAAAACCTATTTCTTGAAATCATTCTGGGCATACAAAAGAGCATAATTAAAACTTGGGCGGAAACAATAAATCAGATTAATCGATTATTGAAATGGTCATCAGCTAGTTTAGTAATCGATTAATTGTTAACTGGAGAATAGAGACTCTAAAACATGCTTGTTTACCTGACAGAGCAACCCACTTATGAGGAGTAATTATACCAAAACTGTTACAAAATTATATAAATATTTTGCATTTAGGATAAAAAAAAAAAATGTTTTTGTCTATAAATATGCTATATCCATAAGGGGAAAATTTTAGTTTCACCTGGTGTAATTTGCTCAAAAACTTCTTTAAGGAACCTATGTCTGTCTGATTATTAATCGAGAAAATAATCCACAGGTTAATCAATTAGCAAATTAATTGTTAGTTGCAGCCATAATTAAAAAAATGCTCAATTGCAGCTGCAAAGCTAATTGATATGGTAACTGAAAAGTGTTGCGTTATGGGCATGCCTTTCGCACTGATTGGTCTGGTCTGTTTTAGACCAGAGGGCAAACCTTACCAGGCTGACTTAACTCAGTCTGCATACAAGTTGCTCACATAATGAAGAAAATCCTGATGTTAGATATTAGCTCATTAACAGTTGGTATTTACCTGCTTATTTTGTTTCAGACATCATTTGCGTAGAGATTACTTACCAAGTAAACCTTCTTGCTGCAAGGCAGATGTGCTACCCACTGAACCACTGAGCAGTGACCTTAATTTTATGTTAAAGTGAATCTTCCCTTATGAAGAAACAAAACCTGCAGTATAACTATAAGTATATAAGCAACTGCAACTATTGTATTTCACAATATAATGTGGTATTTTAAGACATGGAAATATTGCACAGTGTTTCCATGGGTCATTAAAAATCATTAAAAGTCATTAAATTGTTATTTTTTTAAATTAAGGCCTTAATT
>NW_015150569.1:1384685-1387207 GCF_000732505.1 Cyprinodon variegatus
TCATTCCTGTATAATCCCTGTTGCAGTAGTGTGCCTCAATATTGCAGTATGTTTTACTGTTGGGTGTCAAATGGTATGTTAAATCTGGCTTGCAGGTTAATTTCTCACAGCAATAAACAATATTGACACATATTCCTTGGCTCACTGCAGAATTTGTTTGAATGAAATGGCATATCAGTATGCATAATTATTCTGCCACTGTTCTAAATGTGCAGTACTCAGTCTCTCTAAACCTGTCTGCAGCCCACTTAACTCTGACAAACTCTGCTCCATCACCTCTAATGTGGAGCATCATGGTGCTTCAGTCCTTTTTTTCGCTCGCTCAATAATGTTTCTGTGAGCTGGTTGTGATGTTTGCTTTTGATTCCACCCCCCCACACCGTGCTGGATGTGCTGTTTTGTCGCCTAATCAAAAGTTTTGGCTGGGTTTCGGTGACTATTTCGGCCGAAAATTTTCCAATGGCTTGGACTAACGTGTCTGCTTTTCAGTTCATCCGTAATGGTCACACAGTTTCCTACACGAGTTGAACTAAGGGCCATGTTTTCCCATTAAGTGGTTCCAAAACCAGTTTTTTAGTTGAGGTCTTTTTTCCCCCGATTTAACATCCAGGTGTCCTTAATGTTCAGCTCTCTTGTGTTCATGTTCAGCTGTATAATAAGGTTCAAATCACTAGTGCCACTAGCAGCTTAACTGACCCTCATCATCATATTACGATGGTCATGCTTAGAATTGGGTCGGTCTTCCTTGGTATTAAAGTCTCACCCAAAGTAATAATAACATCCCTGTTATTCTCATCAAATTGTCTATTTTTTCCAATTTCACAGTAAAACTGTTCTCTTCAAGTCATTTGGTTTATTTAATCATCCAATTCATCCATGCTGGTGCTTAACTACCTCCTCCCTTGAGTGCAAAGCTGATATTCCAATAGCTTCTATTTTCTGTTTTAGGATAGCGATTGAATAGTCGTTCATTTGGAATGGGAAAAGCAGACTAATATCAAACATCTGGAACACCCTAAATCCTAACCCTATTTAAAGTGTATAGACTTATCCAGTCTTGTTGCCTTAATGTGCAGCTTGATCCTCAAAGGCCTGCAAGCAAAAGGAAAGTGGCGATATAGAAATTTTTGATTTACTGATGTAGATGTCCTGAAATAAATGATGTAAGATAATGCCTAACAGAAAGGTTATGTAATGTTTTGGGAATTTTGTTTTTTTCTTTGTTTCAGGTGTCTGTGTTGAAAGCTGTAGGTGAGGAGCATGCAGTCGACTTTAAAATTATAACTAAATAGACCACAACAACATTGGAGACCTCAACTTCCTACTGTCCTGTTTGGTTTGAAGCTTCACCAAAGCTACTGGCCTTCACGGCACATCTCCACTGGTGTGTCCCACCCTCTCCCCACCTGCTGTCAGCTCTAATTCTGAAAACTTGGTCAACTTCAGCTGTAATTCAGACTCAGGCCAGCATGGCGTCCTTCCTCAGTGCTCTCAGATGTCAATCCATTGCTGTCCTGGCGCCACTGTATAGCATATACCAGGTATTAGCTGAGGAATTCTTAACCACGCACCGGTAAATCTCAACATTCCTCTTATATGGGAAAGTCCAATTGGGGAGTGTTGTTTTTTACACCAACTATCTGACTTCAGTTCCTGTTGAAGGTGAAACTGCATTTCAGTTGTCGTTTCACTTTACAAATACTCTGCATTAGTCCATTAAGCTGGGTTTTGTGTTTGAACAGAGTCAACCCACCCCGACATTTAAATGCACACAGCTCATGCCTTAGCAGATGCTTATTTATGTAGTCTTTTTTTTTTTCCTGCACTTGCACTGCAGATCTGCAGATAGGTTTTCTGCTGCATGTAGTCCAGTCCCAAGGTCGATGTTTTTTCCATCTGACAACTGTGCTGCCTCAGCAGCCCAACATGCTGGAGCAGAGGAGGCTGGGTGGGGCAGTTTGCTCCTCTATGCTATAAAACTTCCTTTTTCACTTGAGGCCTTTACAAGCTGACAAATATATAGAAATCATTTTAAAGGAACAAATATTGAGGTCATTCATGACTATATGTGTAAATATTAGCAAATCTCACCTTAAGCAAACTGCAGTTATAGAAGAGCAGTTGCAACGAAGAGGAAATGATAGAATTTAAAGATTTGCATGGGGTATCCTACGTTAAGTGATAGTAAAGAATATTAAATTGCTGCTTGGTGGCGGTTGGGTGAGTTGTAGAAAACACTTCGGAGACCTTTGTGCAGAGTTTGCAAATTTTGTATGAAAATATGTTACAATCCCTTTTTCAGTTAAATCACCCACAATGTTACAGTTTAAGAATAAATAGTACTAGGACGTTTCGGTACATTTAGCATTTTGCAAAAACATTTTGTTACATTACAACATTCCTAACAGAAATTAGGGCATATCTTAACTCTGGACAGATAAGACCAGCTTGGTTTTATGCCACTATTGGAAAAAAAAAAATAAGGCCTACAACATGGTGGTAAAACCATTTTGCTTAACTGT
>NW_015150569.1:1388115-1400756 GCF_000732505.1 Cyprinodon variegatus
AAAAAAATACCCTCCACTACACAATTATGCAGTGCTTTGTTCCAAATTCAATTAAACATTGAAGTTTGTGGCTGTAATGTGACAAAATCTTTAAAGTATGCTAACTTTTGCAAGGCGCTGCATCCATTTGGTTGCAAGATAACCTGCTTTCCCTAAGCATGTGAGTTTCCCTTGTAAAACTCCCATTTACAAGTAGCCTCTAATTGTAGTTATATCTTTTTTGCAAGCATTGTACCCTGAATGTTTTCCTTTGTCGTTGTTTACATTGCTCTGGCATTACGTTTTAAAGACGCTCATCTTTGGGAATGTTTTCTGTTCTGAAGAGAGAATTTTTTTCCCATGAGATGTAGGAATGATGCATTTAGACTTATCAAAAGTTCTTCAGTTGCACAAGAAAGGGAAAAAAGCAATACTTTAAGGTACTTTGTTTTCCACCATAAAGCTGTTTCTTAAAATCCTCTTAAAGGGATAAAAAAAAAGTACATCAAGCTAACTGGTTTCTGTAGCAGAGTCTCTCAGTCTGTTAGAATGGGAGACAAAAATGTTTACATAATGATCGGGTCACTGCTGAAATGTTAGTCAGTTTTCTTTTGTTTGGTTTTTTTTATTTGCATTGAAGCAGTGTTTGGCTGTTGTATCGTCTGTTTGTGATCATTCCAGTTTAGTTTTTCTCCTATATAGCATTCCTTAATGAACTGTAGCTTGAGAAAGTGTCTTTTGATTTTTTTTTTTTTTGAATAGCTTAGAGTAAAATGAATGAATAGCACTCACAAATCATGGGAGTTTTAAAAAAAATTATTTGTACAAATGTTAATCCAGCACGCACTAGCACAGGGGTCACCAAACTTTTTAAGGTTGAGGGCTACTTCATGGGTACTGAGTCATAGGAAGGGCTACCAATACTTACCTATGAACTGGGGGGATCAGCATAATAAGCATATTTTTATTATTTCTTTTAACTTCTAATTTTCTTTATATCAGTTTGAAATCTCTATAAATGCTTTAAATGCTCTGTATGATTAAAATGATGAAATTCTCTATAAATAATTAAAATAAGAACAACAACAGAATACAATTACATTTCTTAGCCCACTGGTGAGTTATGCCATTTTCAGAAGTTGCTGTGGACACTCCATCTGGCCCCTGAGGGCCCCTTGGCTTATTTAAGTAACTAAATAAGACATTAATGGCTTGCATAATTGAGCTGACTGCTTTTATATTGAACACAATATTAAATGTTTCCTGTTGGCAAAACGCAGGCAGCGTATTTTAACTTGGAAAAAAAAATGTAGCTTTGTCATTTTCACATCTAAGGAACTTCTCATCTTTGCACCATAAATTCTCCCATTTCTCCATTTTTTTTTTTTATTTTTTATTTTTTTTTTTTGTTGCGATTAACGTCATAGAAACCAATGTGTCGAAGCAAAATTTTCCGCTAAAAACTAGTTAATGTCTTAATTGTTGACTGAGGTGTTTTGGTTTAAAGTTTCCCTCAACCCACCTCTTCCAATATCAGTTCCTTAAGTCTCCCCTGGGTGTTCATAAAGCACCTATAGGGGCGATCAGAGTCTAGAAATATAGAGAATAGCATCCTTGAAGCTGACCAAGTTGTAATTAACCATTAGGATCAGAGCTCTTCGGGATGCTAGAAACCTGTTAATGAAGCAATCCTTTAATTAGAACGTATTGGATCAGAGCAAAATTGTTAATTCTTGAGAACTGAATTGTGACTTTTCTACCGGGCTTGATGATAAGGACCTCTTAGAAATCTTACTCAAATGGCCAGAAAGTATCACAAGCCTCGAATTGAAGTGTTTTCTGTTCTGAAAGGTCCTTTACCTCTCTCTCTGATAACTGCCATCATGTCCCTTCTTAAAATGGTCACTCAGACGTAATAATGGAAATATTGGCTTTCCAAATGAATCTATCATAATAAGATAATTGGATATTATTGGTAAAACACAAGTTTTTATTTTTTTATTTTAACTCATTGGAGTTATTTTAAATTCCACTAAATACTGCATGGCTGCTACTCTAAAGTGCAAGGGAGTTCTTAGAATTAATTTTTTAGTATCACCATTGCTGAAATAAACTACCAAGGATGAAGTTCAGTTGATTTTACTGTGATCCATTCAGTGTTCGTAAACAATGACATTGTTTCAAAGGATTTCATAGAAGGTCTGAGGGTGCTACAATCCACCCTTGACATAGACTTTCCTACATCAACCGTTAAGAGAGTTTAAACTGGTTTACTTGGTTGGTCAGAGGTCTAACAAGGCAGGTTGATTGAAGCCTGTCAGACGGAGAGCAAGTCCCAATCTTGATGTTTGTGAAAGAGGCTTTAGAGACAGTTAACCTGGATGTCTTTGGGAATGTTTTACTTTCAAATCAAATCTGATCAGGCTTATTGGAATGGCTGTTCATTGTCTTTTAAGCAAGTTTTAATCAGTGCCCTCAAATAAGTATAAGGAATTTTTTTTCTCTGGCAACAGTTAATTGTGCATTTTTTTTTGTATTTGAGCAATATTCTGTCTCAAATCAAATGGAAATTGCTTTTTGTTTTCTGGTTATTATTTTTCTTGTATTAAATATTTCAGACTGTAATCTTTTGCTTTAGATAGGGCTACTTTTATTTGTAAAAAACACACTGGTTCATATGTGTTGTTCAACCTTGATTATACACTACATTGTATTTTTAGTGGTAAATGGGCATCCTGTATGCTGTTGTTTTCCTATGATTGCTGTTTCAAGGGAAAATATTGCCTTTTGACTCCTCTGGGAAGGAATTATGTTTGTATGACTGTGTTCTCTTTTCTAACTAATGGTTGGCTGCTGTTCTGAAAATAATTACTCTGTTTTCATTGTTTTGAAAATAAACTTTTTTCAGATGCCTCAATTTTTTGCTCCACTGACAAAAAAAGTCATTTTCCATTTAACTCACTTCAAACTGTAAGTACCTTGTTTTTCCAAAGTAACATTGAATGGTGTATTGAAGCATAATTTGAGCAAAAGTGATTTTGTGGGACTTTTCCTTCAACATTAATAATTTTTGGCATATTTATACTTCTGTTTAATTTAAATATACAAAACAGACTTCCAAGATGCAACAATAACAACACAAGGTAGAAGTTTGTAGATATATTAAATTTAAAAAATGGTCAAATCCTATTATAATCATGGAAGAAGTGGAGGTGGTGAAGAATTACAAAACTGTTATGAAGCCGTCTATGAGAAGGAACAGAGCCGACTACTACTTAAGTAAGCTTAGGTCCGTCGGTGTGTGCAGCAACATGCTATATATCTTCTATCAGTAGGTTGTGAAGAGTGTGATCTCTTCAATATGTTGAGGTAATGGCATCCGAGCAAATGGCTTGGGAAAAAAACGATCCGGTAGAGGCGGCCAGCTCAGTTGGAGGAACTACGGTGATTTCAGAAAGAGGAAGGCTTCATGAAATGAACACTGAACAACCATGAACATCCTCCTCAGAAGAACAACTGTCTCTCCAGTCAAAGGCTCCTCCAGATACTGTACAGTGGTCGTCAGATCCCTACAGAAAAACTTTCCTCCCCACATCAACCAACATCTACAACAACTGGTTGGAAAAAAAAAAAAAAAACTACAATAAGTTTGATTTGTCATTGCATAGATTGTAAATTCTATTGTGAAAGTGTAATACCATTATAAACTGTTGCTTTTACAAAATTTGAATTTACCTAGAAATTAATTGTTTCCAAATAATTTTAGATGTATTTTGCTATAAGTTGGCAAATAAACCCAATTCATCATGTAGAATAAACCCATTTTTATTAAATACCTCCAAATGTAGCTTGAAGACGCTTCTGATTCTGACAACTTCTAAAAAGTTTCTGCACTGCCCCAATAAAATCAAAGTTTTGTTTAAAATATTCAATGTATATGGTATCGGCTCATACAATGTGAAACAATGAACTGTCTGCCTTCATGTCTATAAATTCTCATCTCAAACAGTAGGTGGCAGTAAAACATTACTTTTGATCCAGTTACAGTTCACTTTCACTATTTGTCTTTATTCACAGGTGTAAGATTTGATAATGATTTGTGGATAAATGTCATTTTTATTGTTTTAACTTTGCCAGCTATGAATAATATGACTAAAATCCCAAATCCCACCATTACAAATCTGAGTAATTTGGAAATAGATGTCCATTAATAACTTTTTTTTTGTTTTTTTTAAGTGGGTCAGACCCTTTATTCTAGCATCCTATTCAAAGTTATTCAAACCAACTGCTGTTACAACACAGATTAGGCATCAGAGGTTTTTCCAAATATAAAAAATATGGCTGGAAAAACCATACATGCTTTTTAGGTGCATATAACAACAGTGAGGCATCATTGTTGGTGAAACACATGAGATTAACTGTGACCCCTTAACACATGCTTTTATGGTCATAGCTATAGAAACTGCTGCTCTATTGCCACCCAGGATATTCTGAACTCTTATGGAAAATGAAACTGGGATTGTGGAGGACTGGTCAAGTTATTACAGACCATCCCACAGTACCCTGAACCTGTATATCTGGAAGGCAAAGCTGCACTTGATTCCTCTCTGGTTTATGGGAAAGATGAACTGGATTGAAATGGCTCCATATTTGATAGAGTTTTGTAGCAAAAGGCTTGACTTATAAGTCCGGGATAGAAGTGTTCTACACACATAAGTTACTTACATCAACAATGAGGTAGGGTCAAGCGTTGGAAGGGCCCTTCCATAGCTGCTGGATCTGTTTCTCGAAACAGCATGAAAGAGAGAGGCAGAGGAGATCAAAGCATGCATGTGAATCATGCTTTTATTGAAACGATGTGGGATTAACTAGGCTCGCCTTACTGCACATGGCTGAGGGAATGTCTGTAATGTCTTTTTGTTTTACCTTTTCTAGTTTGAAGTGTGTATAAAATTAAATGTAAGATCCAAAGAAATCAAGATTTTAAGTTAAAAAAAACAAAAACAGGTTTAGTGGAAACCTCGTTGACAGCATTCAGAGGATTGATTGAGGGCAGAAGGAGGCATTTAGGACTCCTTTCATGTGTTATGTCCAACTGAGAGATGAGCAGCTGGGGAGGTTTCTGTGTTTGTGTGCAGAGCTGGAGGCACAATGAGAATATTGCTGAAAACCATTTGATGGGTGGTGATATTTTTACATAAGTGACCATTTATCACTCTCTCCACAGGCAGTAGCTTCTTTTTCTTTCTGAGAATGACACCAATGATGTTATTTCAGGGATTAGAGTGCTCTACCAACAAGCGTTCCCAGCTCTTAAACCTTTTTCATGGCAGAACAAACCTTTTTATTTGTGGTGGCAGAATCATGCTGTGGGAAACTGAAAAGATTGGCAAACAACAGAAAAAAAATAAAGATAGTCAACAAGAGTTATTCTTTGCCCTAATTAAAAATGCTGAGAGTTTTTTTTTTTTTAACTGTTTTATTGACTATACAGCAAATTAAATATTTTATGGAAACAAAGTAATCGTATTGTAAATCATAAGAACAGATTTGCCAGAAAATAAGGGGGAAAAAAGTTGGGAAAAGATAAACATTTTGTGTTCTTGGCATAAGATGTTTATGAGCCATTCAAGATTTTGGTATAATGAAAAACAAGAGATAAGGTTTCACTTATATAAACCAAATGTGCTGAAGGGACAATATATTTCCGTTTCTGAATAACAATCGGGAGTTGTACAGGGAAGCACTATGCCCTTCCCATGATAGAAGGGGCTGGACATACCCCAAAAGACTTGCAGCTGTAATTGCAGCAAACTGTGCTTCTACAAGGATTCCCTGAGGGTAATTAATAGCAAACATATGCTGCTCTAGAAATCTACATATTGATTTGTGTTTACTTTGCAGCTAATGTTGTAATGTGTCCTGACTGTTTTGATTAAAATCTCAATAAAACGTGTGCAGGTTTTTTCCTCTAACATGAATTACTTCTGTAAGACTTACAGAATGAAGGTTATAGCCTGCTGGTCTTTCTTACCAACTTCATTACCTAATAAACTGTTCCTATAATCTCATAGTGTTAAGTTTGAATCTGATCATTTATAAATTTTGAATTTATTTATAATTTCAAAGATGGAGGCCAAAATCTGTGACTAACACCATCATTTTCACCTTTCTGTTTCAACATCCTTCACTAGAAAATACATTAAAAAGAGTGTCCAGCACACCTAAGCGGAAAGTAGAGCCTGCTCTGGATGTTTCTGTAGAGCAGTCTGTTACATAGCTCAATAACCAAGTGCTGTAGGTCTTGTCTACCTCTTCTTAAGCCCATTCAGTGAAGATCAACTACCAAGTGAACATAGGTCTTCTGCGTTGCGCCTCTGCCTCTGGTCAAAGTCCTTTTAATTTTCCAAAAAAGTACATAACCGTGGTCTTTATTTTAAAATAGCCTGTAGTTAACAGAGTCGACCTTTATTTCCTACTGCTTCTCTCTTAATAGGAGAGAGTGAGATCATACTGACGGAACAGAAGAAGTCAAATATGATGATCTTTATCAAAATATGTGTAAACTGTGTAGGGGGTAGAGGATTATATCTTCCACTCCAACCCTCTTATGGTATGCAAACAGGAGTGTGTCCTCTGCATGACAGTCATGAGGTGTAAGAAGATTCAGCCTTATCCGCTCGACTTTCTTCATCACATGGGATATCAGGCAGTAGGTTTTAATCATTCAAATCCTTCTGGTTAAAAAGTGGAACAGGACAGAGTGTAATAGAAACTGAATAAGACCATATGGGGAGTTTGTGCTGAAATGACTAAATCAGATGTGTTCATTTTAGAAAAGGGTGCACAGCATGCATATTCTATTTTAGTGCTACTCTCAGATTGCTGGGAAGTATTTTTGTCATCAGTCATTTGAATCTGACTGTTTTCTGGAGTATTTGTAAAGTTCAGGAAAGCTAAAAAAATGCTTAAAAAATTACTTTAGAGCCCAGTGGTAAAGAATCGTCTTCCTTTTTAATAGTTATAAATTTATTGTGAAATGTTATTTAAAAAAAACATAATAAAAATTATATCTTTAATAAGTTATTTTTATATCTTTAATAACTTATTTTAAAACTGCTTAACAATGAAGCTTCTGTTTCCAACTGGAAAAATTGAGTCTGATCCGGACCATGACCTCCTGCTGCTGCATGTTGTTTCTGGCTATAGGTTTCCCTCTGGCAAAACTTTGAACTTGCCTGTGTATGCACTGTGTCCGTTCAACCCCACAATGTATGTGTGTATGTTTGTGAGAGTAGCTAGTAGAGTTAGTCGCTGGAATGCGAAGCTGGAGTCCAACATCTGGAGGCTGATTCCAAAAGAAGCATAAAGAAGATCTGGAGGGTCAAACAGATCATTATCTAAACCAGATGGATTTAGTAGAAAAACACTCCAATGTATTTTCTTTCATTTTTATTTAGTCTAGTTTAGTATTTAGTTTGACAAATTAAGCAAAGATAAATAATATATATATAATAGGAAAAAACTGAAATGAAAAAATTTGGATTTAATGTAATTTCCCTATCATGGTGTACATTTCAATTATCATGTTCTAAAGTAGCTTTCTGACTGAAATGTAAAACTGACACATGACCTGAAGTAAAACAGTTAATATTTAATTATTATGACCGTACTGCCTTTAAATGCATACTACTATTAATATGCTTTCCAAATGATACCGTGTTCTGGGTTTTAAAAGACCGACATTGATCCCTCCAACCCCTCATAAAAATTGGTGCCAAAGAGCACCAGTTGAGCTTAAATCTTGCTATGTTCCACCCTCTTCCTCTCCCACAAAAGTAAAAAAAAAAGTAACTTAAACAAATCACATATCCATTTTGACTTAAAACCTGAGCATTTTCTGTTGCTTTTATTTTTTTGTATGCACACTAGTTACCCTCTAACACACAGGTTACCCTCTAAATTAGCATTTCCTTTAGGTACCCAAAACTAGAAAAATACAGAAAGTATTTTTACATAGAGCACTGTAGTAGGGGTGGGGCAGCACAAGTTGATGTATGTACCATCCATCCATTCATCCATGAGACACAACTGACAGAAAGGATCTATCTAATTCTGATGATACTCAGCTATATCTGTCTATAAATAATTATAAAGCTAACCCATTATATAGACTACATGAATGTCCTGAAGACATGAAAACCTGGATGATTCTTAACTTTCAGCTTCTGAATGCGCACAAAACAGTAGTTATGGTCTTTGGACCGGAGTCTTAAAAAGGAAGTTGATTAGTCAGTCACTTCATTTGGATGGGATTAGTTTGATCTTAGATAATAAAGTAAAATATCTTGGTGTTTTTGATCAGGAAATGTCATTAAGAAATCATATCACAAAGGTTTCCAGAATTTCCGCAATATTGCGGAAATTAGAAATCTCCTTTCCAGGGGTGATGCTGAGAAACTAGTCCATGCATTTGTTACTTCAAGGCTGGACTATAGTAATTCTTTACTATCAGGAAGTCCACAAACTGTAGGTAAAAGCCTTCAGCTGATCCAAAAATACTGCAGCCCAGTTTCATAAAAATTAAAATCAGAGATTACATTTCTCCTATCCTAACTTCTCGTCATTGGTTTCCTTTTAAATCCAGAATTGAATTAAAAACTCCCCATGAATTGAGAAGAATCAAGCATGAAGCTGCCAGTAAGCTATTAGCCACCAGTTTTGCCATATTTCAGAGCTGCATGTCTGGAGTGCCGAGAAGTACAAGGTGCTCAATACGAAGGGACCTGGCCAAGATAAGAAAAGCCGAAAAAAGGCCACCTTTGAACAAGAGTGAGTCGTGATGGGCCAGATGGATGGGCACCAGGCTGGATCAGTAAAGGGCAGCAAGTTCCTTATCGACCAGCAAAGTGGAAGTGGGGTTCTGGTATGGGCTGGTATCAAAGATGAGCTTGTGGGTCCTTTTCGGGTTAAGGATGGAGTCAGGATTAACTCCCAGACCTACTGCCAGTTTCTGGAAGATGCCGTCTTCAAACAGTGGTACAAGAAGTCGCCATCAAGAAAAACATGATATTCATGCAGGAAAATACTCAGTCACACACATCAAAATACACCACAGTGTGGCTGGCCAGAAAAAATCTAAAACGAGAAAAAATAATGACATGGCCCCCTTGTTCATGTTAGAGTTTCTGTTTGTGGGAGATGTTTTTGTGTTTTTCTTTTCTGTCTCCACCCATCCACTAGATAGTGCCCTTTTCCCCTGTTGGCCTGGAGGGCCTCTTCTAGTTGATCACCCACACCTGCGGCTCGTTTTGGTCATTACCTGAAGAGTATATGAGCAGCGGGCTGTCAGCCCGTCAACGCCATAGTGTTTGCCAGTATTGGGTTTTTTAGCATCTCTGAGATAAGCTGAGTCTAACCTTTTGATTTTTTGTCTCTTTGAGTCCAAGGTTCTAACCCTTTGTTCTCCTTTGTGGTCTCCAGCAGGATTATTTCCTGATCTACTGGATTAGCCTGGTCCTTCAAGCCTTGGAAGTAATTATTCGTCTCTCTGAGATTAAGGAAATCATTCATCACCTCAGTTTGCAGTCCACTTCAGGAAAGCTCGTTGACAGTCCGCTCCGATGCGCCTCTGGACCACTACAAGTCTGCCTTTCTGCCCTCCAGCAAAGTATCTCCTTCCCTGGCTTTATTTCAGTATTGGCCTGAAAATTCCCATGGACTTAGAACTCATCACTCTGATCTCCCTCTAGTGTTTCCGGTTCCGGTTCACCTGACCGCTGGATATTCCCCAAGCTGAGAATCTCTGGTTTTTGTCTCTGAGTGTCACATTTCAATAAACTGTTAAACTTTTCATCCGCCTCTGAGTTGTATCTGTATCTGCATGTGGTCAAAATATCTAAAACCCATCATAACAGTTCACCAGATCTGAACCCCATCGACAACCTGTGCTCCTTCATGAAATGTGAGCTCTACAGGGAGGGAATACAGTACACCTCTCTGACCAGTGTCTGGGAGGCTGTGGTGGCTGCTGCACACAATGTGGATCACAAACAGATCAAAACACTGACAGAAGCTATGGATGGAAGGGTTTTGAGCTTCATGGTAAAGAAAGGTGGCTATATTGGTCACTGATTTGTTTTTTGAATGTCACAAATGTTTTCTGAATTAAGTTGTTTTGGTTTACCTGGTGAAAATAAACAAGTTAGAATGGTATATATTGCACAGTAATATTTACCTGCACACACAGACATCCTCATAAAATGGCCAAATCTGAAAAAAAAAACATCAACTGCCAAAAATATGAAACTTTGATATTAAGGAGTCTTTTGGGTTTGAGAACACAATTGTGGCCCAATAATAAAAATCCTCAAATACAGCTTGCCTAATCTGCACACAGTGTATAGCCTTACTATAAAATTCCAGGTTCTGTCTTATATCAGATCTGATTATACCTTCTGTTCCAAACAGAGCATCTAACTCTCAATCTGAAGGTTTACTAGTGGCTCGGCAGATCTTTCAGTTATCAGGCTCCTCTTCTGTGGAACCAACTATCAGTTTTAGTCCGTGAGGCAGACACCCAGTCTACTTAAAAGGCAAGGTTTAAAACTTCAGCATTCTGCTTCATTCTATCTCTTCCATTCTGCAGTATTTGTTAGTTCAACCTTCAACAACTCTCTCCTTTTCCTCATCATAGAAGCTTGATCTGGTCTGTTTCTGTCTTTCTGTGCCACCATACTTTAGAGAGATATTGAATGGACTGATGTCATCAACACCTTTGTTCAAAGATTTTGAAGCTTGGCCTGTATTTCATTGTAGTCCTGTTTCTTTGATTAGCTGGATATGCTCTCTTCATCCTCTGACGTGGGAACTGGCTCCGAACTAGTCTGCCTGGCTGTGTGTTTCCAGGATCAGGTCGCCTTTGGAGCTGGTTGACAGTTGGCTTTTGTATCTATGCTTCTTTTTGTATCTCTGCTTCTGTCTCCTTGAACCCCAGTTGGCGGCTGATGGTCGCTCACACTGAGCCTGGTTCTGCTGGAGGTTTCTTCCTGTTAAAAGGAAGTATTCCTTTCCACTGTCGCTATATCCATTATTGGTGTGAGGGATTGCTGAGGAGTTTATGAGTCGATGTGTAAATTGGTGCTCTATAAATAAAATGAATGGAATTAACAAGAATATGATATAACATCACTAACAAAACTACTTGCACTTAAAGGATAGCAAACCCCATTAAGGACCTATTGCTCTTGTTGATGGTAAAGTTTAACTAGATTGTAATTAACAGGTATTATCTGACCAAAGAGGGGTAATTCATAAAAATAAGGTAAATTTCTATCCTTAGTAAGCCCAGATGTAGCTGAATCATCAAGATATTTAAATCTTTGCATATTTAAAAAAAATTATATCATTATGTAGATGCCTAGTGTGGTAAATGTGATGTATTGCTTTTGTAGCCAAAAAAAAAATTTATCTTCTTGCTTTCTTCCCACATCTGAATTTGTTGTGTTTTATGGTCTGCATACACAGAAAAACAATCTCAAGGCTAGGCAGTGATTTCCCGTCCTGTGCTGGCTGTTTGTTGAAACAGCTCAGCGTTGTTTTGTCTTTTTTTTAGGGAGTATGCTGTAAGAAGACAGGAATGCAGCTAACACAGACACTTTATCTGTCTTGTTGCAAGTAACTGTAATAGTGATTCATATTTTAATGTAGTGAACAAAGAGGGATTCCACAATGATAATACAACAAAGATTACTTTATAATACCACAATGTGTGTATGCTAAATGACTGCCTCAACTTAATATCCTCAAATAGTGTGAGCACACAAAGTTTTATTTCATAGTTTTTATACCTATTAGTGTTTAATAATGAGGTGCATGACTTTTGTATATGTGGATGTATCAGCAAATAAATTTCCAGTGTGGTACTTATGTTGGTGGTGGTGTATTTGTGGACTGAAGGAATGGGAGTGCTTACAAAAACAATGTTACTCAGGTTCCAGTTCCATTGGATCACAGGTTAGAGCCCCAGGGGAAAGTGGGATAGGCTTGGTCACAGTGGGGAGCAGATGGTGTGGGGAGTTGTACGTGGGTGTGTGTGTATATTTATCTAAGAAATAACTATAAAAAAAGATGTGAGAGGAAATGAACAAAAGTGACGTCATGGTAAAGCAGGCTGTTTTCAAAAGTCTTTACTTGTATCCTTGTTCCTGTGTTAGTTTACAACTGTAGGGATGATATTTCTCATCATAAAAAGACTTGTTAAATCTTAAAAAAAAACCTAGGTGACAAAATAGTAAAACAAATGTATACTTTTTATACTTTTATACTTCTATTAATGCTATGTGGGGTAGGTTCTAATGTTTAATCTCCCTCAAATGTCAGAGTACTTAAAGCGGGAAGTATCTCTTTTGTTAAGATAAGATAAATAATTTTCACCAGTGTTGCAAGGTCAAATGACCTTACCTGCAGAAAAGAATAAAAAAGATAAAGGGTAGTGTATAGTATATGATGGATCATGAATGACATGACATTCCATTCAGTTCAGTTCAGTTTAGTTCAATAATACTTTTTAAATCCAAAAGGAAAATATATATACTAACTCATCATCTTTTTTTCTTCAGTCTTCTGAAGAGGATGCTCACTCTCCGGAGGTTTCAGACGAG
>NW_015150569.1:1401754-1415395 GCF_000732505.1 Cyprinodon variegatus
TGACAGTGTAATGACAATAAAAGCTGGAGAAAGAAAAAAAAAAGGTAATATAATTCATCTTGTTCCTGTTTCTTCTGAAATC
The DNA here is from genome assembly GCF_000732505.1 of Cyprinodon variegatus. Classification (NCBI taxonomy): domain Eukaryota; kingdom Metazoa; phylum Chordata; class Actinopteri; order Cyprinodontiformes; family Cyprinodontidae; genus Cyprinodon; species Cyprinodon variegatus. The sequence continues at coordinate 1,401,837 of NW_015150569.1, forward strand.
TATACTCATCTCCCTTGTTTCGTTGATATTCAAGATAGGATTATTATTTCCACAACATGCCACAAAGCAGTTCACCTGCTCCCTCTACTCAGCTTCTTGTCCATCTTTGAGGCATACAGAGATTGCAGAGCCATCTGTGTGTTTCTACAGAACAGGACTTAGACTTTCCAGGAAATCAGAGGTATACAGAGTAAAAAGGGTCCCCTGTGGTGTTCCTATCCTGCTACCTACTTGATTAAGCTGTTGACCCTTAGTCTCAGAAACTGAGGTCTGTTAGTCAGGTACTCTTTGATCCAGGCAATTGTTGATGCCCCCACCCAACAGAAGAAGTTATGAGATGACACGATGTGCTTTGATGTTGGAGGAATAAATTATCAACTCTCCATAAAACAGACTGGAGGGATGCTTGGTTCCCCCCAAGAAGGAGATTTGAATGATTATCTTTGAATGTTAAGAGTAACAAAAGTAAGCTTTAAAATGGTCAATTTAGGCAACTGGACATGAAGTTTTCAGGAGGATGTTTTGCCTCTCATCCTAGAGACTTCTCCAGCTCTAACCAGTAGTGTGGAGCACTGAGATTAATATACTGGTGTAACAAAGAATTAGGAGGAACAAAAGGTGGTTCTGTTCCCTCCCAATGGATTAGCCAAGGAGGTCACCTGGGTGTTAAAGGTCTTTAGGGGGTTCTGATAGGTCGTTAACTCCCTCGTCAGTGCAGTTTTGATCACATGCCTCATTGAAGTGAGGCAGGTGAGAGGTGAATCTTCTGGTTATTGTTCCTAAAAGTGCTTTGTAAGTAGGTGACAGGTTATGTCCATGACCACCTCTACTGTTGAATAATAGTTCTTCCAGGTTAACAAAGATGGCTTCCTTAACCCATTACTCAAACCATCTGTCTTCCTTAGCAAAAATATAAATATTGTTGTCCTGAAATAATTGTCCTTTAGCCTTTAGGTTTAGGTGAACAGCTGCTGAGGAGTCCTGAGCAGTAGCCCTCCTGTGTTGAGCCATGCACCTGTGTAGCGGTTGCTTGGTCTCTCCAATGTATAGGTCTGTGCACTCTTCACTATAACGAATAACCTTAACCTTGTTGTCAGGCTTGTTCCCGGGTGTCTTGTCTTTGGGGTGAACCAGTTTTGTCTCAGGGTATCGCCAGGTTTGAAGTGCACAGGGATCCGGTGCTGGTTGAAAATCCTCCTGAGTTTTTCAGACTCCAACAACATATAGAATGACGATGTTCCGTCTTCTGTTTTCTTCACTCTCAGTAGGCCTCTTCTGGGTGGTTTTTAGAAAGGCCCATCTGGGATAACACAGTTCTTCAGGGTTTTCCTAATGTGTCCCTGTTCTCACATCCTCCCTCTTTTTGTGATGGGAATGGTTTCTGCTCATGTCTGGAGAGTTCTGATGATGGCTAGTTTTTGTTCCAGTGGGTGATGTGAGTCAAAACAGAGGTAATGGTCAGTGTGTGTGGGTTTCCTGTAGATTTCTTTGTTAAGTTTTTGCGGTCTTCCATGATGTGAAACATTCAGTCAAGGATGGCAAGGCTGTTATCTTTTACATCTTCGCGGGTGAACTTGATAATTCTATTCACTGCGTTGATGTGGTCTGTGAACGTGTTTATATCCTTGCTCTTTATTTTGATGTTAAATCTACTTATCTGAACCAGTGACTGGGTTTTTTCCCATGAGTTTAGAGCTCTGCTCTCAGGAGAGCCCATCACATACCCATGCTTCTGCCTGAAGAAATCTTGCTTAAATTGTATGTGTTGGTGAGGCACAAGTCCAAGAGAGAACAGATGTGGTCAGTGGTCAGGTCTGTCCTTTCTGGCAGAGTGGGGTCTTGAAGTAAACACATCCTTACTGTGGAGACTGCTTCTTTGGTGGGGATGGAAGTAAAAAGAGATGTGACATCATAGGAGTCCATGGTCTCATCCGTGTCCAGTGTGGCAATGATCTAAGTGACAGAGTTAACACTGCTGATGATGGGCCTGAAAGGAGCTCCTTGCTTGTGTATTTTTGGGAGGCCTGGGGAAGGCTTTCTCCTGGGTACAGCCGGTAGTATTGTTCTACTGTATCCATGACCTGGATGACTTAGAATCTTCACAGATAAGTAAGAGAAGTAGTTCCTTAAAATTTCAACAAGTTGAATAGATATTAAAGTTTGGTATCTGCTGCTAAATCTGTAGTGNCATACTTCTGCCTGTGGAATCTTGTTTAAATTGGAAGTATGTGTTGGTGAGGCACAAGTCCAAGAGAGAACAGATGTGGTCAGGTTGGTCCTTTCTGGGAGAGTGGGGTCTTGAAGTAAACACATCCTTACTGTGGAGACTGCTTCTTTGGTGGGGATGCAAGTAAAAAGAGATGTGACATCATAGGAGTCCATGGTCTCATCCGTGTCCAGTGTCAGGTACTTTATACTGTTGGAGCGGTCCTGTGAGTTAGCAATGTGATGTGGTGTGTTGCCAACCAAAGCAGCGATAATAGAAGAAAGATATTTGGCAATGATCTAAGTGACAGAGTTAACACTGCTGATGATGGGCCTGAAAGGAGCTCATTCCTTGTGTATTTTTGGGAGGCCGTAGGTCTGGGGAAGGCTTTCTCCTGGGTACAGCCGGTAGTATTGTTCTACTGTATCCATAACCTGGATGACTGAGAATCTTCACAGATAAGTAAGAGAAGTAGTTCCTTAAAATTTCAACAAGTTGAATAGATATTAAAGTTTGGTATCTGCTGCTAAATCTGTAGTGTTATGTGTGTTTCTTTTTCTGGTTTAATTCCTTCTGGGGTTGTTTTACAGTAAAATACACCATATTTTACCATGGGTTAGATTAAGATTACATCATGCAATGGTAATTACAGAGCCTATTTCTACACTTTACATATTTACAAACTTCAGCAGAGAACAGAAAACTAAGTGTGGCTCTAGATGTCAATCTCTGGAATATTATTTTATTTGCTTTAAGGCGAAGAATATCAGTTTGACAGACGCTATGGACACATGAATGGTCAGATCCACACATGCCAGCCTGCACAGTTTCCTCACATCCTTATTCAGATTTTTTTTCTTAAGGTCTGATCTAGGAGATCAGAGAGGCTTTGGCCTTCAAAAAAAGCAAAACATGAAATACCTTATAGCCAGTTCAGTTTTTTGCTTTGATAGAAAGGACAGTCTTCCATGACTCTGTAAAATACTTTCTGCAGCATTTTTTTTTTTTGCGGTAGGCCTGAAAGTGCTGTTGCTCTGGGGGAAGAGAAATATAAATTTTTCATGGTCATGAAACGTGTTCCTTATCGGGGAAATTATGTTTTCCAGAATCTTCCTCTGAAGGTTTTGGTTTTATGTTCAGACCTCTCTCTCCATGAGCTGCACTCGAGCCTCTGCTGGGAGAACTTGAGATGAACTATGATGTGTCAAAGATTTGATTGAACTGGCACCTCTGTCGCTCAGTTGCGTCTCAAAACATGTTCACCCTTGTCAGGCATAACTAAAAATCTATTTTTTGGTTTTCAGAAGAATTGCACATCCAATGAATAAAAAAATGCCATATAATGTTTCAAACAAAAAACAACACTCAAAATTATCTATTCAAATCATCTAGCACTAAGCACAGTATTCCTGCTATGCTCATCGGAATGTTGCAATATGTGGTAAATAAGCTCCTGTAGGACTAGTTTGTTCACAAAGACAACATTTGCTAATGTTAGGATAGCATTAGGAGGAATAAATTGCGGAATCTCAAGGGATCTTGAGAAAAATGAGCCAAGCAACAGAAGATTTTGCATTCTTTTGGCTTTAGTGCTCGAGTCAACAGGAAGGTGGTACTTACTAGGTGTCCTTACCTTAACCAATGAAAAAGCTTAATAAAAAGAGAGACATAAAAAAGTAATTAGCCTGCTTACCATATGTCAAATGAGAAACTGCTTCTTAACACCTGTGTCTATCATATATTGCAGGAGAAACAAGGGCTGTACCACATTTCCCAGTTCTGTTGTCTCATCCGCCATAACGCTGAAAAGGGAGCTTTTTTAAAACTCTTCTCCCATCACTTTACCAATAGCTTAAATCTCTTCTTCTTTATTTTTACCCATCTTCTGTATATTTATGAATGCACTGTATATACTTTATGCACCTTTTCCTCCTTTGTGCACCTTTTCCTGTGTATAAGCGCTGATGTCACAAGTGAATTTCTCCAAAGTGAGATAGATAAAGTTCAGTCTAATCTGAGGTATTTTTCCTAATGTGCCAGTGAGCACTTTGTTAATGGTTTGATGTTTTTTCTTTCTGTGCTGTTTTCACCCAGAGGAAAAAAAAACTTCTACATAGTTACTTTCATTGTGTCCTCTAAATGGAGGTTTCTTTTAAAGAAGAAACATGACACAATTCATCAATATTTTCATTATTCCCTTATTTTTCACCCCCTATCAGTGTGCAGCTGTGTCACCACACATGCCTGTTTGGTGACCTTTAGATCCACTCTGGTGTCCCCAAAGTTTTTTTTTTTTCTTTTTAAAGCACCGATCAAGATTTTTTGCTCTTTTAGTGTGCAAATTCACTCTGGCTCAAAACACCAAACTTATCACTTGGAAATAGGCATTTCCAGCACAACAATTTTTAATGCCTCTTGGAGGCTGTGAGCCAGAGCAGTAGCCAAGTTGAAAGCTAATTACTTAATGCCAAAGTTTAATTTCTATTTCCTTTAAGCTGAATTGGCTGACATTGTGGATTCTGAAGGCCTGAGGATGGATTTTTAGACCCTAGCAGCATATAACACCTGAACACGATTCGATTAAAGCTCTAACATAAAGGCCAGCTCTCAAAATCTCACCCTTTGTTTGGAAATCTATGAAATAAAAAGCAGTACCTTTCGGGATTTATATATATATATATATATATATATATATTTTTTTTTTTTCTTTGCTGCAGAGCGGACATTGTCCAAATATAAAGGCTGTTTTTTCAAGCTGTCTGGTAGTGAAGTGGTAACACAAGGTCGCCAGCAGGTCAAGTAAAAAGTACTCTATTTGATAAAGTTGGCATGTTCTGGCCTAGAAAACTATTTAACGAACAAATCAGACCTTTTGAATAAAATGTTTTCTACCTCACCTGTTTGGGTGTTGTTTATGTCAAGAATGCCAACCTAAACCTAAATTCCAAAGCCTCTAATCATAACATTATTACATAATTCAATGTAGTGTTGGAGTTTATTTATTGCTCTACAGTGCAGCTTAATCCAGGCACCTCACCTTTTCTGCTTATTAATAAGTCTTCATTGCTCTTGTGGCTTCTTCCAAGCAGCTTTGTTATATATATATATATATATATATATATTATATATATATATATATATATTATATATTTCTATTTAGTTTACCCTTTGTCCTAAGATGTAAATATCTGTTTTGCTTAAGTCTTTCTGAGTGATTTTATTCCACAGATTATTACATTTGTATATCTTCTATAAGTCCCATAAACACTGTAAGCTGTGAGAATGCAATACAATCAGTTTTTAAGACCTTTCCAGCTGAGTTAGCAGAAAACCTTGAATGAGAACAATGCATCGTGTTTCATTATGACTGGAGGACATGGTGTCTTTTTTCAAACACCAGGTGGTGCCACAGTGGATGAAATAAGTAACATTGTGTTCATCCAAGATTTTCATTTAAATGTACTATAATAATCTTGCTTTTGTTAATACATATGTTTTCTCCATCTTTTTTTATCTATCTGTTCCTCTGTTTTTCTTTGCTGTTTTACCCTTTGTTTTATAATGAAAACTCAACATCTGGGAAGCACCTGTCACAGTAGGGATGTTGGTTTTCCCACAAGACTCCAATCCCCGTGCGGTTAAAAATTTTCCTGCTTGTACAGCAAGGTTTATTCAGTATTTACCTGCATCAGTTAAAATTGACAGATTATGGATCAGTGCTTTGAACTCTGGACTTAAGTGAATCTATTGTACAATACATGAAAAAAGGATAGGATAAAAAGAAATAGAGTAAATTCTATTATTCTGTGATGTTCAGTTGGTACTAAAGTTCTATCCATGCTCTTGCTAACTTCCAATTTTTCTGGGAATGTGTCTAAATTGTTTTTTAATGATTTTTCATACATCATATGAAAGGTACTTTTGACCTTGTCCCTTCTTACTTGATAAGGAAATACTCCCAACAATCTTCTACTTTGTAATTTTGTTAAAATCTATAGTTTCTTTGTAACTTTTTACTTTTTCATTTTAATTTAGTCTTCTGTATATCTATAAGCTTTCTTTTATCCACTTTAGCCTCTACTTTACTGTGAGACACACATTTTACCCACAAAACATTAGAGGTTTTTCTTTTATATTCTTTCACTTCACTAAAACAGAATTACAGCTCTATCAGAGAAATTAGGTTTATTATTCAGACATTTAATCAGTTCTACCCAAATCCTTTCATACCTTACCCCAAAAGGTATGAAAAGTCTACCAGTTTCCTCTGTTAACTGATGTTAACTCACCACTCAGAGGATATACAAACACTGAAGGCTGTGCTTATAGTCACCATGTGGATCATCTTGATGTATGTTATGGTGCAGCTCAAGAAACTCAATTTATTCACAGATGTTCTCAATGATTCTAAAAGTACAAGCGTAGTGGAACCTGTAAAATAAATTCTTCTAGGTTATTAATCTCCATTTATGGTATTGTAATTGTAATGCTATCGGTAGCGTTTACAAAATCTGTTGCTTTACTATACAGCTCAAAAGTTTAAATTTAGTCTTCCAAGCAATCACTCAGAATTACCATGATTTTCTAAAAATACCTATTAAAGCAAATCCAAGCTGTGCTGAACTGATTGGTTATGATAAAGGAGGCCATCTGTTGGCAATGCTTCCAAACAATCCATCCTTACCTCATGGTTGTTAACGTTGCACTGTACATAATAAATGATGGTGCTATTATACGAGGTTGTTGGCTGCTGTTTGCACAAAAGACTGGATCATCCTTGAAGCCTCTCTGAATCATTGTTTTCCAAATTGCGTTGCCGTGGCAGCAGGGGGACTGAGTGGTCTTCCACAATGCATCACATAAATCCACTCTTTAAAGGGAGCAGCCCTGTGCTGCACCTGAGTCTGGTCAGAAATCATTAAACCAGAGGTCTGCAACTGAATACTAAATACGATAAATACAAAAACCCTAAATATTGTTGGAAAGAGGGATATTGAGTTGAGTAGGGTGTGAATAGAATATACTAGAATGTAAATCACAACTATTCTCTAATATAAAAACTTTTTGGGTTGCTTTATGAGCTTTTGAAAATAAGACAGCTGTCTTAGTAGTAGAATCATTTTAAATGTATATCTGCCATTCAATTTGGGCTGAACTGCATCAAGAGAACACCTCATTTATCAATTGTTTCAGCCAGTATGAAATTTCTGCATCCATTTTGAATTATTGGATTGTGTGATGTTTCTGTAGCTTTGGTCCTTTTTACAAGATCTTTGTTTTTATTTTATTATCCTTTTACTCATGAGACTTTCATTCTGCTTCGTTTGCTTCTCGCAGCAACTTTTGACCCAGTCAGTCACACTGTTCTTATCTTCCTTTCGTAACTTTGTATCATTTCATCAGGACTTCAACCCCCAACCAAAGAGTTATTATTTCTCTCACTACAAATAGATAAAACTGAGACACAATAACCTGAGCTTTCAGTAAAAGAGAAGACCAAGTTTAAGATATAGAATTAGCAATCTGTCAATAGATTTTGTTGTTATTTACTTATGTTATTTATGAATAATTAAGGGGCAAGGAAAATGTATCGTCATGAGTAGAGCCACAAAAGGTTTAATGGTAGTGCAAATAGTTTTCTTGAAAATGCTTTGCAATTAAATTTTAGAATAGAATAGCTATGTATCTAAAAACAAGTTGTCAATCAAGACATGCTGCTTCCTTTGTTCCATGTGTGTTTTGCCTCCAACCTGCTTAGAACCAACAACATGCAAATGCACAGCCTGGGATGGCCTCAGGCTGTCAGAGTGAAGGACAAGAAAGTAAAACATCAAGTGAAAACCGGTTTCCTGTATTCTGTTATTAAACTGCCAGTATGTCTGCATCCAGTAATAAACATAAGTTACAGTGTGTCTCCTTGTGAGATGGAGGTCAGCGAGCAGCCTCTCCTTTTCTGAATTCAATAATAAACTTTTACAATGCACTTGAAACAACCCAAAACATTACTCCTGCGCACATGTTGACTCTCTGTCTTTTCCCACAGTGAATGAGGACTGCAGATGTGGGAGCAGAGCTGGAATTGTTGATTAGATATAACTCATGTATACACTCATTCCAACATGTGTGGCCTAACTTTGAGATAGCCTACTTAATTTTGTACACCTTATTGTTGTTATTTATGAACTGAATGTTTTGTTCAGGTTATTAGATTAGGATTAGTACAAAACCCCAATTTAGCTTTGCCTTTGTAGTTTTTTAATCAAGAAGAGTTCTATAAGAGTTCTATTTATAATGGAATAGAAGTATATAAATGCTAACACTTACTCCACTAACCAATATTAGCCATTTTAAAAGCATAAAAACAGATGTCTTTTTCTCTTCCTTTACTTATTCAACATATTACCAATTTAGAAGACTGCAGAGTTGTTTTGCATAAGCAATTGGTGTCCATATTTGTTGAATGTAAGACTCTTTCTGCTTTACAATTCATGCTCATCTCCATATGATCGTGTTTCTCGTGATGCTTTACGTATTTAAGAGTTGGTAAAAATTCTGGGCAGACACACAAAGACAGACAAAAAATAATCAAGCTTCCATATCTTGATTGTATTTCCCTGCCAATATTAGTTAGAGCTCCCAGGTAAATATGTTGAAAATAACGGATGCATATTTCTCTATAAATGAGCTCTTCTATATTGTTGATACTATCAGTCCTAGGCAAGCTTTCCATGCAGACCACTGATACTCCATGTACTGTTAAATGGCTTTTGCATCTATTTTCTACGAATATTTTTTCAACAGTTACTTAAGCATTTAATTTACTGTTAAAATAAATTATTAATTATAAAAAAAAAGGGCCGATGTTTGTCTACAATCAAGATTCTTACTGTCTTAGCAACATTAAAGAAGTAACTAATAACTATGCATTTCTTAGAAAACAGGAATGATCAAATCATACATACAAGCTGTGCTGGAGGTGGATTATCAAACTGCTTGCAGAAGCGGAGGCTGGGTGTGTGGGCTGAAGATAGCAGCTAAACAGAGTCAGCTAATTTTAAATAAAAAATACATAAAAATAAAGTTTGACATATTGCATTCTCTAATTATCGAGATAGAAAGGAATAATTATTTATGTATTTTCAGTTTCCTGGAAGAGTCTGTTGAACTTTCCAAAGACTTGGTCCAATGCAGTATGACAAATTTTCCACATTCAAACTTTGTTTCACACCAAACCTGTTAGTGGCAAAAAGTGTTATTTCAGTCTATTTTGTTTACCTTTATTTATATAGCTTATATGTTTGATATGAAAGGTCTCATTTACATGAAAGATAGATTTAAACAAGTGGATATTTATCTTACACTTAGATATTTGCAGAACAAAAAACAAACTATACAAACTACTTATTTTAGGCCATAATGGTGAAAATTGTGATTAGTTTACTGTCTTTAATACTATCTAATGTAACCCTTTATGCATAAAATAAATAAACATGTTTTTCATTTCTGAGATTTTTCACACTTGAGGAAAAAGGTCATTTATTTATTTATTTGCATTTTAATATACAAAAATCAGTACGTTGCACTGTGAAGTTGTAATTTTTTATTACAAAATAAACCCCAAAAGGATGAACTAAACGCCTTTTAAAACAATGACTACAAGAGTAGTTTCTTTATGTGCTTTTACAAAGTCTAAAACAACAGACTACAAAGAGCAGAGCACCACACTCTTAGGAAAAGGACAGGTTCTCCCGCCTGAAGAGAGCGCAAGCATGCTGCTGCTGAGCTCAGTTCTTAACTGAAGTCTCTATCCTGCGTGAGCTTTGCAGAGCTTAGTTGTTATTAGGTTGTTATAACTTAACAAGCCAAAGAAAAGAAAAACACACATTCTACAGCAAGAGTAGACCTGCTCCTTGTACTGTCTGCTAACCACAAATATTATTTATTTATAATATTTATTTTCCACTACCAATGCATCTGAACTCCCATAATCCTTTTAATAAGACACGACTGTTTCTACCACATTTTGCGCCATATGTAATTTTGCGTTGCACTGAACGTTTTCATATTAATGCCCTTTTGCACCATTATTAAAACTGGTTTCTTTTTTTCTCTACATTGTTTACATTCTGACCACTGCTGCCCTTAATAAGGGTAATGGTTTAATTGTTAACAGCTGTAAGCTGTACACAATGCAATTTTGTATTGTAAACTCTTTGTACATACAAAATGGCAATAAAGTTAGTCTAAGTCTAAATAACTTGAAAACAACATGCTAGATAATCACATTCTTGTGTTAAAGAAAATATTCAGTTCAGTTAATGCTCATATTAAGTAATCTAAAATGTAATCAAAATGTAAGTTTACTAAGTGTAACACATTGATGTAGACTATTTTTTAAACCTTTTTCCATTAAATATGATGATTTGGTTTAGAACTAATAAAAGGCAACATTTATGATTTAATTCATCAAACCGATAGAAAAGAAACTGGATCATGGTCTTTATGAAGATTGTACTGAATAACAAATGTTTTTATTTTTATTTTCAATACATAACTTAATCTGTGGCTTCTTGGTAGGGCTACAAAGCCTCGATTGAATTTCACATTAAGAAGCTGCTTCAGTAGATCATGTTGCAGGCAAGAACTAGAAGGGGCTTTGAAAAAAATTAATTTGACGATGAAAAAGATAAATGAGAGGAAAGCTATGGAGGATGGGAAAATGTCAAAAGGTTTGATTGTCAGTCTGAAGGGGGGCTAATCCAATTATGTGACATCTGAAATGTCAGACCTGAAGCATGCATTAGAAATTAGACCTCTGGATTTCCAACAGAAAAGGATCATTATTAGTAGGACATATATAAGCCTTTTGTACTTCCTGCATCGTATTTATACAAGATTTTAAGATAGATTAGTGTTGGTTTTTTGGATTTAAACAAGTAAAGTTGGATATAAAGTAGAACAATTTGACTTGAGATCAAAAAAACTTTTTTTTTTATCATATACCTTGGAGAAACACCTTTAACTGCAGTTATAGTTTAAAATGTTTTGGAGTTTGTCTTTATCAGTTTTGTATAATTACAGACTTCATTTTTGTTGTTCATTGTTATTTCCTAAATAGTTCAAGTTGGGTAGAATCGTATCAGTGGCTTTTTTGGTCATCATTATCACCAACTGTAGAAGACTCAGACTGTAGAATCTAGAAAACTTAATTACGGTATCTCTCTTTCTCAAATCCTTTGTAGCATTTGTCTTCCTCTATCCATCTTTCTTTCTCCATCCATCATCTACCTTCTCTCTGAGCCTTACTTTCCCTGCTAAAGAATAAATCCACATGGCATGATACTGCCATCTCCATGGAACTTAAAGATAACATATTCATGGTTACATGCACTTAGTCACATATCCTATTTGGAATATAAGCTAAAACGTTAAGACAACAAATATGATCCTTCAAATGGGGGAGAATCCAAAGCATCTTTCATTTCTCTAGGCCTTTTGTAGACAACATATTTTCTCTTGTTACTTGTTCATAAAGGACTAATTCTGAATTTAAGAAAAAAGTTTAACATATTCAGAAATTTGAGGTGGATCACAACAAAATGAAAATCAGTTTTGTTCAACAGATTGTTTCACAGTCTGTTTTTGGGTCAGTTTCAGGAACTCTATTTGTGGAGCACGGCCATATCCTTATGGCCTTGTGTGTTTGTAGAACAGCAGCTATTTACATCTTTTGTGAAATGTTCACAACAAATATACCATTCAAAAACAGTTTTTTTTTTTTGCTATGGGTGCTGTTTAATAAAGAAGAAAGTGTGGGACCATGGCTAAGCATTGTTCAACACAAAAACAAGTAACGGTTGCTGGGTGGATTGCACAATCCACTAGGGTTCTTGTTTACTTTGGATCCTAGGACTTTTTCTTTTTTGTCCCTCTGTCATCCCTTCATTTATTTCAGTTTTTAGAGTAAAAAAATCATTGTGTTTTCTTCATATTGTACCATAGAACAGAGCATACAACATTTAAAATCTGGTATTTCCAACATCCAAATGGATTTTTACACAAACTTTTTCATGTTTATATATATCTTTTAGACTCTTATTTTTACATGTTTTCACTACAAATGTTTACTTTAATTACAGGAACATTCACTATCACTTAGTGCCTAAATATGTTATTACTTGTATGCGATTGCTCCTGAGAAAAAATAACAGTAATTATTTTTCCCCCTTACAATACTTGCCTAGTATTAGGCTTATTTTACATATACTAAAATCTGGCATGAATACATAACATAATATAGGCCTACTAATATTTCAATAGTTTTAAAATCCTGTCCAACAAAGGACTGAAGTAGTAATTACTCAACTTTTAGCCTTAGCTTGATAAATTGATTAAATTAAAGTATGTAATTTGCATTCGATGACATCAGGATATTCAATTCAATTCAGTTTATTTATATAGCACCAATTCACAACACGTCATCTCAAGGGCTTTTACAGTTCACCAGATCATACAGTATAATTGATTCAAAGTTTTCTATCTAAGTGTAACAGGATGAAGCCTGCTTCAGGAATGAAGACACCTGGCACCTAATCACCTGAGTGGGTGGGAGCATAAAGGCAGACTCCCTAGCCTTCTCTCTTCATGCCTGCATTTGGTCACATTTCAGTTGAATGTCTTCTTGGTTAATTTGCAGTGGTCAAACTCAAAATCTGAAATGGTAAGTAATGTTTCTCTTTCTGTAAAAATCTAAATTTGAGTTGGCTAATTCAAGTTGTTTAAATTCAGAAGCTGCCTGAAGCCTCCTGACTATACTGGGATGTGGCAGTAATTTACCCTTCCCAATGCTACTTGGCAACATAAAAAGGGTATGTACCTGTATTGTTCTGCACCCATGCAGTTCACCATCACAAAATAACAATTATTTGTACATAGCTTGTATTGACAAGTGGATCCTCCTGCTGTGGGGCTGGAAGAGGCTCTCTGGTTGAGTTGGAGTCATCCAGCTCTGGTCTGAACTGCTGCAGCTCACTGGAAGCCCTGCTGCTTTGTTTTTGCTTTGTTTTTGCTTTTTTTTTTTTTGCTTTGTTTTTGCTTTTTTTTTTGCTTTGTTTTTGCTTTGTTTTTGCTTTTTTTTTTGCTTTGTTTTTTGCTTTGTTTTTGCTTTGTTTTTGCTTTTTTTTGCTTTGTTTTTGCCTCCAGCTTGGCTGGGTGTGACTGCTGTGGTTTTTTTTTTAGACCATTTGATCAAACTGCTGATTTTAATAACTGGCTGTATTAGAGGGTAACCTAATTTTAGCACCCATGTGTAAATTGTAGTTTCTTTCTTTCTGTTTTGTATGTGCTTTGTTCA
>NW_015150569.1:1416047-1425819 GCF_000732505.1 Cyprinodon variegatus
TCCCACTTTTCATGCAGTGAGCTGTAACACTTTATAACCATCAACAACCTCAATAAGTTGTTACATTCATGCTGATTTTGCACAGTTTCTACCTTAATCAATTACATAACATGTTGCAGTCATTTTGCACATCTCTGATGTTGCTGCTCTTTTCAAATATCCATTACTGTCAAAATGTCCATGGCTGTATTTTGGTTATTTATTTTTCAGGTGCACAGTTTTATATACTGTTAAAACACTTTACAGTAGAGTATTTTATTGTTTATCTTTTAACTCTTCACTAGTATGTAATTCTTATACATTTTTCTAAGGTTCCAATTTTTGTGAACATTTCTTCTATAATCTTTTTGCTGCTGAGAATAATCAGAATTAACACCAGAATTTCACCATTGTGGGACAATACAGGGACTTTCTATTCTATTCTATTCTATTCTATTCTTAAAATATTTATTTTCATCACTAAGTCCTCAATTTTTTTTATAGCTACATTAATGCCACCATTAGCACACACAATCTGCCCATTCAACAGGGCAGGGCCAAATCTGTTTAAGCAGTTCTTAACCTTTAATCTTCTTGTGGCTTAACCCTCTCCTGTCATAAGGCTTTAACACAGTTTCTTGCCTTATGTGTCTACTATATAATCTTAGGTTAAGCTAAAACAACAATCCATAACACATATACTAACATATTAATATTAAACTTTTCTATTAGAATAAGATAACAAATTTACTCTAAAAGGAATCTCTAAATATCATATGTACATAGGAAACATCATGCATTCACCTTTGAAATCTCAACATTTTAACATATATACCAGTCGTTGCATTTTTCGTCTTTTTTTTTTAAATTCACTTCTAATTTAATATATTTTATGTGTGGTAAGGTAAACTACAGTAAAGGGCCATGTAGATTCTATACCCAAGCTCCCAGGTGTAAGTCATGTGCACATACCAGTCACCCAAAGGGACAACTCCTCGGCTAAGTAGCCAAGGGCCATCATCAGTCAGAGTGACAGAATCCCCACACTGTCATATATGTTGTACAGTACATTGTGTCTTTAATGGAAGCCTTATACAGTAAATAAACTTTACCGAGTCATATTATTAGTTTTTGTCTTTTGAAATACATTATTAATCCAAGTTAGTTTGTCTGTTTTTCTATATGCCTTTTAGTGAATTTCCAATTCATTTTTGATGGTTTTAAGACATTTTTGCAATTGTTTAGTATCTTCAAAACTAGCCGTAAGAACAAGTGGCTTAAAAAACAAATCAGAGCTTTAGCTCTCAATGCCCAGCTATAATGTTGCCTATAGATTCTCACCATTGCTAATCTATTGTACATATATTGATAGGATTGATGTTAAGCTACTCTGATACAATTATTTCTGTGTTACATCATGTGGTCAGTATGTTCACATTTTTTTCACTACTTCTAAATACCCCAGATTAAATCAATCTTTTTGTTTGTTTCTTGTTTGTTTGTTTATGTATTAAGTGGATAATCCCTTTTTAAAATGGATTACTAATTGTAGAAACTAACATTCATGGACAGAGTTGGCCTTCCTGATGAAATTACTGACTTGATTTATGTCAGGCAAATTGATAAGCTGCTCCCTAAGGATACAGCAGCTTAAAAGAAAGCTGCCACTGCAGTGCCAAGAATTGTCTGAAGGAGCACTCCCTGCTCGAGTAAATACCTCAGTCTTCTCAGCAGATAAAGTATAGTAATACTCTTCCTATGAAGTGTATCTTTTTTGTGGCTCCTGTCCAGTTTACTGTTCAAGAATGTGGATGTTTACTCTAGTGTGGTGGGTCTGTGCCTGCAAAAATCAGACAGAAAACTCAATAGAAGAAAGCAGTTACCTGGACCCAACAGAAATTACAAGCATTGTTGAACAAAAGCTAAGAGGATCCCTTAAAATGACATTCCATCTCTGTTGTCTATTCCTCCATAGTTGAGGTCAGCCCTCAGGATTTATTTCTTCTATTTTTTATTTTCAATATACAGTAATTCCATTATGCCTTTAAGTGGGTATGTCTCAAGGTTAAGCCATGCAATGTGTTACTGTAAATGCAAGGGAGAAATCAAAGATCATTCTCCTCACAGTGCTGCCTGCTTCTTCAAGATTCCCCTCCACTGTCATTATATGCATGCTAAGTTTGAAGAAATTGCTACATCATGTAAACTGCTTATCAACTTCTTCTTAGTGAATAAAAAGAAGTATATGACATGTTTCAAAAAAATATTTTACTGCTTTTGCCTGAGATACTAGGTTTAACACATTTTCTTTTTCCTTCGGTATGTTGTGTTTATACTATTAAATGGCAGCAGTGGTGTCAAATGTAGGAGTGTGTCCTGAAATTGAAGAGTTGTCGTTTCAGGCGCCGGCTTTCATTGTCGTTGTGTCCTTAGGCAAGACACTTCACCTGCATTGTCTATCTGCATTGGTGGTCAGAGGGCCCAGTGGCACCAGTGTATGGCAGCCTCGCTTCAGTCAGTGAGCCCCAGGGCAGCTGTGGTTAAATGTAGCTTGCCACCATCAGTGTGTGAGTGTCTGTGTGAATGGCTGAATGACTGATTGTGATGTAAAATAAGGTCAAGTCTCCTGACTTAACAAAGCAATTTACCATATGAATAAACCTGTTAAATAATTTTCTACTAGATGTAGCTCAAAAGCACTCCTCAGGATCCTGCATGTAGATAGTAAGCAATAGTCCTGGCTGTACAGTATGCAGATGTCTGCCACAGCAGATGGGTCTCTTTCAGACTAGAGTGTAAAAATGTGAGTCAACTGCTGTCTAGATCAATACCTTAAAAAGTTTACTACAGTTTTAAGATTTATGGTAAGTCATATAGATGTAGCTCTATTCCAAATCTTTAGAATAGAGCTTCATCTATATATGCATCTTTATATTACATTTCATTTCTATCGCTTTAACCTGTCGAGCAAAAGTCATGAAGATTTAAAGTTAGTCTTATTTCTAAACAGACAATGGCTTACCATAACAACTGGTAAATAATCTCACCTCTGAGGTGAGATTACCTTTCAAGCAAGATGAATTGTCACAAGATTTGCGATTTCAAAAACTCCCGAACATATACAGTATTTAGCCAGTTTTATCTGGAATATCCTCTATTTATTTTTGAAAAACAAGCAAAAGGACACAGATTTTGCATCAGTGGGTTGGAAAGATGTTTTAGCATTCCTACCAACTGGATATTGAAAGAGTTTGATTTATCAGTTAATGCCGCTAGTTCTGAAACAAATCAAGAATTTGATACCTGGAAAGCCTAACCTGGCATAAGTAATCTGGCTTATGCTAATTTAGACGTGCCAAGATTTATCCTAATTTACTTTTTTTTAAGTTAGCTTAAAAAGTGAAATCTAAAAATGTGGGCTAAAAATGAGGTATTAGTTGAAGTTTTGAGGTGTCAGCTGCTTCCAGTTATACAAAAAAATTCTTAAAACAAGCAAACAAACAAAAAACATGTCGCTATGGATATTGTAACAACTACTTAAACTGCTTTTTTTCAGTAATGGAAAAAGCAACAGTAGCTGCATTTCCATCACAAATACGCTCAAAAATATGCTGATACTCTGTCAAATTCGAAAACACAAAATGTATTTGTTCAATCGTGACAGTGGCGGATGTAAACACAGGAGATATGTCTAAACATCAGTGAGGCTGCTGAAAGAGCCTCAAGGTGGCTGTGGATCAAGAGAGACGCATGGAGTAGCGCGCTGCTTGAACACAAACTGGGGCCTGATCAACCCCTGTTGGATCTCCCAGACGAGGGTGAAGATCAAAGACCTGAAACACCCTATGACTAGGGATGGGAATCGAAAACCGGTTCATGTTCAGAACCGGTTCTGTGTGTTCCCATTCAATGGCACCGTTTGGCAGCTTGCTTAACGGCTCTCTTAACGGTTCCAGGCCGCACCAGAGCCTAGCACTGGGTAGCACGACTTACGTCACGTTTTTTTACGCAAGTTACGCACACGACATTCAGTAAGCAAGTACGATGTGACCAGGAGTAAGTCTAGAAAAGCAAAACAAAAAAAACGGCATCCCATCGGGTAAGCCGATCGAAAGTTTGGATGTCAAGTGGCAATAACATCCACGGGAAGTAATACATCCAACATGTAGAAGAACGAATACCAGTGCAGCCCCAGGCCCAAGTGGAGTGCCCTACAAAGTCTGCAGTCATTGCCTGAGACTCCTGGAGAGGCTCTGGAGACTTATTAGGGTAGTATGGAGGAGGGGGAATGTGGCCTAACAATGGCGTCATTCAGAGGGTCTTTGGATACTGAAGGAGGAGAACGCGAGTGACATCATACAGTTGCGCACCATCTCCCTACTCAGTGTGGACGGCAAAATCTTCTTTAAGATTCTTGCCAACAGGGTATCTGAGTATCTCCTAAGAAATTCCTACATTGACACTTCTGTGCAGAAGGGCGAAATCCAAGGCATGCCAGGCTGTTTTGAACATATAGGAGTGATCACCCAGTTGATCCGGGAGGCGAGAGAAAACAGAGGAGACCTGGCAGTCCTCTGGCTTGACATGGCCAGTGACTACAGATCTATTCCACACAAGCTTGTGTCAAAAGCTCTGACAACATACCGTGTCTCTGAGAAGATCACTGAAGTCGTAAGGGACTACTACAGTAGTTTCAGCTTGAAATTCACCTCCGGAACAACAACATCTGCATGGCAAAGCCTAGAGAAGGGCATTATCACTGGTTGCACCACGTCCGTGGTTTTGTTTGACCTACCGATGGACATGCTGGTCAAGGCTGCAGAGGTGGAATATAGGGGCCCCTTGTCCAGATCCGGCATTCACCAACCACAAATTAGGACCTATATGGATGACCTGACTGTCACATATACATCAGTGACTGGATGCCGGTGGCTTCTCGGTGGTCTGGAAAGGATCACGGCATGGGCAAGGATGATGTTTAAGTCAGTCAAGTCCAGATCCCTTGTCCTGAGAAAGGGGAAAGTGGAGGACAAATACTGCTTCTATATGGATGGAGTCCCAATTCCCACAGTGTCAGAGAAGCCCATGAAGAGCTTAGGTAAGAACTTTGACAGCACCCTGAAGGTCAAAGCAGCAGTGGAGGCAGCCCAAGTAAAGCTAAAGGCATGGCTAGCAGCAGTGGAAAAGTCTGGTCTCCCGACGAAGTTCAAGGCATGGATATACCAGCATGGCATCCTGCCAAAACTTCTGTGGCCACTACTGATTTATGAAGTTCAAGTAACCATGGAGGGCTTTGAACGCAATGTCAGCCAATACCTACGTAGATGGCTGGGACTGTCGAAGAGCCTACGCAGCATTGCACTTTATGGGCACTTCAACAAGCTGTGGACACAAGGTCTAGATCTCTGCTACAGTTTAATAATACTCCTTTGTCTACAAAAAAAGGAATATGAAACTTCAAAGTGGTGATAGCATCTTTGGCAGTGTCTATCAATAACATCGGCAGAGTATTTTAATGAACAATTTCCATCCATTTAAGTGTTAACGTTTGTGCTTATTGTAGTTAACAAGACTATGTGAATAATAAATAATAAGAAACTGTGCAGTTAGTTATTTTCATTTTTAGTGTGTGATGCACACATCTGTTTTGTGGTAAATTTGGCAGCCTGTAGCTGTGCTAGTTTGGCTTCAGTGGTTGTTGATGTATCAGGCAGCTGTTTTGTCCACTATCCTAAATAAAATAAACTACACATGTTTTTTCACACAAAATAATGGTGCATCTTAGATGCCACTGTTGTAGAGAGACACCCCAAGTTACGTACAGCAGTTGTTTCTGTTTTCAGCTCACTCTTATTAATGCATTCTTTCGTCTGTGTTGACTTTTTAGCCAGGAGGTCAGATAACATCTCAGGGGATGTTCCCCACAGGCTGAATTTTTCCTGAACTGTTGACTTAGAAACAGTAAATGGTCTGAAATAAACTTCACAGAGGCATTTCACGGTGATCTGTTCACCACAGATATTTTTGATATGGAGGTTTATGGGAATTCACC
This sequence comes from Cyprinodon variegatus, assembly GCF_000732505.1. Taxonomy (NCBI): domain Eukaryota; kingdom Metazoa; phylum Chordata; class Actinopteri; order Cyprinodontiformes; family Cyprinodontidae; genus Cyprinodon; species Cyprinodon variegatus. The sequence goes on from NW_015150569.1 coordinate 1,422,079, forward strand.
CCCCAAAATATTGGTTTTATCTCTCGCCTCAGGCCTTTTACAGAGCGGATAAATGTACACAGAATGTTTAAGTACAACCAAAAAACTCCTGAAAATTTCAGTGACCCTTGGCATGTTTGTTTTACCTAAAGATGAAAGATAGTCATTTGCGTTTTTAATGGCAGGAAATCCTTAGCAGCACTGTTTTTCAACAAAAATAACAAGATATTGCCTGTAGAGGCTGTAAAGAGATACACAGATATGAAAACACAGTCTGCACTGCAAGTCAAATCCCAGCCAAAGTAAGATGATACCTCTCATCTGCTTTTGGTTTAGCTAGACCCCATCTTAACACTGATTTGATCAATGTTTCCCCCTTGCCTGTAACTTATTCCTTCTTCTTTAGCTAAACAGCAAACACACACACTGACTGCTTACACCGGCAGTAAGACAAAAAAAAAAAAAGACATTTCCTGCAGACTCTTCCCATTTGACCCCCATGTTCCTGGATGTTAATGATTTTCTGCTGTAAAATCCAATGAAGGGATTGAATTCATTAACTTATTAGATTAGAGAAAATGGTTTCCATGTTGAAAAAGTGAGCTAAACTGGCTCTAGACTCTACATGTTTGAAGTAAAAAAAGAAGTTTAAATACTGCACAAGCTGTCTTTTTTATACTTTTTCAAAAAAGCCTCATACTTGGAGCTTTTATTTTTAAATGTCTATGACACACTTTTCCATTCATCAAAAGAAAAAAGAAAAAAAAGAAAAAAGGAAGACAAGCATTGCGAACTTTGGCATTATTTTATACCCTTTTGTGATAAAAGACATGATAAAAGACAATTGTGTTGCTGCCTTTACATCAGATTTACAGAGGTTCCCGCTTGGGATTTTTGAATAAGAAAATACATTTGATTGTGTTATGTTTTTAATGCTTTTAAATACTTCTAATTATATTCGAAATTAACAGGTTAAGGTCTGGGGCCTAGTTTAGTTTATAGTCCACAGTTTTTGCAGCTCTCTCAATGTTGCAGTTGTCCCTGCTTACACTGTACATAGGAATAATAGCCACATCTATATGCCTATATATGCAGCTTTAGCTCCCACTTTAGCGAACATTCATACTGTATTCTGAGTGTGATTCAAGCCTTATACACCGTGAAATCAAATATATTTTAGCATTTTATCCTATGGGGTATCAACTATTTTTCCATTATTTTCACACTTCGCTGGCAGGTGCTAACTGTCTTCAGGTAAATTTACACCGAACACGAATTTCACAGCTGTTGGTGTTTCCCCAGGGGGCTTCTCCACTCTGGCTTTTCTACCCATTCTAGTGCGCTGATTTCCCAGAGGGATCCTATGATCTCTCGTTTTGGTTTCTGAGTTCCAGTTCCTCGCACTGATTTCTCTCTGCTCCTCTCTGAGCTCTAGAAGGCCATCTCACCTAACCCTCTCTTGTCTGTGTGCTAATGTGTTACAGCAGGGCCCAAAAGTGGGTCGCAAGTGGGCAGAAGTACCACCAAAAGAGAATGTCATCTAGACCTAGCCACTGGAGGAGGGTGTGGTAATCCCCATACTGTTTTTTTCTCAGGTAATCTGGTGGACCTCGGAACACCGACAGTTCCTAAAGAGGAACTGGCAATTTTTTTGCAGGTTTCACATTCAGCATGAACTCACTTTTAGAAGCTGTACCTCCTTGTTTACCGCCTAAGCATATGCGCTTTACTGTACATCCAGGCTTAATGGACGGTTCAAGACATAGTTTGTTAACCGTCCATTCCCCCTGCTCTAAGCAGTAATGATTTTCTGGGATTCTTTATAAATGAATTTGGCCTGTAATACTGTGCTGCTCTCAAACTCCCTTCCTGTCAGCCTACTGTCAAAAAAAGGAGCCACTAGTGCTGTAAAAACTAAAAAAAAAAGATACCTGTAATTAAACCTTTTACTTAAAAGACTGGTGACCAGATGACTTGGTCAATTATAGACCGATATCCAATCTTCCTTTCTTATCTAAAATTCTGAAGAACTTACACCATAATGTACTTTTTGTAGAGATTTCCCAGCTTTAGAGCTCAACATAGCATCAAAACAGCACTGGTGAAAGTCACTAATGATATTCTCATGGCCTCATATAATGGGCTTTTAGCTATACATGTCCTGTTAGATTTCAGTGCTGCATTTGATACAGTTGATCATAATATTCTTTTAGAAAGGCTTGAGCATATAATAGGAATTTAAGGAACAGCACTAGACTGGTTTAAATAGTATCTATCTCACCGATTTCAGTTTGTTCATGTTTTTGATAAATCTTCCTCATGCTCCAAGGTTACCTGTGGAGTACCACAGGAATCAGTGCTAGGACAATTCTCTTTACTATATGCTACTAATTGGAAGAATTATCAAACAGTTAATTATGCACATACATGAAATAAATTCACCACAACTTCTGTTTAAATCATAAGAGTTTATTAACAAAGCTCCAAGTCAAACATATTTCAGTTTAACAATATCAACTAAGACTAGTAAAACTCAACTAAACTAAACTAACTACTATGTACAAAGAGGAAGGGGAAAACGGTTGGAAAACATATTACAGTTTAAGATGGATCTTGTGTTTGAAACCAAAGTTTATCTGGAAGAATTTGGGATATGATCAAATTAGCATTATTTGGCCAAATAATGTTTTATTAATTGATTTACTTAATCAAGAACCAAAAACCTTTAGTTAAATGATTCTTCACCCTCTTTGAAATAGCTAGCAGCGAATAGACATCAGGATTCCACTAAATGACTCTTGGTCATACTTGGTAATGGAAATGTAATGAGCAGATGAGGAACACATGAACATTAATGTTATATCAGTGTTAAATAAAGCTTGTCCAAGCTTAAGCAACAGTCAACACATATTCCTGTAGCATAGCGTAGCATGCAGTCCATTCTTTAGTGTTAATTAGCGTTGTCTTTACTTAGCAGTAAACACACGATATGATTAACATGATCAAAAGACATATTGCTTGTTCTGTCCCTAATCATGCCAGACCTGCAAACCTTTTTCCATGTCCATTTGGAAAACTTGAGTTTCATCCATTTGAAGCTCTGCAGTCAGGGCACAGCAGGGGTTCTTTGTCTCAGTGGCACACAGCAGGGGTTCTTTGTCAGGGAAGTCCTTCTCTCATCCAGTCTGGCTCTATAAGTTCTGAAACTCAAGAGAAATGTGTAGTAAAACGTCTCTTTTGCAGTAGTTTGGTTCTGAAAGGTTCTGACTCATCCTAGATGGTTCTGGAGAGCTGGTTCCCCTGGGGCCCGCATCTCCACTGTGTTGGAGAACCAGCCACAGCAGACCCCAGCTTCCTGGGCAAGGGAAAGGAGGCAAGGAGAGCAGGAGCCAAAGAGGGCAGGAGGCAAAAGAAGGAGAATTCTGTGTGCTCTGTGGTTTTGTCTGTCCACACACAAAACACTATGCTCTCTCTGATTTTTCTCATGATAGCTTCATGTGGTCTGTTCCTGTTTGGCTGTGACACCACCCTGGAGAGACATATCACCTGTGCTGCATCAACCCCTTTAATTATACCTGTTGGAGCTTGGCCTGTTTTCCAGTGTAGTCCTGTTTCTCTGACTGTGACTAACTGTATGTGCTCTCTTCATCCTCTGAAATGGGAACTGGTTCGGAGCTCGTCTGCCTGGCTTTGTGTTTCCTGGACTGGGCCTCCTGTGGAGCTGGCTGACAGTTAGCTTTTTTATCTCTTCTTCTTTTTCAA
>NW_015150569.1:1426409-1433666 GCF_000732505.1 Cyprinodon variegatus
TCAGTGTAGTCCTGTTTCTCTGACTGTGACTAACTGTATGTGCTCTCTTCATCCTCTGACATGGGAACTGGTTCGGAGCTCGTCTGCCTGGCTTTGTGTTTCCTGGACTGGGCCTCCTGTGGAGCTGGCTGACAGTTAGCTTTTTTATCTCTTCTTCTTTTTCAATGCCAGCTTCTGTCTCCTTGAACCCCAGTCGACCTCGGCAGATGGCCACTCACACTGAGCCTGGTTCTGCTTGAGGTTTCTTCCTGTTAAAAGGTTTTTTTCCTCTCCACTGTCTCTGCAAACATGCTTGGTGTAAGGCATTGCCTTTGAGTCAATGTGTCGATGCAATCAACTGGTTTTCCGTAGATAGAAAACTTAGTGAAACATTTAGTCTTAAACTATCTCCTCTGTAAATGTTTGATAGTTCTTAAGAATCATTCATATGAATGCATATCATTCTTTTCAGTTATTACTTTACTTATGTCTATATTACATAACCAGTGTATGCAAAAACATAAAGCCAGCCATCACATTACTTACAGGAATGATGCACATGTGTCCACCAAAGCACTAGTCTATACAGGATAGGAATTCATGTGGTTTGGATTGCATTAGAAGATAAGGTGGCACAATACTCTAAAAGCTGAAGGTAGACAGAGAAAATGAGACTGAAATAAAGCACAGGAAATTGTCTAACAGTAAAGGTACATCAAGAATTAAGTTTAAAAAATGGAATATGATATCCTTTATTGTAAAAAAAAAAACCACCCCAATTAACTGGGAATATGTGGTGTCCCATATCAGTAACAAAAAAGCTAGACTTCTTAAAAATGCTTCTCTTACCAGCAAAACATTCTTAAAATTAACAATTAAAAATAATATAAGCTGGAGTGTTGATTGATGCATTGTATTACTGTTACATAATCTTTAACTTTAGATTATTGACTATCAGATAATCAGTTATAGATTATTATAGCTTTAAAATATGTCACACAAATTATTGCATTAACTTTAACCAATTAAAGTATAAACCAAAGAGTTTAACATACGCAAAAGCTTGTAATCAATACAGTTGTTAAATGACCAAAGCAAGCCTTAAATGTTGCACCTTTTGGAAACCAAAGGAGTTCATTAATATAAAGGTCTTGTCTATATGTGTTTGTGTGTACTAATGATGGATGGAGCTGAGCCTTTGTTTTCACTCAGGTTAAACACTGAATGAGTCACGTTTGCCTTTGGTGGATGTCATTAACAGGCGAGCAGCTTCTCTCACCCATATAAAAGATGATGAGAAGAGGGAACACTGGAAGAAGACTTAAAGATGAAGCCCAACGTGGAAGTGGGATGAGACTAAGACATTAGAAAAAGGAGTGACAGGAGGGGAGATTTCAGACTTAGTAAAAAAAAAAAAGAATAATGGAAAACACAAGCAATGTTTTATCAACATTTTAATAAAACAACACAGCCTTTGCTCTTCATATGGCCTTGTGACCAACATTCCTATTTGTTTTATTTTCTAATTTTATATTTTATTGCAGGTGAGAATCGCAGCGACCTACAGTGTACTGATTAAGGGGAATCTTGAAATTGTATGTTTGAAAATCAATTACACTACAAACAACTGATCAAACAAGATAGCAATTTAAGCTATAAAGTCTCACACAAAAGACAATCAACAATTAAGGAGTTTTATTGACATGACAAAAATAGCCTTTGGCACTAACGTGCGAGTGGAAGACTTGGGTATAGATAATTGATGTCAGGCTAGAGCAGATTAACTAGGATCGGTCTGTCTACCCCCTTGGGGCCTGACACTGGTGGTGGCCAAAGGAGGAAAGGGGCCAGATGAAAACAAGGATGATGATGATGAGATGGTGGTGGGTTGCAGCTTAACAAAGCAGGGAAGAAACAGTATTTTAAAAGCAGAGTCATGGATGAAGACTGGCCCCAGCAACATGGGACAGGACTGACTTGCAGCAGGAGAGCATCAGATAGCAATTGGATAATTTGATACCAAACCAACAACATATTTTCATGTGGAATAAAAACTATGCAATTATATTGTTACTGGTTCTTGTTGGGCTTTCAGATTTTATGTTTTGTTTCCTTTTTTTAACTGAGCTCTGTTAGATGTCATATTTAACCTAATTCCACATCTTTAGTTACCTCAACATAGCACCTTCAGCTCCAGCATTGATAAATGTGGTATATGTGTCCTGTTCTGTGTGGCATCCTCATTCCTTATAAAATTATCAGACTAGTAGGTCTTCATTATGTGAGAATAGCTAATAAAGTTCAGAACAGTTAAAAACTGTTTAACTGTTTATTTTGTTAAAGAGAGGCCACCCTACCTATTTTAATCATTAATTTAATGTGTTCATGTTTTATTATTTTGCTGAATTACTTAAAAACATAAATACTGTACACAACATTCAGAGTTGCTGTAAAACTGTTCATTTCTGTGCTACACCACCTTGAAGTGAACACATTCACCTATGGTTAATTGAATTGAAAGCCTTTATTGTCATTGTACACAATACTATGAGATTTGGAGAGCAGCTCTTTAAAAGTGCATACATAAATAACACATACATACATATACAATACATTAGTGCAAGTCTAGGTTGAGTATAGTAACAGCTTTAGGAAAGAAGCTATCCCTGAGTCTGTTTGTTCTGGTCCGTATTGACCTGAAGCGCCTGCCTGAGGGCAACAGGTTGAAGAGATGGAAGCCGGGGTGGGTGGTATCCCTCAGGATGTTTCTGGCCCTACTGAGACAACGAGAGTGGTATATGGCAGTCAAAGAGGGCAGAGGGCTGCCAATAATTTTTTGTGCAGTGTTTGTCACCCTCTGCAGTCGCCTCCTGTCGGCCTCCATGCAGCTGGAGTGCCACACTGTTATAGCGTAGGGAAACAGGCTCTCAATGGTGGAGCGGTTGAAGGTCACCAGCAGCTGAGTTTTTAGTTGTTCCTTCCTGAGCACCCTCAGGAAGTGCAGCCGCTGCTGGGCCTTCTTGACCAGTGCTGTGGTGTTGGCTGACCAAGAGAGGTCTGCAGAGATGTGGATGCCGAGGAATTTCAAAGACTCCACTCGCTCCACACATCCACAGTTGATGTACAGGGGGGCAAGGGCGGCTTTCTTCCGTCTGAAGTCCAGGATGAGTTCCTTAGTCTTGTTGATGTTTAGTGCCAGGTTGTTTGATGCACACCACTCACCAAGTTTCAGGACCTCATCTCTGTAGGCCGCCTCGTTTCCCCCTGTAATCAGCCCCACCACCGTTCTGTCATCAGCGAACTTGATGATGATGTTCTCTGAATGGGTAAATAGACCTGCTCTCTAGTTAGTCTGAATGCCACGAAGAAGAAGAAGATAGCAAGCCGGTGTACCAATATACTGCAAGTCTGGTTATTTTCAAGGTAACGTTAAAATAACAAATAATGAAACTATATGCGATACCAGTGAGACAGGATGGCAGTTTATTTTCATTATGTATACTGATTGTAAATCCTGTTAAGAGATGTGTTTTTATTTGTTAGCTAGAGGTTAATTGGACATGGGGGTTAGGAGGGTATGTTGTGCTATTTAACATCTAGTTTGATGAAATATTCCGGAGCAGCAGATGGTAGATGTAATGTTTTATTTAATATATTTACATTCTTTTTTAATTTACTTGTGGCTAGAGTCATTTGTTAAATTTTCATTTAGTCTGAATGACAGGAATAAGAAGATAAGCTGATACACTGCAACTGTGGGTATTTTTCTGACAATAAACTACACATAATAGACCTGGAATCCAGTCAGTCCTTCATGGGTATATATATATATATACATATATATATATATACATATATATATATTTTTTTTATTTTATTTTATTTTTTTTTTTTTTCGCGAGTTTTTACAGCCTTATATGATAAAAATAAAAAATATTAAACTTGCACCTCATCAAAACCATGAAAAGATCTGGTTCCAGAAAAACCAGACACCACATTACATATTTCTAGACAGTTTTGCAGAGCAATAAAAAATGACCATAGTAAAGATCAAAATTTCAAGCAAGATATTGTCAGAGATGCATTGTTTCCCAGTTGTAGCATTTTATCAACAGCAATTCAATAATTTCTAAATTTGTGTTAACTGATTATAGTGAAATGTATTAATTGTTTTGAACAATATTAGGTGGTGGAATAGATCCATGAAGTGCCCTTTATTTCTCTCTTATAAAGCATGTTAACTGCAGCTTAAACAGCAGCAGTGGATAAACCCTCTGTACACAAAAGGATGCACAACATAAATACTATAAACTCTGTTGTAATTGAAATGCAGCAAATGTGACAGAAACAAATACATTGCTATAGGCAATAAACATTGTTGCCTTAGTTCTCATGCTGTTTCTCATTTCACAGCTGCATACGTGCACCATGTCAGCGTTATAACAACAGGAAGCTGGTCAGGAAAACCGACCATAAATCACCTCCCTGTGAGACTAAACAGAGGACAGTGCGTGGAAAATGATCTGAGGCACAAACACACCCATGGACACTAATAAGCTCCAATGCAATTGAGTCATTCATTACATGTTGAAATGTTTCTCCATAATGAACAGCAGGCTGCATGTTTCTGACTATAACAGGAAGTGATAAGGTTAACAAGATTATCTGAGTCACCTGGAAAGTGTAAAAAAAAAATTGTGTTTTAAATTTTGCTACATCTTCATAAGAAGTAAAAACTTCTTTATGATACATTTAAGATACAGAATACATTTTAACGCTGAATGATTTGAAACCATTGACGATACTGAAAAATTAAATTGTATAGTTTTATATTATAAAAAGAATTTCATTTGATATGAAAAGGTAATTTTCTTTCAAAGAGCACAACATCTATTTACATAAATAAAACTATATCTATGCATAAAAAGAAAGCTGAGTTTGGCCGTGTATATCCAGGATATTATTATTTTGGTTATGATTCATATTTTATGACCATAGTTGATCCCCACGCTCATCATCAGGTGCTGATTGGTGGACAGCTCCGCCTCTCTCTCTTCACCCGAGCGTCAAAGATGTGTGGCCGAAGGTCAGAAGATAGGACTACAAAGACGATCATCAACCTAATGGCTAGGGTGTCCTGGTGCCAAGAGTACAATGGACATCCTTATGCTTGAACATGGTGTTTATTATGGACAATCTGTGACTTGCACAGAAGTCCAGTGATGTAACAACTTACAGGTTCAGAGCTGGGGGTCCGTTCCTTCCAATCACGCCCCTTCAGGTGTCATTGTTGTTCCTAGCCATTAGCACAGTTAGCATTGTTAATTGCTAACAACAGGCCAGCAACTTTGATTGAAAGGTTCTCCAGAGCATTCAATTTCAATAAAAAACATTTTTTTCCCCAGCAAAACCTTGTTCACACACCCATTAATACATTATTTTTTAATCCCCCATGCAGCCGTGGTTACCATGGCTACTCTCTCAATGCCCTGTATATGTCATTGTATCACAGATCATCAGCCTTTCAGAATCCTGAGGGCAACTAGAATGAAACTGACCTGACTGATGTGAGCATCCACACACACACCTGTCATTTAGATCATACACACACAACTGAATAATAATTTGAGTTATAAAACAGAAAAGCCCATCAGCATAACACAGACCCGTTCAGTGTGTACTGCCAACATGCAAAGTTGTTTACATAATCTGTTTTATGTGTTTGTGCTTCGCCATGAGAATTTACAGAGGCCGAGTCCAAGCAGCAGTGAAGGTCGTTGCTAATAACCCAATGCATAGAGTGAACACCTGTTGGGATAAAAGAGCTCCAAGACTTGAAGAGCATGAGTTTCAGCTTGTTTAAAAAATAATAATAAGAAAAACATATAAAGCACAGTATTTAATGTCAGCTCTGTCACTTAGTAACATGAGCCTTAAACCCTTTTTCCTTCTTTTGTTGACAAGGACTAGGGAAAATTGAATTTGCACAGAGGTAACAACATTAATCCGGTAGAATTGTTGCAGTAGTTGGAAAAACACATTTTTATTCTAGAGAACCAGCACAATACTAACAAAAACAATGATACCAACATGTTTAAAGTAACACTGCCAACTTGTTTATCTTTACCCTGTTTTGATATGACTTATGCATAATTTCATCTGTAACATTCAAATGCAATTTCAGTTATTCCCTTATGAACCCAACATTAAACTTGCACATCTTTAATACTGACCACATTCACTGTCAGGAACACTTTGCTATTGGCACCATTACGCTATACCATTACCCTACCATTATCAGCAAGAAGTGTTTACAAAATGGTTCATGTTTTTTCTAATATGAATTTATGATAGAGATTTATTCACCCAATTTTTTAAATCTAATATGGCATAATTTGTGTCCTCATGTTGCTGATAGAGCTGGGCCTTGGTCTTTCCTCTGCAGCTCTTGAACTTTTGCTTGAAACCTTCATTTATCCACTTCAGAGATGACAAATATCTGAAATACTCATTCCAATTAATCTAGCTCCAAAAAACATGCAACTTTTAAAGGCACTCAAATCCTCTGTTTTCTCCATAATTTTCTGATTTACCTTCAGCAAGTTTTCTTCAACTCAAATTTTCTACCGTGTGATTGGTTGATAATACGAAGGAGTTTAACATATATTTCTAACAAAGTGTGTTTTTATTATTATCATTATTTTTACAATACATACAATGTCCAACAAAGAGTTTATGCAGGACAGTCTTCTTTTTGTAAAGATATATTATACAGCTACAATAACCAATAAACCCATGTCTTGATCCCTGTTTTTTACTAAAGAAATTTGCTGAAGAGCTAGGCTAATGCTAGCATGCTTACTGACTGGGTTGATAGGAGTTTTTTTTATTGTGTCATGACATATTTTTATGTAGCACCTCATCATGTGCAGGCAAACATTAAAATTAAAAAAATAATGAAAAAAAAAAAAGTTCAGAAACAGGGTTTCCTTTAAAATTGATAAAGCTTTAGGACAGGGATTTGGAAGATGCATTGGGTTGGGTAAGTGAAACGTGTATAAGTGCAACAATTCAGTTAAATTCAATTTATATAGGTTCAGTTCACAAATGTTATTATCTCAAGCAGGGGCGGATTTAGGAAATTTGGGGCCCTAGGCAAAGACAGGAAGGGGGCCCCCTGAGAAGAAAACCCATAAAACAGACCCATTCTACAGATAGAGAAATGTTAATAGAATAGACATCCATTATTGGTTCTAGGTTTTGTCCCTCTCTTCTTGT
>NW_015150569.1:1435190-1436915 GCF_000732505.1 Cyprinodon variegatus
GTTCAGGATCAGGCTGTTATCTTTGCACCAGTCCACCAGCTGCTCCACCTCCTCTCTGTAGTTCTGGTCGTTGTCGTCCCTGATAAGGCCCACCACTTTGGTGTCGTCTGCAAACTGCACGATATGATTGATGGTGAATTAAGCTTCTAATTTCTTTAATCCCCCAAAATGTTTATTTTTAAGTTGTCCCACCTTTTGTTTTTTGTTTTTAAATTCAATCAGTCTGAGGAAACTGTTAAACCATTGAAGTCATTTTGTATGATGTACCAGTTAAAGCATTTGTTTACATAGTGTTTCTTGAAGTCATCCTTTTCTTGGTGATGTTTTTTCCATCAAATTCGCAGAGCGACAAGCTCACGGTCCCGTTCAACTTGGTTTGCAGTTAGAGTCGCAATCTCGCCATCTTTTTCTGTTGGCATGCATTCCATGGTATGTTGCTGCGACTCGTCCTTTGCATCAAGATCTGTCTCACAATCTGTTGTATGACGTGTATGTATAAATTGGTTATGTTTCTCATATGACGCTGTAATTTATGTACATGCCTCCGATTTATGGTTTTGTCTTGTTTGTATCAGTGCTGTATAAGTTTTGCACTGTTATTGTTTTTTCTTTTTCAGTTTTTGTATAAATGTTCAAAAATACCTAATAAACATAATTCATAAGAAAAAAAGCATAGCTCCTTTAGTTAGAGATATAATTATGATTTAATGCACAATTAGGGGCTGGCGTGTAGGAGCTATTTCTCAATTTTTTTGTTAAATCTTAGAATTTGGATTATTTATTTTGATTTGTTATTTAGAATAGGATTTGTTTAGTCATTCACTTAATTAGTTAAATAATTTTAGCTTGGCAGTATAAATAGGTAGGTCTTAGGTAGCTCATTATGCACATGGGCGGTCATATGGTTTTTTACCAGTTCTCAGTCTCAGTTTTCAGCCAGCACATAGATGCCGATTCTTAGACACTGAACAATCTGGAAAAAATAGGAAAGAAATGTGGACCTCTCTTGGGATCAAACAAACTGCTTAAATGTGGAGGTGATTCCTTACCTGACTGTTTTCTACAAACAGCTTCTTTTCATCAAAAACTGTCAAAATGATCAACAAATCACCATGATCTACCAAATGATTATCAAACTAAAACAACCAGATTAATGCCCTTAATACCAAACACAGTTTATGCACCTGCAAACACCATGAGGCCACTTCTTTGGTGTTCCTGGTGAAGAGTTTTACAAACCCTTTAGATCAACATCTTTTATAGTAGCAAACAAAACATGGAAGAACCTTTGGAACAACCTATCCTTTAATTCAAGCACATTCACCATCACCATTCACTTTTATTTATTTTACTTACAGAGTATATTTGTTTGCTTTGGGTTTTTTTTTTAATCTTTTATTTGTAAACAGCTCCATTTTGTGTTTTTTTTATATTACGGGTAATAACAGAAGTTTTGCCATCTGCAGCATTAAACTGCAAAAGATGCAACAAAAACAACAAGATGAAAATGACACTTTTTTTTACTTAAGTGTATTATTTTGAGTTGGTAAATAGGTTGATCCATCAATGGAATGAATATTTCTGCCTTTATAATGAAATGTATAATGTGTATTTCTGCTCCCGGGTCAAAATGGCGGGCTGGGGCTGGGAAAGAAATTAAAGATTGCAAATGTGCTCCAGCTCTACCTTTCATGTTTACTTCTGTAAACGTAGAACACGCTCCCT
>NW_015150569.1:1439728-1440847 GCF_000732505.1 Cyprinodon variegatus
AGAAGAAATTGAAAAAGACTTTTAATAATTTGAATTAAAATGCTTTTTATGTATTTTTTTCTGTAGTTGAGTTAGCGTTAGCTTGCATGACCGGCTCCGTGATGCTGGTTTTCCTTCAGTATGAGCGCCATAAGCGTCATGTCATGTGAAACCGTAAAGGGATTGGCTGGGTGTTGGACGCCACAATCCATTGCTTATGTCTGTGACCGGAAGAAACCCTTCCCTTTTTTCACTGAATTTAAGACAATGAAATTGAGCCAGTTGAATCTCAGGAGGCTGAAAATATTGAGTAAGAATTTTGAAAGGTTGAATTTTTTTATATGCAGATTTTTTAACACTGAAAAATTAAACTGAAAAATAAGTATTGAAAATGTAATCGCTTTGAAATGCTAATGTGAATTTTTTAGCTTGAAGAGAAAATAAAAAATGAAATTTCAACTGTGTAGAAATAATGACAATTAATTTTTTTAGGTCAAAAATGTGTTCTGAATATATTTTAACACTGAAACAGTAAGTACAAACATACAACATTTAAATTTCATTGGCATTTTTAATTCAAATCACACAGATTTACTTCCATACTACTTGCTCTGGAGACTTAGACTTAGATTTATTTGTAATTTTGTTTACACAAGTGTAAAACAAAAATAAATTTCATTTGGAACAGCTCTCTGGACAATTTCATCTTTTTAAAAGTACATTCTTGAAAAATAGTAAAAAAAAATATATACATATATAAAAACAGTAATATAAACATATGACTGTAAATTTACAGTTTATAGATATAAAATGACAAAATACAATAAATATAATAAAATGCAATACAATAACCCATTTTACAAAACATTCAGCACTCTAATGGGAGTAGGGAAGAAACTGTTGTGGAATCTGCTGGACCTGCATCCAATGCTGTGAAGCCTCTTCCCAGAGGGCAGCAGGGAGAACAGTCCATGGTGGGGGGGGTGAGGGGTCATTGATGATGTTACGGGTTCAGGACACACAGCGCTGGATGAAATTTCTTTAATGGAGGGAAGAGGAGCCCCCATGATCCTCTCTGCTGTTCTCACCTTCTTCCAGTCTGAGGCGCTGCAGCCTCCACATCACACAGTGAGACAGCTG
>NW_015150569.1:1442085-1448366 GCF_000732505.1 Cyprinodon variegatus
TATGAGCGCCACAAGTGTGACGTCACGTGACTAAGAAAACGTAACGGGATTGGCTGGGTGTTGGACGCCACAATCCATTGCTAATGTCTGTGACCTGAAGTAACCCTTCCCTTTTTACACTGAATTTAGACGCCGAATTTAAGACAGTGAAATAGAGCCAGTTGAATCTCAGGAGGCTGAAAATACTGAGTTTGAATTTTGAAAGGTTGAATTTTTTTATATGCAGATTTCACTTTGAAATAGTAATGTGAATTTTTAGCTTGAAGAGAAAATAAAAAATGAAATTTCAACTGTGTAGAAATAATGACAATGAATTCTTTTAGGTCAAAAATGTGTTCTGAATATATTTTAACACTGAAACAGTAAAAACAAACATACAATATTTAAATTTCTGTGGCAATTTTAATTCAAATCCCAGCGACACAGATTTACTTCTAGACTACTTGCTCTGGAGACTTAAACTTAGATTTATTTGTAATTTTGTTTACACAAGTGTAAAACAAAAATAAATTTCGTTTGGAACAGCACTCTGGACAATTTCATCTTTTTAAAAGTACATTCTTGAAAAATAGTAAAAAAATATATACATATATAAAAACAGTAATATAAAAATATGACTGTAAATTTACAGTTCTAAGTTTATAGATATATAATGACAAAATACAATAAATATAATAAAATACAATACAATAACCCATTTTACAAAACATTCAGCAGTCTAATGGGAGTAGGGAAGAAACTGTTGTGGAATCTGCTGGACTTGCATCCACAGCTGTGAAGCCTCTTCCCAGAGGGAAGATGGTCGGCTCTCCTCATCCTCCGCAGGAAGTCCAAGCGCTTTCGTGCCCTTTTTACCAGTGAGGTGGTGTTTCCAGTCCAGGTGAGGGTGTCTGTGATGTGCACCACCAGGAAATTGGTGATATTGACCACCTCTACAGCTGAGCTGGTGATGAGCAGTGGAGCGTGGTTAGGTAATTTGGTTAGGTAATTTGGTTTAACACTTTTAACTAAAACTAGTGAAACTCAACTAAACTAAACTAAACTACTATGTTCAAAGAGGAAGGGGGAACATGGTTGAAAGCCATATTACAGTTTAAGATGGATTTTGAGTTTGAAAACCAGTTTATCTGGATGAATTTAGGATATGATCAAAGTAGCTTTCACTAATTTAGAGAAATTGGAGTTAATGATTCTTTAGCCTATTTGAAATAGCTAGCAGCGAATAGAAATCAGGATTCCACTAAAGGACTCTTGTTCATTCTTGGTAATTGAAATGTAATGAGCATATGAGGAAAACATGAACACTAATGTTATATCAGTGTTTAGACCCTTTTTGAAATAAAGCTTGTCCAAGCTTCAACAACAACAGCTCAACACATGTTTCTGTAGAGCATAGAATAGCATGCAGTCCATCCAGTTAGCCTTGTTCCTACTCATCATCATCAAAAAATATTGTTTCTTCTGTCTCTATTCATGCCAGACCTGCAAACCTTTTTTCCATGTCCATGTGGAAAGGTTGAGCTTCCATCCAGCTGGAGTTTAACAGGCAGGCCACAGCAAGGCAGGCTCGCTCTCTGTCCCAGTGGCTCACAGCAGGGGTCCTCTTTGTCTCAGGCTCACACCCAGGGTAGGATTCTCATCCAGTCTGGCTCTATAAGTTTTGACACTCAAGAAAAATGAGTTGCAAAAGGTCTGTTTTTCAGCAGTTTGGTTCTGAAAGGTTCTGACTTATCCTTGAGGATTCTGGAGATCTGGGTCTTTCCGCCCCGGCAGGATCTCCCTCTTGCCAGAGATGGACCCCAGCTTCATGGGCAAGGGAGAGGAGGCAAAGAGAAAAAGATCTTTTGTCCTCTTTAGTTTTGTCTGTCCTCACACAGTTGGTTGGTCACACCTCTTTGACTTGCCATGTGATTTACCTAAGGTCCTCCAGCTGTTATTCACCAAAGCTGCGTCCTCTTCTTTGTTCATCATGTCAAAAAGAAATATGGACACTGGTTCCCAATGTCCAAAAAACATGATCATGGCATATGGCACAACACATTTGTGTGACCATTTTTTTTCTATTTTTTTTTTTTTTGCTTTTGTAAACACCATCACTTCCCTGTTGTGGAACAATAAAGGGATTTACTATTCTATTCTATTCTATTCTATTCTATTCTATTCTATTCTATTCTATAAAATGGATAGAAAGGTGTACGTAACTCTAAACAAAATATATGTGGAAAATCTATTTTATTCAACAACACAAAATACTTAGTTAAGCAAATTTTCCAAAAATAATAATTTGTTCTCCAAAGGCCAAATTACAAGGCAGACTACATCATAGTGCAGCGGCGAGGTCTGATGGGATTCCAAGACTCCTCGTTATGCATCCTTTTTTTGCCTGATTTGAAGGACGGGTCCGGTGTATCCTCTCTATCCTTGGGTATCCCAGGATTCATTACGAGACCAAGCAAGCCGGCTGCTTAGAGGAAAAATGTACGTGGTGCCAAACTGGGGTGAATATTGGAAGTGCAGTTTAATATAATCCCAGTCAGTGAATAGTTCCGTCTGAAATGAATGGAAATAGTTGCTTTAATGGTTATTGAGTCAGATATGTGACGGTAATGTTTGATTTATCTAAAGGTTTTTATCTGTTACTGTGTAAATGGGTTTGGCTGGAATTTAAGGACAGATTCTGATATATCCGCAGTGTGGGGACTATAAATCTGAAAGGATTTTAATTATTATTTTGCAAAATTTGCTTAACTAAGTATTTTTTATTTTTTCAATATAAGTGATTTTGCAGATATAATTTGTTTAGATTTACCTATACCTTTCTATCCATTTTATAGAATAGAATAAAATAGAATAGAAAATCCCTTTATTGTTCCACAATAGGGAAATTCTGTTGTTTACAACAGCAAAAAATGTTAGAAAAAAATGGTCACACAAATGTGTACCTTAGAGAAATATATTAGAGTGACATAATAGTGAAGAGTAAAAAGATAAAAGATAAAATACTGTACTGTAAAGTGTTCTAACAATATAAAATTGTTCACCTGGAGAATAAATAACCAATATACGACTATGGACATTTTTCCAGTAATGGATATTTGAAAATAGCAGCAACATCAGAGANAGGATTCTCATCCAGTCTGGCTCTATAAGTTTTGACACTCAAGAAAAATGAGTTGCAAAAGGTCTGTTTTTCAGCAGTTTGGTTCTGAAAGGTTCTGACTTATCCTTGAGGATTCTGGAGATCTGGGTCTTTCCGCCCCGGCAGGATCTCCCTCTTGCCAGAGATGGACCCCAGCTACATGGGCAAGGGAGAGGAGGCAAAGAGAAAAAGATCCTTTGTCCTCTTTAGTTTTGTCTGTCCTCACGCAGAGGGGGGTGGTTGGTCACACCTCTTTGACTTGCCATGTGACTTACCTAAGGTCCTCCAGCTGTTATTCACCAAAGCTGCGTCCTCTTCTCTGTTCATCATGTCAAAAAGAAATATGGACACTGGTTCCCAATGTCCAAAAACCATTATCATGGCATATGGCCCAACACATTTGTGTGACCATTCTTTTTCTACATTTTTTTTGCTTTTGTAAACACCATCACTTCCCTGTTGTGGAACAATAAAGGGATTTTCAATCCTATTCTATTCTATAAAATGGATAGAAAGGTATACGTATAATATATGTGCAAAATCTCTTTTTTTCAAAAACAAAAAATACTTAGTTAAGCAAATTTTGCAAAAATAATAATTTGTTCTCCAAAGGCCAAATTTGAAGGCAGACTACATCATAGCGCGGCGCCGAGGTCTGGTGGGATTCCAAGACTCCTCATTATGCGGCCTACAAATGTGTCCTTTCTTTGCCTGATTTGAAGGATGGGACTGGTGTATCCTTTCTATCCTTGGGTATCCCAGGATTCATTACGAGACCAAGCAAGCCGGCTGCTTAGAGGAAAAATGTACGTGGCGCCAAACTGGGGTGAATATCGGAAGTGCAGTTTAATATAATCCCAGTATGTGAATAGTTCCTTCTGAAATTAATGGAAAGAGTTGTTTTAATGGTTATTGAGTCAGATATGTGGTAGTAATGTTTGATTTATCTAAAGGTTTTTATCTGTTACTGTGTAAATGGGTTTGGCTGGAATTTAAGGACAGATTATAATATATCTGCAGAGTGGGGACTATAAATCTGAAAGGATTTTAATTATTATTTTGCAAAATTTGCTTAACTAAGTATTTTTTATTTTTTCAAATATAAGTGATTTTGCAGATATATTTTGTTTAGATTTACTTCTACCTTTCTATCCATTTTATAGAATAGAATAAAATAGAATAGAAAATCTCTTTATTGTTCCACAATAGGGAAATTTTTGAAAAAAATGGTCACACAAATGTGTACCTTAGAGAAATATATTAGAATTACATAATAGTGAAGAGTAAAAAGATAAACAATAAAATACTGTACTGTAAAGTGTTCTAACAATATAAAACTGTTTAGTTGGAGAATAAATAACCAATATACTGTTGGGTTTAAAAATTGTGAGTTAATATCGGACAAAAATGAATCTGACACACCAATGGATTTTCAAACACAGCTTCCTGCAGGAGGAGAAAGGCTGCCTGCTCACATTTCAGCACCTTTCTGCCCCCCAACAGAACAGCAGGGTCTTTTATTAACAGATCACAAGCAAATGGGTGGGTCTTGGGCAGAAGACCCTGTAATGATTATCTAGCTCGATGCAGCTCATAAAACAGCATGACCCTGCTTTATGACCAACTGGCTGGAGGCAGGTCATAAAGTGAAATGACCCTGAAATGACCCTGTAATGTCTAACTGGCTGGAAGCAGGATTTCAATGTTTCATATGCACACACATCAACTTTATAATCATCATTGAATAATCCTAACATATACGACTATATACATTTTTACAGTAATGAATTTTTGAAAATAGCAGCAACATCAGAGATGTGCAGAATGACTGCAGCAGGTTATTTAACTGACTAAGGTTTCTATCATTACATTTTCACCCTTATTCGCCTCTATATTGTCATGAGTGTAGTCTTTGTTCACTTTATAATAAAAATATATAATAAAATAAAATAAAAAATTTTTGAAAAGTTCAGTATTAATTTTTTTCCTTCTTTCTGTGTCAACTGTCACAGTTGCTAAGCGACAGAGCCTATGGAGGTAAAAGCCGCCGAAGGCTAGACCAGTTTGAGTTCACAGCCAAAACTCTTCCGGCCTCCTTATTTTCAAGGACCTCAAAGGATCCAGTCCAGGTAGATCGCCACCTTGGAGGATGCAGCCTTAAATCTGAACACATCCTGTGACTGTATACGTCAGCTGGGTCCTTGGAAGGCAACACGGCAGTAGGCCATATATGTATTTCCGGTTAGTACAGACTGACTGAGCAGGCAGCGTCCCCTGCTGTCTGATCATGGGTACTACCCACAAGTCTCAGATCATTTTTACTGTTGAGGCATTTGTGTCAAAAGTCAAAATGAAGGCGTAACTTGTAAAGTTTAATTGGTGACTCACAGCAGTAGATTCCTGCAGTTGTTCTTGTTGATTTGTATTTGTGTTAAGGAAAAAAAAATAAAAAAATGTTTTTTTGAAGATTTTAATACACGTGTTTGAATTTGTTTTGCACCATTTGTTTTAAATCAACTGTAGCAAAACTGAATGGAAGACATTTTTGATGTGCTTCTCACAGAACATAATTTGTGTATTTGTACTGAAGAATTTGAAGAGGTGTAACTTTTTTTGTAATTGTGTTAGATAAAAAAATCTACAGTTACAAAACACCAAAGTTACAATGCAAAATAATAATAAATAAAAAATTATTTTGCAACAATAGTTCTGGACCATTTGAAGCTAAACTGCGAATGTAAGAGGTTTTTGATGTCCAACTTGTAGAACAGAATTTGTGTACTTGTGCTTAAAATTTGAACAGGTGTAAAAAAAAATGTGTTCTTGTGAATTTTTTTCTTTAATTCTACAAATACAAAACTTAGAATGCAACTCTCTTTACAACTTCAAATTCACACTTACAATGCACTAATAGTTCTGAAACAAAAATAACCTTCATACAACATCTGTATTATTGCAGCATACATCTATTGATCTTCCCATTTCACCCTCCTCTCATGCCTCATTGATAGGACCCCAAGATACATTAACACCTTGACTTGAAACAAAAACTCTCCTTAAACCTGAAGCACCAGCCACCTTTTTTCAGTGAAGAACCTTGGACTTGTAGGTTCTTATCTTCATCTCTGTCGGTCTGTAATTG
>NW_015150569.1:1449166-1452782 GCF_000732505.1 Cyprinodon variegatus
AGTCATACACATATGCCAACAATTGCATTGTCTTTGCTCTACTGGTTCTTGTACAGAGTTCTGGTGTTTCCTGTCACTGTGGGCCTCACAGCACAGTAGTACAAGGCAGAGTCTGTCACTGCAGCAGAGGAGATCAGCAGGTCCATCTGGGCTTCATTTTTTCTAACTTTACCAGAAAGTCTGGATAGAGAATCCTTCCGTTTTTCCTCAAAATCCGTAATAAAGATCAGGAACTCTGGTTGTTTTCCTGGAAATTGTCGATACCAGAAGAAATAATCCGCTGCACCTTTTCTGTAACTGCAGGACAGAGAAACAGAACTGCCTTCTGAACTGGACTCTTGATTTGTGACCATAGTTGCTTGTTTACAGCTGACTCCTGAAGAAAGATGATGAAAACTGTTTACTCTTTACTTGTTTGACTATTTCTTTTGAGACAGTTGCATTTTAACATGTTTGAATTTAAAATGTGTGCTGATTAAAAGATTAATCTTACCAGTTAAAAGTGAGGCAACAAGCAAAGAGCTTATATAATACTCCATGTTGAGTTGATGACTGTGTTGAACTGGTTTGAATGTGGAAGTTTGTGAGTTCCATAGTACAGGGACAGCTCAGCTCCTCCCTGAAGCTCTCAGTTCCTCTTTCTCTTGGCAACAGGCTGGGACTGTATAAAGTTTTACTGGAGAGATGCAAAAATAAGACCACAGACTGAAAAGTTCACTCAAAGGTCAGTTGTAAGAAGTATTTTTGGTCTCATGGTAAAAAGCAAGTTTAGGGACAATTAAAATTGCTTTACATGAATTACATGGTAAAAAGAAAGAAAAAATGAAAGTAAAGGAAATAAAAAGATGAGACTGTGTCCCCTAAACTGGAAGTTTAATCACCATGAACACAGAAGCTTTTATTTCCATCAGACAGGTGGAAGCATCATGCTCTGAGTGAATCTCAGCACAACGCCCTGCGAGGATTGGGAATTTAGAGAAAAGCATTCAAGGTGTGCAACTAGTGTGCAGTTTTATTAGCAAAAAGTGTTTATTGATTTAATAAATACATATTCTGCCACAGACAAATAAGGGTCAGTTTAAAAATAAATGACACGTTCATCTTTTCATAGGTGTAGGTACAGCTGATGGAGGACACAATGTTGGATCAGCATGTTTAGTGTTATCTTTCATTATTTATGACAAACTTGTTAGCTCTGCTATTCATCCTGTATAAGAATTGGTGTTGTCATTGGACAAGGAGTGAGCATAAACAACATAAATCTTTTCACTTTTCTGTTTTATGTTCATATTGAGGTCACTCATAATCTTTGCCCAGCAAGAGGAAAGAGGAAATAACCATAACCATAAAGAAGAAGAGGTAAAAAACAGAGAGGACAAGATTCTACATCAACATAGCTTTTATCAGGTGTAGACAAGAGGAGGGGTGTAAGTCTTCAAAAGAGGTTTTAGGCTTTCTTCTAAGCAGGCAAAGAAATTCAATATAACAATGAAGCTTACTTTGCTGTTATATTAGGAAAAGGGCAGTGTTGTCTAACAACTACTCTTTCGTCCTGACCAAGATAGTTTGTTTGTTTGTTAGCCTACAGTGGAAGAACTCAGTTCAATTCAGTTTGTTTATAAACTACCAATTCACAACACATAAAATCTCAAAGAACTTTAAGGGGACAATTCAGTCATAATCATATCAAGTTTCTATCTGAGGCAAATCAGCTAATTGCATTGAGTCATTGACTTTAAGGACAGGCTCCCCCTGGACGAGATCAGGACAATAATATTTGCTTGCATTTTGTCATTGACTCTACACAATCTCTAACACTGCGCATGCATACAGCGACAGTAGAACACAGCTCAGTGGTAATGGCCATCCAGGTCGACTGGGGTTCAAGGAGACAGAAGCAGACACACGAAAGAAACGTAGAAACTCTCATCTATAAATACTTTCTATGTTAGATAAGAAATCAGCTCCACAAGCTTTGTCTAGTAAATATAAAGTTAAGCAGATGAGGAAGTTTTTCTTTGAAAGGCAATAAAGTTAGCACAAACATGTATTCATAGTAAAAGCTGAGCTCCGAAGTCTAGCAGAGAAACAGGACTCAACACTAAAATACAGGTCCAACTCTGTCATCTATAACTAAAGGAGTTGATGGCAGCGGTCCGGCTGACATATCTCACCAGGATGGTGTTGCAGACAAATGGAAACAGACCAGCAAAAGCCATGACAAAAAAAAAATGCAAAGAGAACAAATTTTACTATTTTATCTTTTGAATCTTCACTCATCTGTTCTGGATAATCTTTGGTCTTCTTCAGTTGTTCCTTCTATTCTTTTTATTCTTCTCTAAGAGGAACAAAATTCTGTGTTAGCAGAAACATCTGGTTGGACCTATGGAAAAGCTTTAAGGGTTTATTGTCCTGCAAACATTTCCCCTTCCTCCACACGCTCAATCAGCTGATGTTTCTTCAGACATGGAGCTGTCAAATGAGTCTCCAGGTGAGTCTGACAGTAGGTGAGTCTGCCTACACCAGGCAGGACTTATGTCTTTCAGTTTGGTTCCAGGGCAGATGAAACAGGGAACTTTTGCTCAATTGGTAGCTTGTTTTTATGATATTTCTGGTGCAGCGGACTAAGTCTATAGCAGGATAAATATATTGGAAAGGAAAGCCTCATGGAATAAAACTGGTAGTTGGTTCCACGGGAGAGGAGCCTGATAACTAAAAGATCTGCCTCCCATTCTATTTTAGAAATCCTAGGAACCACTAGTAAACCTGCAAATGAGAGCGAAGTGCTCTGTTAGGAACATAAGGAACAATCAGATCTCTGATGTAAGATGGAGCTTGACCATTTAAGGCTTTATACAGTATGTGAGAATAATGTTTTTAAGTTTTAAAATTCTGGAATAACAGAAAGCCAGTGAAGAGAAGCTAGAATAGGTGAATCTCATAAATCTGTCAGCAGCGTAGACAGATACAGTTAATCATAGTAAAGAATTACAATAGTCCAGCCTTGAAGTAACAAATGCATGGACTAGTTTCTCAGCATCAACCCTGCGCAGGAGATTTCTAATTTTGCAAAATTAAATTCCATATTCAATTTCCAGATGAAAGAAGGTAATTCTAGAAACCTGATCAAAAACAACGCCAAGATTTTTTACTTTATTAACTGAGATCAATTTAATCCCATCCAAATGAAGTGACTGACTAATCAGCTTATTTTTCAGACTCTGGTCCAAAGAGTATTTCTGTCTGCAATTTGTTTTGTCTGCATTCAGGAGCAGAAAGTTAAGAGTCATTCAGGTTTTTATGTCTGCAGATATGCCTGTAGTCTATGTAATTTCAGATTGAAACCAAATGAACAATTTAAGTAGAACAGGTTGTGAAGGCCCTCTAGTGGATGTAATGGAGTATTGCATGTTATTGTACAGAGTTCTGGTGTTTCCTGTCACTGTGGGCCTCACAGCACAGTAGTACACAGCAGAGTCAGACAGACGGAGATCCTGGATCGTCAGATTAAAAGCTGAGTTCTTGCCCTCTGCAAGAAATCTGTTTTCACTGAATTCAGGAGCGTTATCTCCCTCTGATGAAACACGTTTCAGCATGTACTTTGGAAAGCTGTTTT
>NW_015150569.1:1456052-1457479 GCF_000732505.1 Cyprinodon variegatus
ATCTTCTGAGAACCTTTTGTTGCCATTGAATCCAGACTGGATACTAACCCTTTGTCTCTGCTTTCAGGAAACCTGTCTTTCTCCTGTGAAGCTCTGGAAGAGCTTAACCTGCCGAGCCTGCCCTCTGAGCCAAACCTGAAGACTCTTCTCTGGATTCCCATGCAGCTCAGGACTAAGAGCTTGAAACTCAGAACCTAGGTCTGCCTTCAATCTAGAAGTAAGACGCTGAAGCAGTTATCGGACTCTGCTGAACGAAACAATCTCTGGATCCCAACAGTACCTCCCTCAAGGCTTTATCAGGACTCCTCAAGGTACAAACCAGAAAACCTTAAAGACTCAAACTCAACAGAGCCAACGCTAACTAAACTGTCTCCCTCACAGACTCCAGTGAACCAGCCCCCCAGGCCTGAACCAGTACCAGTGTTATTCCATGTGCTTTTGTGAAACAATAAACCTGTTAAACTTTTATTCTGTCTCAGTGGTGTTCTGCATCTTGGGCCTCTCAGTAACCCATCATGACAGGATTATTGGCAGAGTGCACCAGGGCGGATTATGCTAACTGTTCTGGTGCACTCTCTGCCATTTATTTGGTGAGCCTAGCAGTAGATCTGAGCAAAATGCCACACAAATTTGGCAAGTTTCAACACATCTTTATGTTATGGTTTTAACCTTTTACATTGAGACTTGATCACTTTTTAAATACAAGGTTTGTTATGTTTAACAGTTCTTTAAAAGTATTCACTCAGGCCTCACAGCTGCAAGACTACACTGTGTCTGACTGAGAGGAGGTTGTGTTTATCTATTAGGGGGTGTTTTGACATTGAAAATAATCCTTTCATATAGAGCTGGACTCCTTCTCAGGGTTTATTCAGAACATTTTACTGTTTTACCCTACTGTCTGTAATTGTTTTGATTAACTGTATGTGGCGACCTTTAGGTTTTTCTGCAGGTTTTAAGTTAGCTAAAGAACCTTTGTCTAGTCAGGGCAGAGCAGAACATCAAGCTGTATGTTAGAACCTGTCTTTTCTCTCATTTTTGCAAAGATAATAAGTGCCGACTGAGTGAATTACAATCAATCTCCTTTGTTTAACTGGATTAAATAGTTGAATACTTTTTCCCTATTGCACACTTTAGTTCTTCAGTGCTGGACTGAAATCCCTACCACAGTTTGCTGTTACTGAGCATTGCTCTAAACATGGAAATACTGTAAATACATTCTACCTGCTGTTGACTGAAATGGTGAGTGAAATACATCACAACTGACCACATACTGTACAATAGTTTTTGGATTTAATTACTGGAAAATTCCTTCAAATATTCATTCCATTTAAATAAGTTATCATATAACCGTTAGTAAATATGTAATATTTTTAAACTAACTTAAAGATACATTTAAAATAACATGAAAGTAGCTATTATTATAGTTA
>NW_015150569.1:1459505-1462388 GCF_000732505.1 Cyprinodon variegatus
TCCACAGAGAGGAGGAGGAGGAGTTCTACCAGACCGGTTCTGGTCCCACCCAGAGCTGCTAAGAGGCCCACAGTGGCAGGAAGCAGCAGAACTCTGTACAGAAACCTGCAGTGTCCACTAGAGGGCTCCACAGACTGAGTCATGGACCAATGGGAGGAGAGAAATGAAGCTCAGAGATAGGAGGTGGGTCCAGGATGAGGATCAGGATCCTCTTCAGAACCTGATCCATCATCAGCGTCCTGAAATCAGACCTCATGTTCTCACATGTGGAACTTCATCAGTTTATAACATGATGAAGAACCAGAACCAGCCTCAGGGGCCTGGATTTCTGCTGTTCTTTCTCTCTGAAATTATTCAAGGGGGGATTGTTGTTTAACGACCGATCTTTCACAATTATAGATAGGTGTCAGATATTACAGGCTAACAATGGAACCAAACGACAGTTTCGGTTTGCATGTTTCCAAGCAATACAAGGCCTTGTCAATATAAAGCCTCAAACTCAGTGCAAATCCAGACATTTTGAATTGAGAAAGCTTCCTGGAGGGAAAGCGAAACATCTTTAAACTTTGGAAACCAAGTCCAGTGGATTGTTTTTTAAACTTGTATGGGATGACTATGACCTGGATGACTGAGGATCTTCACCAGCATATTCCCTACGATTTCAAAGACTAAACGTTTCAAATGTTTCAAACCAACCTTTACGTTGGATAATGTAACAATAACAGGGTGATTACCTGCAGTAATGATGGTGACCTTTAACCTTTTATGAGGGGTGTTCAATAAATAATGCTCCTGACCCACTTCCAGATGTTTGATCGACCTAAAATTTTGCATGTGAAATTATTTAAATCTTTATAGATTAAATAGCAAGTTACAGCTCTGAACTAACTGTGGTTTCTGATTTACAGATGATCAAACTGAGTCAAGTCTCTGTTTTCGCATTTGAAGGGAAGCATACAAGACACTTTTGATCAAATGAAAGTAGCTTATAGTGATAATGTCCCATAATGTAAACTTGTAAAAAAATTTGCAAAGTCATATAATGGGCATCATAACCATAAGTAACTTTAATTTCATCAAAGGTCTCCTGTGGAGTGAGTCCTTTCCAAAGGTAAAAGCGAATACTGCTTGACACTCAACAGGCTCCATTGCAAACTTTACTCAGTACAACACAGACCTCCATGTGTCATCAAAAGCTCAACAGACAGAAGAAACATTAAAACATCAAACCGTGTGTAGAAAATAAAACCTTTACTACTCCTGAAAGTACTTTAATGTGAAAAGTTCCTGCTGTAAATTTCCCTCACCCCCTTCAGGGCCTCTGAAAGGTTTGCCCTGCTGGACATCATCTGCTGAGCACCAATGATTTAGAGAAGAAATCCCCACAATCTTCCTCCTGGATGTTTAATGGACATTCATCATTTATCCCGTTATCAGTATTGGGGTCATTCAAGGACTGTTCGGTCTTTGTGTTTCTGTTGACTTACAGGGTGGCAGGCTTGATGGGTTCCAGTTGTTACTCCTTGATGACAATCAGTGGGGGCCTTTATATTGGAGCAGTTTCCTGGAGCAAGCTGCCAGATGGTTCCGCTCTCTCAGTGGTAAAACAGTTCAAGCTCTGTTGGTGATCTAAGCTCTCAGAGACTCCTCTAACCTCTCCTTGCTCTTGTCCTCCACAGAACCAGACCAGACGCTCACCAGGATCAGGTCCGTTTCCTTCATCTCCTCGCTGCTCTGGAACTGTCTCCTCTCTGGTGACTCCTTACAGGAACAATCAGCCTGCCTGTCCACCCTCAATCCAACAACCATCCAACAGCATCCAAACTCGGACTCTCTCTCACCCTGTTACTGTCTAAGTTGACTGAGCTCTTCTTCATTTAACCAGAAAATAAACTGTTAAATCTGCCTCTGTGTCCACAGTTGTCGCTTCCTTAAGAGTCTGGTTAAGCACCATGTCAAGGACATGGGGAAATTTTTTGTCCCTACCAGGAAAGTTTACATAATGATGCACATGGAGGCTCAAGATCTATTTGGTAATTTAGAAGATATTAGGAATAGATCTTGACCCCCACTAAAAAAAGCCTGTTGGTACTTGACCCTCCGTCATGAAGACCAAGTTACATATCAAATATGAAAGTTGAGTCTAAAATCAGATGTTTGGGTATTTTGTTGATAAAACTTCTTTTCAGATTTTTTAAAATGTTGATTTATCACTGATATATTCTCCATGTCAATAGTTTTAATCTAAAATTGTGCCCCTTAAAACATAGACTCAACCCAGTAACTAACTAAATGCTCATTAAATCATCTTAAATTACTTTCTAAGACAACAAGACTTTCTCTCCATTAAGGGTAAAAATATACATGGGGGATCAGAAGGAGATTAGAGAGAAATATGTTTTTCATTATCAATCTTTTAATCTTTATTTCTTGAAACAAATAAAACAACATTTTTCAGGTTTGTTTATTACAGTGATTGACAGCATGGAAAGGAGTGTTACAGCCTCTATTATATAGGTTTATATATGCAATGATAACAACAGAGATGTAAAAGATGCTAAAATAGATGTCAAAAATGTATGTATATTTTTTAAACATTTTAAATATTTCAAAACATTAGATTCAGCAACAATAACATTGTTTTTGTTAGATGCCTTCATGCAGTTTTCCTCACTTCTGTTGCTTTTGAGTTTTTTTCAGTTAGTTGTTTTTGGGATGTTTGTCTGCAGGTGAAGATCAAAGGAAGTTAAATGTTTCTCTGATTGGTGGAACCAGAATCAACCAGATTTATTAAAGCACAGCAAAATCAGACCAGTAGAGACCAGTCTGAATACCACCAGCCCTTTAAGAACTACAGAAGCAATAGAATAAACTGAACTGGTA
>NW_015150569.1:1464618-1466041 GCF_000732505.1 Cyprinodon variegatus
TAAAGAGAATAAACTATAGTTAAATGCTGCATGGATCAAGCAGAATTTTTAATAATGGACATTAAATCTGTCTTGATTTCTTTAATATTAATGAGATGTTTTTGTTAAGTGGCTCTAGATAACAGTTGTTGAACTCTTGTACAAATAAAATAAATTAAGTTGATCTCTAATGAAATAATAAAACCAAACACTGAACGACATACACTGTGTTCCAATTTATGGGCTGCGTCCTCAGAAGGCCAGATTTAAAGACGTCATAGCGCGGCGCCGAGGTCTGGTCGGATTCAAAGACTCCTCGTTATGCAGCCTACAAATGCTTCCTTCTTTTTGCGTGATTTGAAGGACGGGTCCGATGTATCCTCGCTATCCCTGGTTTACCCAGGATTCATTGAGAGACCAAGCAAGCCGGCTGCTCCGTGGTCAGAGGAAAATGGTACTTGGTGCCGAACAGTGGTGAATATTGGAAGTTCAGTTTAATATAATCCAGTCAGTGTTCCGTCTGAAATTAATTTGCATATATTTTTTATACATACATTGTTAAAAATTACTTATATCTTTCTACTCATTTTATAGAATAGAATAGAATAGAATAGAACAGAATAGAATAGAAAATCCCTTTATAATATATATAAACAAAAATGGGGAAATCCTGGTGTTTACAGCAGCAAAAAACATTAAAGAAGAATAAGGTCACACAAATGTGGACCTTAGAAAAAATATCTAATAATAACATAAAAGGGAAAAGTTAAAAGATAAAGAATAAAATACTGTAAAGTTGTTTAACAATATCAAACTGGAGAATTAATAACCAATATGCAGCGATGGACATTTTTACAGTAATGACAGCAGCAGGTTATTTAACTGACTAAGGTTTCTATCATTACATTTGATTTGATTTGTTCCTGCTCCCGGTGGTTGGAACATTTATTCCACTCTGGATTCTCATGAAGGTAGTCTTTGTTCACTTTACCATAAAAAAGAAAAAGAAACTAATAACAAATAGTTTGGAAAGTTCGGTATTCATTCTTTTCCTGCTTTCTATGTCAACTGTCACATTTTCTAAGCGACAGAGCGTACGGCATTGAAAGCCGCTGATGGCTGAACCTGTTTGAATCCACAGCCAGAACTCTTCTGGTCTCCTTATTTTCACAGATTTCAAAGGATCCAGTCCAGGTAGACCGCTCCTTGGAGGATGCAGCCCAAAAACTCAAACAGTGCCACAGAGGAGGAACAGTGCGCGAGGCCTTCTAGTGGAAGTTGTGGAATATTGTCATTATTGTCATTATTTCTCTGTATATTGTTCTGGTGTTCTGGTGTTCCCTGTCACTGTGGGCTGCAGAGCACAATATTACACAGCAGAGTCAGACAGAAGGAGATCCTGGATCGTCAGATTTACTGAATTGTTTTGTGTCTCTGTGTTGAG
>NW_015150569.1:1468766-1472770 GCF_000732505.1 Cyprinodon variegatus
TTTTGGTTTTCTTTAATGTTTTTACATGCAGTGAGACCATTATGGTCACCTGTCTTCACAAAAATATTTGAAAATAAAGAGAAGAAAAGTAGGAAATCTTGTTGGTTTTTGAATGGAATCCAGCTGTTTAAAACTGCGTAATCGCTCCCACTCCTTTCAAGTAGGGAACCTGCACAGATTGAAGGCATAAGTTGACATTACCTGTCCCAGAAAGAACCTGTGAATTCATAGAAGAAAAAACTGAATCAAACACAATATCTGATGTAATGTGGTGCTTTCTTTTTATTTTGGGCACAGGATTATTTTTTTAGGATATGGAAGTTACTTAATGTACCAAAAAGGCTAAATGTGCTTCAGCATCTGAAGACTTTTTGCCAGTGTTATCAAAAGTACATACATTTGTTACTTAAGTAGAAGTATATGTAACATGGAAGAAAACAATTTATTCCATCAAAATTCCTTCATCTTATATTTTTATTAATGTATTCTCTTTCTGTTTTACCTTGAAATTATTACTTTAAAGAACAATAATCTGTAATCAATAATAGTTTTGGGAAAGTTTAGTTTTACTTCTTCGGGCGTAACCTGTGACATCACTTCCTCCTTCCCCACAATGTTCATTACTGCAATGGAGGAAGGGGAGTTTTCATGGAGGTCTTTTTATTTTTTATTTGTTTAATTGATGTAAAAGGGAAAATGTTTATCTGTGTTTAAGCTAACATGTTGGTGAGTTGTTTAGTTAAACATGGAATGATTTTTATCCAGTGAAAGGGTTTTTACTGTTGCAGCATTTCTGTGAACAAGCTGACTGTTTTTCTCACGCAATGCTATTTTTCTATGTGCTCCCTTTGTCATGGGCAGCTGGCTTGATGTCTGCTGGATGTTTTTATTTGCTGCTAAACAGTTTTGTTTCACTCTTTTCTGGTATTTTCTTATTTCTTTTAATTTTTTTATTGTTGACTCAACTTTCTTGGTCTGTTCTGGAGATTATATATATATATATATATATATATATATATATATATATATATATATATATATATATATATATATATATATATATGTATTTGTTTTCACAAAACACATTTTTATCCATGTTAGATATTCATCGTGGAGGTTTGTTTGGAATGTGTTTTGTAATTTTTTTTATCTCTTTGGTCCTCATTTAAAGTATTTAATGAGGTTATTTCTAATAATATCTGATGTTAAATATGTGATGATGCCCAAACTGTTTATTACTGCAATGGAGGAAGGTGGCTTGATGTCGGCTGGATGTTTTTATTTGCTGCTGTTTTATTTTACTCTTTTCAGAATAAACACGCCATTTATTGGCTGACTTGGAGTGATTGAACTGTGCATTATTACACAACGCAGAGGCCGGTTACATGTAGATACTGCAGCTTAAAAACACTCTGGTAAAAGTTGAAGTATCAACTTGACCTCTTTACTTAAGTAAAAGTGAAAAAGTATGTGCTTGTATAAAGTAACCTAAAAAAACAGCCAGATGCCACTATATGAATATTAAAGATGAATCTTTCGACTATTTCTATAAATTCTCTGAGATAGGGCCAAGGATGAGGGAGGTCTTGTTGGTCTCCGTCTCCCGATACGCTCTCGACTGTGTCCGAACTTTCAGACATTTCAACATCTTTTTCTGAATCCATCATTGTAGCATGGCATAGACAATTCACGTTAGCAGTTTGAAGAACACCTGCTTGCTTCTGATGATNACTCAAATACTTTTCAGTAATGAACCAACGAGCCGCAGGTGTGCAGGAAGGCCAACGAGAATGGGGCACCACCAGGTGGGTTCCTGACAAAAACAGGACCGTTGACAAAGGGCATTCCTGCAGGAGTCCACCATGCACTGAGAATAGGTCTGACTGAAAGCTGGCAATGAAAATAAGACTCCCACTTTTCTTGTATAGTGATCAAATGGCCCCAAGAAAAGGTCACCAACCTCGTACTGCTGGAAGACCCCATAGGACGCCATGAGAGACATGGTCTAATAACTAATCCTCCAACCCATCCACAAAACACCAAAGGACTGTTTGAACAAACCTCCATGAACCCTAGAGTACCATGCAGAGTGTTTAGATCTGGTCCAATGTTCCATGGCTGAAACAAAAACCAGACTGCTCCTCCTGAAGCACGACTCTCCTCTCTAGAACTCTGTCATAGGCCTTCCTGGGGAGGAGGAGGCATGTATCCGGAATATCTGCAGCAACAAAAAGGCTGGGAGTTTCTAGAGCTTGTATTTACAAAGGTCTGGGATGCGCTATAGTGACAGATTTACTAACCAGTCACATGGAATTGATAATCGGAGTTGGCCTTTGTTTCCCAAGACTTGGAAGCCATTTAGGTTCACTGCTGCTTATCATCTGTTAAGGAGTCATTAACATCTCCCTTCACTAGTTGGTTGTGTGGGAACAAAGAAGAGAAACTAAATCAGAAAGAACATATGGTGTTTTTTTATGTTGGGCATCACATAATTTCCTGTGTGGAATTTTAATCTTTCAATGGTGACTTCATTTGCCAAAAAGACTAACCCCAGTGCTCCGCTCACTTATATTGTGTGGAGTACTTGTCTGTCAGGTAAATCAGTGAGAACTGTTCTACGTCCACCGCTACTCCTTCGCACGTCACCATCCACGTACATCTTCTCCTTCCTCAACCATCAAAATATGGACCCGAGCTATTTTCTGCTTTGCTCCGGCCTGGTCAAGATCCGCAACTGCAATCAAACAAAACAGGAAAAAAATGTTGAGAAGATCCAGTTTCTTAAAATTAAATATAATAACAATGGATCGGTTACTAAACATTAGAGGATAATTCTTATATATTCCCAAATACAAAGACTGTTTAATTAATTATTGGATGCATACTATTGGTATTTCAATATACCAGGAACTAGCTTTCTAATCTCAATCAAAATATTTATTTAATACTGAGAGGCTCAAATTTCCAAGAGCGCATCTGACAACTTCAAAATAAACTTCTTAACGCAGGCCTGGACGGAGAGATGCTGAGTTTGAAAGTAGAGAACAAACAATGTTCATATGAACCATGTATGATCCTAGTTATCCCTGTTAAAAAAATCCACAACTAAAAAAAAATATTTGGCCAGAAACTGCACCTATGAGGGATGCTGGTTGGAATTGTCATAATATGTCATATTAAATTAAGCATTCATTTCCACATGTTTTGCTCCTATGTATTTAATAATGATATTTTGCATGCTCTCCTCGAGCTCTGAGGAAGTCAGGGCGGAGCAAGACAGGAGGAACAGCAGAGTTTGTAGGCTTTGCTTTGAGCAGGTGGTCTGGAGCGGAGCAGGGCAGAGGGGAGCGGGTGTTTACGGAGGCCGCATTATTTCGGGGTAAATGTGCCTCAGCATATAAAGACCTTCTACACACAGTGAACAGAGGCAGCCTTTCAGCCCAAACTTCAACCTGGACATCGATGCAGTAAGAAAAATAAATGTAAAACTAAGTTTGTATTTTAAGCAAAACATGTTGAAATTATTCTTTCTTATATGCTTAATATTTTACAGCATTTTTTAAAATTGTGTTGACAGGAAAAAAATATCAATAAGTCTTATTAACCAGGAAAGTGAAATCCATTGCTTTTCATAGAGCCAGCATTGTATTAAGTGCCTTGTGAGGGAGGACATGAGCAGTGATGCCAATAATCCTGCATGTTCTGATCAAACAGGTTTCGCCAAACTACTTTAGAAGCACAGAGAGATTCTCACAGAAAAACACATAGTTTCTCAAAAACAGAAGCGTTTGTTTTAATAAGTTTAAGGTATTCTGGCCTCTTACCAAAACATATAAAACTGAGTGTAGTGGCAATTGTTTGTCAAACCAAACATCCAGTAAAGTTCCAATAAGCCACTATAGGCACTGGGGTCACGTTTTCTTGATGCAGGCAAAAGAAGTGGAAGTCCAAACTTGTAGATGTTTAGTTGATTTATTTCCTATATTTTGTCACATTACAGAGTT
>NW_015150569.1:1475956-1478394 GCF_000732505.1 Cyprinodon variegatus
TATATCTTGATGTATCGTTCCATTCCTCGCTCATTCATGAACAAGACAATGAAATTCTTCCATTTGAGGTAGGAACTCTCCTCTGATCTTAGGAGTTCAAACCATCTTATTCTGTTGGCTGATTATCATCCCAGCTGTTTCACAGGTGGCTCTGACCCATAGTGAAAACTGTAGATCTTGGCAGAAGTAAGCCAGCTGAACCACGTAATACTAAAAAACAGAAGGAAATCAGCCACCAAACCGGATCCCCTCCAGCATTTGGCTGTGCCTAGAAATCCTATCTATAAAAGTTAAAAACTGTCATGATCGATTTAACAGATCTGACCTACATGCAGAGAACCACCCAGAGAACCAGGGGAAAGTTTAACAGGTTTATTGAGGAGAACGTACAGGAGTTGAATCAGGAACTCAGAGAAGTGGTGAACCGGAACTGGAAAGTCTGGAAAGGAGATCACAGTGATCAGTTCATGGGCCGTCGGAAAAGATAACTAAGTCTTTAGTTCAGTAGCAGCGGGACTCAGGTTTGAGGGGGTTCTTGTTTTTCCTTGATCCAGTTGGTGTGGGTTTATCCAGAGAAGAGTGAACTCATTGGAGAGCGGACAGGTAGACGTTCGTTGGACCCTGAGGAGCAATGGAGCGGACTGTCACTTGGATTTCCGAAACGGACTTGAACAGAACATGTGGATGTTTTCCCCTGCTCAATGTGAACTCGGTTAATCCTTCCAGGGGGAGAAGGCCAGACATCCAGTTAAACAGGAAGGCTTCCTGCCGAAAGGCAAAGACAAAAACAGAGTTAGACTCAGATTAGACTCTGCTAAACTCAGCTTTGCTAGAGTACCCGAAACTGGCAAAAAATCTGGCAGTGACAGTCCACCGCTCAAATACTTTTGATGTGATGAACCAACGAGCCGCAGGTGTGCAGGAAGGCCAACGAGAATGGGGCACTACCAGGTGGGTTCCTGACAAAAACAGGACCGTTGACAGAGGGCATTCCTGCAGGAGTCCACCATGCACTGAGAATTGGTCTGACTGAATGCTGGCAATGGAAATAAGACTCCCACATTTCTTGTACAGTGATCAAAAGGCCCCAGGAAAAGGTCACCAACCTCGTACTGCTGGAAGACCCCATAGGACACCATGAGAGACATGGTCTAATAATTAATCCTCCAACCCATCCACAAAACACCAAAGGACTGTTTGAACAAAGCTCCATGAACCCTAGAGTACCATGCAGAGTCTTTAGATCTGGTCCAATGTTCCATGGCTGAAACAAAAACCAGACTGCTCCTCCTGAAGCACGACTCTCCTCTCTAGAACTCTGGCATAGGCCTTCCTGGGGAGGAGGAGGCATGTATCCGGAATATCTGCAGCAACAAAAAGGCTGGGAGTTTCTAGAGCCTGTATTTACAAAGGTCTGGGATGCGCTATAGTGACAGATTTACTAACCAGTCACATGGAATTGATAATCGGAGTTGGCCTTTGTTTCCCAAGACTTGGAAGCCATTTAGGTTCACTGCTGCTTATCATCTGTTAAGGAGTCATTAACATCTCCCTTCACTAGTTGGTTGTGTGGGAACAAAGAAGAGAAACTAAATCAGAAAGAACATATGGTGTTTTTTTATGTTGGGCATCACATAATTTCCTGTGTGGAATTTTAATCTTTCAATGGTGACTTCATTTGCCAAAAAGACTAACCCCAGTGCTCCGCTCACTTATATTGTGTGGAGTACTTGTCTGTCAGGTAAATCAGTGAGAACTGTTCTACGTCCACCGCTACTCCTTCGCACGTCACCATCCACGTACATCTTCTCCTTCCTCAACCATCAAAATATGGACCCGAGCTATTTTCTGCTTTGCTCCGGCCTGGTCAAGATCCGCAACTGCAATCAAACAAAACAGGAAAAAAATGTTGAGAAGATCCAGTTTCTTAAAATTAAATATAATAACAATGGATCGGTTACTAAACATTAGAGGATAATTCTTATATATTCCCAAATACAAAGACTGTTTAATTAATTATTGGATGCATACTATTGGTATTTCAATATACCAGGAACTAGCTTTCTAATCTCAATCAAAATATTTATTTAATACTGAGAGGCTCAAATTTCCAAGAGCGCATCTGACAACTTCAAAATAAACTTCTTAACGCAGGCCTGGACGGAGAGATGCTGAGTTTGAAAGTAGAGAACAAACAATGTTCATATGAACCATGTATGATCCTAGTTATCCCTGTTAAAAAAATCCACAACTAAAAAAAAATATTTGGCCAGAAACTGCACCTATGAGGGATGCTGGTTGGAATTGTCATAATATGTCATATTAAATTAAGCATTCATTTCCACATGTTTTGCTCCTATGTATTTAATAATGATATTTTGCATGCTCTCCTCGAGCTCTGAGGAAGTCAGGGCGGAGCAAGACAGGAGGAACAGCAG
>NW_015150570.1:0-15647 GCF_000732505.1 Cyprinodon variegatus
ACATTACCCCCATTTTCCACTCATCACACTCGCTTTCCATCTTGACCAGTGTTGCATACAAGGTTTCCGTCCTCACACATTAGTGCATCTATGGCATGCCGACCCCCCCCCCCCAAAATAAAAAAATTATCAACCCACAGAACGCAGAGTGTTTATTTTTAGCAAATCTTTTTGTCCCCATTAGATGTTTTTCCTGCTTTTTTTCCTGCTCTCTTTTTACCTGTAGCACTTTGAGATGTTTTGATGGAAAATGCAGTATAAATTAAATGTATTATTATTATTATGATTATTATTATTAATATTATTTATTACCTGGAGTTAAAAGCAAATGAATGAAAATAATATGAGTAACAATATCCCTTATAAGACCAAAGTGATAGAACATTGTCATTTGTAGAGCTTAATAGAGATCTTCGAATCTCTAGCTTCACCTGCCTTTCTGCCTTAATCAAACACCTGTCTTCTGATCCATGCTTTGTTCTGCCGAGGCTACCATCTAGTGCTGAGGAAGTTAATGGATTTCCATTTTACTTATTAGGATGAGGTACCAGAAATCTGAATTATGCCATGCATGATCCTTTCTGTGTAGCTTCTGAGAAATAAATGCGTTTTAGGTAATTCTTAAACTTAAATCAGTTAATTATTTGCACTTTGAGTCCTTGTCGCCTGGTTATTTAATCATCTTCAATAGCTTAAAATAGTGTTGTTTAATGTAAGATGGTTGTTTAATGTTTTTATTTTGTTTATAAATAAATGAACAGTTATTAGTTCAATTATCAGATTTTCTTAAGTACATTAAAAAGTATGTTACAAGGAATATACACACTCCTCCAATATCATTTTAGAAAGGATTGCTCTGGGAATATGAGTATTTATTTTTTAGATTGGGTTGATAAGTTCTAAGATGGACTGATATGTAAACTTTCTCAAAGGTGAAAAGCATCTTGATATAAGCCAGCTTTTATGGAATTTGAAGGATACCTCCTGAGGAGCAGTTTGGGGTGGTTCTTGCTCTCAAGGTTGCGTTCTATAAGGTCAGAGAGCAGGTGCTTAAGGATGTCTGTTGCATACTCCAATCGTCCTTGCAAGGCAGTCATGATGAGCGAAGCTACGTAGCCCCGGTCACGCATGGAGAAGGAACGCTGCGTCTCCAGTGTGCGGATGAAAGTCAGCAGGAATACTTTGTTATTCACCAGCTGAGCAAACTGCTTCAAGGCTTTCTCCACGCTGGCCTGTCCAGTCCCAGGAACCTGCATGTATCATGCATAGTTGCACACACAAAGAGTCATACACACATCAGATAGCGCATGCTGAAGGGTGAGTCAGAAAACAATAAAAACAGAATGAAACAGGCATGACAGATTTCCCACACCACCTTAAACAGGAAAGTCCAAACAAGAAGGACTGATCTGTGCTTTGCTTAAAGTAAAAAATAAAGGAAGCAGTCTATTCATATCTTTGTTTCAAAATGTACAAGTACAAATTGTAATTTTTACCCTAATTAAGGGCGTTTGCCTTAAACAAAATGAGGTGCAATCAGTGAGCTCCTTAAGACTACATGTAAGTGTGAGCATAATAAGGGCTGATTAAAGAAACTCAACTAACTAGTTTTGACCTTGTGCAACTTTTCTGCAAAAAGGCTGCATTAATTTTCATCATGGTTTATTCAAAAATGAATCTCAAATACTTCAAAATTAAACCCCTAAGATGTAGACAACAGAAAAGGATTTTTTAAAAAGCATTTTCTAACAAACAGCAGAGGTGCAGGGTGGCAGAAAACATCTAACATGCCATCATAAGTTGCTCAGCCTATTTAGAGGGAACAGATTAAAATTATATTAAATTGTAAACATTTTTGCAGGAATTTAAGGCTTAAGATCAGCATATTTAAACTGTACTGTAAGTGCAGCAGGAGCTGCAGCAGAGGCTCCTCACCTCCAGCTCCCTCAGCACAGGATGATCATCGATCCCTGGGAAGAGAACCCTCATTGCATAAGTGCGATAGTCCAGGAAGGGGATGCCAGCTCTATCAAGATCACTGGTTAGCTCATTGATGTCCGTCTGCAGCTCAGCAAACGCTGCACAAAAGACAAATTTGTTAAACAGTCAGCCAATTTCTGTCCAACTTTTAAATGAAGGAGTAGTACCTGAGAACTGCCTAATTGTAATTATGTACATTTCATAAGAGCCATCCCTGATGATTGCTTTACCTTAGAGCTCCACCCATGTATAAACACCTGTAGTATGACTTGTACTCTCCAAATAAGTATATTCCCAACTTTGATATTGCTTTCTATGTTAAATGATAAAAAAAAAATTTAAAAGAATTTTCTAGTACAATAAAAAAAAAAGGTTTTCGGGGTTAGTCTGTGTATTCTTTTATATTCTGCTACTTGTTGGAAAAGTGGTGAATCATCTTCTTTTTGAAATAAGTGTTGGATCTCAAACATCACTCACCCTCTTTACACTCAAGAGCTACTCTTGATTCCAGATTGTCCATTTGCATCTGCAGGCGCTTCAGAGTGAGGTCATTCTCATGCGACTTTCGTCTGTAGGCGAGCAGGACGATGACGACAATGACGAGGAGCAACCCTCCACCAGCTGCGATGCTTAGAATAGCGGGCATGGTGAGCAAGCTGTCTGATCGGATGTGCACCTCTCCAGGAGAGATGTGCAATCCACCTACTTGCACCTGTTAAGAGAAGAGAAAGAAAAAATAATGTTTTTTTTAATTGACAAACCAATTGCACCTCCATACGAATATTAATAAAATATATATTTCTCTAAATCTAGAGGGATAAAGTGTAACAATTTCTCTTTTTTAACTGCCTGAATTCGATGATTGACTAATAATCAGAGAGAAGAATCATAAGAGAAAAAATTGATATTAGTTTATGCATAAGGCTGGTTGCCTGTTTGTGAAGCGCTATGACAGTCTGCCATGTTGAACGTACAGATGCCGGTAAGGGATAAAATATGAACAAGGAAAACAAAAACTTGTTGCCCTTTTGCTGGCAGTCCAATGGGGTAGAGAAGTGGCGGTGAAGATCATCTGGTGAGACTAACTCAACAACTAAGAGTCTGCACTACTGCAGCACAATGCAGGACCATGCATATGCAGCAGCAGCAGAAGAAATGGTTTCACCATCCCCAAGAAGTGATGATGAGCTTAAAAGATGACAAAACCAGAGAAATTATGAAAAAAAAATGCTGATAAATGCCGAGCAAGCCTCCTCCAGGTGGAAGGAGCTAATGAAGGAGAAAGATTTTAAAAATGGACGCCAAAGTTACTAAGTTTCTCCTACAGTTCACATGTAAGTTAAGTTAAAGTTTTCCTCTCAGTTTATTTTGTCAGTGTTTCTCGTTACCATATTAAGCATAACAGTAGATCCCACAAATGTATACCAATCATGTTGGTACAGAATTGTAGGTTTAAATGCTTTTATTAGCTTTCAAAGCCTTTTTGTTCTATTAAATGCCAGATTGTAGAGATTTCACTTCACTTCGGGTGACATTGTTAAATCAGCATTGTTGAGACGCTTTGAGACATGGAGGCTACCCTTGCCACATTCTGGGTTTGAAGCAGTGGTTTCAGTGTTCATTGGAGTGAAATCATTTCACCACTAGATGGCAGTGATTCCTACATACTACCCCTTTAAAAGAATCCTTAACTACAGAGTAAAGTAACTCAACATTTTTCCAATTAAAAGGGTTTTGAAAAAAGGAACAATATGTTGTGGTCCACACAATCATGGGCATAACTGGTGAGTTGTCATCTGTCCAGCAGATTATATCTAACAGCACCTCTAAGAAGGTAAGAGTGCAACGTTAGAAGGCAGGGGTGGAATAGATTTAGTTGAAGCTGAATCTGCCGATGGACCACAGCATCATTCCTACAGAGTTGGAAAGCTGCCTCCTGTGGCTGTAAAGGGCCAAGTACAGCGTCAGACTGGTGAGAACCCTGAACTCAGCTGACCTAAACCCCACAGAGAATCTATTGAGCCGGGCCCCTCAGTTCCAGTCCTCCAGGTTCTGTAACGTGAATGTAACTTACTGGTATATTTTCAATTTGTCTTGCCTGCAGCACAAATCAAATAATCAGGTCATTTGCTTTGTCTTGAGAGCTTCACTGTGTTCTGAGGAGGTAATTAGCTGTTTGTTTAGGTGTGTTGGGTCAGGGAAACATCTAGTTCCAGGACAACCCTGACCTTGACCACTGGATTTAAAGACCCCTGGCATTAAGTATTGCAAAAAGGAAGAGGTGACACAAAACTCTAAACTGCAGATGAGTTGAAGAGCACTCAGCAGAGCCAGTACTGCTCACACAGCACACAGTACTGATTCACTAATTCATACAAAAGGTGCAGAAAACATCAACAATCTCTGGATTTTAAACTTTTTGGGGGGGGAAATGAACACATAATGTGTAAATCTAAATTTTTGCCTTTCATTTGCAGTAACAAGAAAAAACATTCCTAACATTTATGACTTTGTGTCTAAAACAGCAGGAGTGTGCTGTAGTACACCCGCATAATGAAAAGTTGTGTTGAGGAATTAAAAGACCTCATCAAGTTTACTTTTGTCCTTTTTTAAAAGGAGCATCAGCTTACTCTTCTCTATTCAGCTCTATTGTCATTATTTGCTCATTTGTCAATAATTCCAGACGACAATGCGTCGTAATGGGGAACCTACCAGACCATGAGGGACAGACAATGACAGAAAGCTAGAGACTAACTGAGAGCCAGCCGTTGACCCAAAAACACCATGACGTAAAGAAGACCACTGACCTACAGAGAGCTACTCACATTGATGCAGAAAAAAGGACAAAAAGAAAAAAACATTATAACATAAGGGTAAGGTTGACATTAAAACTCACTAGGACTTTATGCTGCCCGGTGAGGTTTGGTGGCTCGCAGAGCAACTGAGTGTCTGACACAGTGAGAGAACAGGGAGTATCTCCGATCAGCACAGTGTAATTCAGTCTGGCTCCACCAGAGGCAGATGGCACCAAGTTACGACCCTGTAAAGGAGTTAAGAGAACCAGTCAACAACACTAAATCTCTATCCTTTAATGCATTTTGTGTCTTAAGAACTACTTTTGCTGGAAATCTATCAGCAAGCCTATTTAAATCCAAGTAGATTTACTGATTATAATTTAATATGTAGCTGAGCCACAACACCTGCAATTATATTCATTTCCAATAAGCTTTTAATGTCCAACTTTCACCAAACCATCAAATACAATTTTAAAGCATTATAAAAATTACTGAAGTCATCTGGAAGGAAAACTAGCAGTGGGTTCATGTAGTAAATTGCACTTTGACACGGAGTCAAAATGTGCCAATTTCCAATTTCCTTTAAGACTCAGGCTCATATCTTATGCTATTCCTGCAAGTCAGACAACTCTAAACATATCTAGCAGTGGCTCAAAGAGTAACAAAAGCAAATCGGGAGGAAAATCCCTGAAAAATTAAAGATTGGTGTGTATTTTTGGATAAGAACTTTTGCTACTACATTAGATATATATATTTTTTTAGCAACAATGGTGATACAAGCAGTCAGGAGCTCAATTAAATACCCTCATTTAGATGTTCAACATTATAGCTTTTCAAAAACTTAATGCTTTGGCACATTTATATTGAGTTGACATTGAAAACTAAGCCCTGTAATTCTGTGATCATGTAAAGGGAGGACTCCTCTCGCTTACTTTGAGAATGATGGGAGCTCCAGGTTTCTGCTCCAGAACACCTGAGAGGCTTAACGGCTCCAGGTACGGGTTGGGGTAGTAGACAAAGCCTGTGCTGTTGTAGGTGAGCAGAGCCTGAACGTTATTGAAGACAAAGCCAAACTCATCCACGTGTTTTATGGTTTCCTGGTCGGCATGGTAATCCGCCTTCAGAGAAGGGGCAAAGCAGCTGATGGTTGTTGTGTTCAAAACTTTACACACCTGCAGAGAAATAAAAATAGATTTCCCACTTAATCCCAATAGAAGATAACACACAACCTGATCTTGTAAGTATGTTTTCATGGAAAATGTTCACTCTCGTGTTTGGTGGTGTAACAAGCACAGAAACCTCTGAAATGACCTTTCATCTATTTTAGCTGGTCTGCCTCAGGTCGTTTCAAAATGTCATCGCTGGACATATTTAAGCACCTTCCTATCCACGCTGACAGGATCCCGAGGTCAAAAAACATGATTAGTATAATGCTTTAGGGCTTGCTATGCTCAGGAAAACAGTTGTAGTGCCTGGTAAAAATGTATTAAAAGTTGTTGCTGGTTTTATAATTCAATATAAATTAAACCCTGATCCATTTTATCTATAATCATTGGAAATGATCATGTCAATTAATGTGGATCTGAGTTTATACAATCTGAAAAATGGTTAAAACTCAAAACGTTTTGGTTACCTGGTAAAGTTAAGGTAGAAATATTTTTCTGCACACCAAAAGTAACTGGTTTAATACTTGTGCCAATGGTAACAGCACCTTCACATCTTTGGGTTCATGCTCTGCTGGATTCAAAAAGTGTGATTCTCTGTCTGCCAAGAAGAGAGGGATGGGATGGGACTACCTGCCAGCCAAGGTGCTGCTAAAATAAAAGGAAGTCTCCTTAATCAGACCTATACAGGGTTGTTCAATCCCTTCTGGTACTGGACAAAAGGTGACTAAAATAAGTAATGCCCCCAAACTGCCCTTTTATGTAAAGTCAGGGTTGAAATGATAGTGAATATAATGCAACCTTTCAATAATTCCTAGGGGGTGGCTGGTCAGTAACTGACCAATGTGTGATTGCAATTTGTCCCAT
Source organism: Cyprinodon variegatus (assembly GCF_000732505.1). Lineage (NCBI taxonomy): Eukaryota > Metazoa > Chordata > Actinopteri > Cyprinodontiformes > Cyprinodontidae > Cyprinodon > Cyprinodon variegatus. The sequence continues at coordinate 6,806 of NW_015150570.1, forward strand.
TGAAATGCTCCTGACCTGCAAGAACTGAACCTCTTTTTCTGTTGCCTAACATTACAGATGTAATAACAAACTCATTGTAGTCATAGGTATATCATTAAGAATAATTGAAAATAAGGGCTATGTGTTACATATCATGTGTGATATGTGTTACCCCAAATGTTTAGTGTGGAATATTCTATCCCAATAACATAAAAAAAAATTGTTTTAAGAAACCCAATACATGAACCAGGTCTGTGGGACCACACAGACCTTTTTAGTTTTCATATAATATGAAAATATATGTTGTAACTTCTGGTTGCATAAGTTTGGTTCAGGATTACTGTGATCAGTTAAAATTATACTGATTTTACTGAAAGCCTATAATATATCGTGTAATTTAAGTTATTACCTTAAATTGCATTTCCATAATTTAAGGCATTTTTTAAAATCAGTGTCCAGTTGCTTTGTGCAATTCATTCTCTTTCTCCATCAGTGAAGACATGGATTTGCCTGGTTGCTTCGAAATATCAACACTGACCTGATGTATAACTTGTTAGGAGTGTTTCTATTTTGTTTTGTTTTGTTTTTTTCCGCGTCATCTTTGCTTGATTGGCTGATAAATAAAAATCCCTCCTGTAACACCGTAAGCTTCACTGTCTCCTACATTACAGCTGTTAGTTGCGGTTGGGCAGGACAATCTTCTCAGAGCTCGCATTATGTCTATAGGGCCTAAAATAATTCCTACAAATTTCCAAAAGTTCCATAAACTCTATAAAATCTATATGATTTTGATCAGCTATGTTAAACGTAGTTTCTCTTTTTTTTATGTATAGATTTTTGCCTGCTACTTTCTGGGATTGGGGCTTTGTGCTGATCAATTCAACTGATGGTCTCTAAAATGTGCATCTATTGATTCTTTGCATCATCTCAATCCAAGTGTTTATCATCCTGATTAAATTAAATATCTATCCATTCATTCATAAAGATATATTTGCTTCTTTAATTCTTATCAGAGATCACCACTGGAATGGTAATACATTCATACTGTACTGCAGACTCAGTAGATATATTGTGAGATTGATTTACTTTGACAGACTGTCAGATGGCTCAGTTATGAACATTATTAATAATTTGATCAGCTTAACTACAGCACACTGTGCACAACTCATTCGTATTCATCATCATCATCACTCTGTGCAACATCCCCATTTCATTTCATTTCAAGAATGCTTTGAACCAGTTTCAGTAGGCTATTGGATTTCAAGTGGCATGCATTCAAGGTTTTTATGTTAGTAACATATATGGGCTGTTGGCTTGGGATTTGGTCTCCTTTATGCCCACTACCTAAAACACAACGAGAACAGTCGTGCCATAATTATAAAAAAATAAGAGAAAAGGACAGAAAATGTGGCACGCAAAGCTACTTTTCAGTATTTAATAATATTGGAATGGGATTTAATTCCTTGAACGTATGCCCCAGTGTGAATACAAACAAAAATATGTTACTATTTTTTAAATAATAACTTTATAATAACAAAAAAATTTAATATTTACCCCAGAAAGAAAGCATTTTTCATGAATTGCTCATTTAAATGACATTCAGTTACAAACTGTCAAAAATGTACCTAATGTTTTTCCTGTTTGCTCCTTTATTTAACTTTTAAATCAAGAAAGTTGCATTTGCAGTTTGTTAGATTTCATTGGACAATCTACTCAAAGTCAGTAAAGAGTATTCACCATTTACTCAACACATTTCAAAGCTAAGAGAAGAAAAGTTATGTGTTCAAGATGTATGCCATTAAGAACAACTGACAAAAAAAAAAAATAAAAAAAAAATACAACAACAATAAAAAAAACCCGGTGGCAGTTTTACAGCTTATTCGGTTAAAAGTTCAGCTTTAATCCCTATATATCTCCGTCTTGCCAGTGACACTGCAGAACATGCAATTTTAATTGATTGGCTCAAATTCTGGGCTGGCATCAGACACACACCATTTAATTAGCTTAGGGCATATCTCTAACACACAACATTTTCTGCATACCGGCCAAACAAAAACAAATCTTTTTTCACTCACATATTACTGCCAGCTCTTACATTCTCTATTTTGAAACTGCTAAAAGAAAAATACTTCCTTCGTTGTTTTTCTGGCAGTCTCATCAGGTACTTGTTCTTGTATTGATTTTTGAGCTTCGAGCCTTTAGACTGCTCTGGCAAATCCCTAGAGTGGTCAGAAACTACAGGCTGAGGGTGCCGGAAATTCTGCCAGAGCTGCAATGGCTTAAAACAGTCAATCAATCACTTTGAGAGCTAAGGCAAGCAATCTAAACGCCATAAATCATCTCCCAAAAAGTTGAGTTTTCCATGTAAGTTCTTAAAAGTGTAATCTAAGCGAGCAGCTCTGAATTCCCTTTTTTTTTTGTAGCTGTTTTTGTTAGTTTTGATCCTCCTTTTACTTTCAGCTTGACATGTATTTATCCAGAGCAACAAAGGATCTTTTAAAATAATTTACTATTACAAACTTCAGTGCCTTAAAAAATATTCACATACATTAAAATCACCTATACGACAGAGTTCAATTGTATTTAGCAAAGCAGATATCGCTAGTCACTCGCTACAGGTGTTTAAAATCTTTCTGAACACTGTGAAAACGTGACTATGTTGGCAACAGAGAGGGCATCTCTGGAGGAGCAGCAGAGATCTACAGCTCAGGTTGAAGAAATTTCCCAAACAGTTTTTTTCTACTCATTATTTCCATATATTAAAAAATAGAAATAGTTTAAAATAACATACCCTGTCTAGATGTGACCTACATAAAAACTCTAGGATTAACAGGGCTATTATGCAAACAAAACATTTAATAGGTTCAAATTTAAGGTCTTCGATTAAATAAAATTCCTGTGTTGGAAAAGCCCAGCACCTTTCCTAAACCATCCTTTATAGTGTCTGTCCATAGCTGCTGTTTACAGATTCAGTATAATCGGGATGCAGCTATTTTAGACGAATGTTTACAGTTTTCAGTCTAAAGGTATAAATCTGCTAGGCAGCTAGACACAGACACCTTGGTAGCATGAATGTGCTTATAAGCCACATTTGGACCTTGGTAAATATGATATACCTTGTCTATAAGATCCAAAGGAAACGTATTGAGATGTGAAAATATTGTGCAGATCTACCTATTATTTTTGTAAGTACTCATGCTGAACATTAGAAGTTGTCTTACTCACATTGACAGATTCATGGCCAGCATATTTGACTCGAACCCGAGGTTCCTGAACCACATCCAGGTTTGTCCCAGTTATTGTCAGGGTGGTGTGTCCGCTGTTTGGATGAAAGAAATGCTGTTAAAGCATACTACAAGATAAACACGCTGCTCCTGGTTTCTTCAAGTGTTGCTTCAAAGGATTATGACATTCTTGTAACTTTTTCTAAAAGTGCTCCTTTGCTGTTGCTGTCCAAGCTTCTTGAAAGTCTTTTACACACTTTTACTTTGAACACTTTTGAATTTTTCATTACATTTCAGTCCCGTCCTCGAACCTTAGCAATTTCAGTGTGCTTTTTTTTTTTTTTTATTTGGTCATACAACTAAACGTAGAACTATGAATCCTTCAAAGCAAAAATCAACCAAAGAGAGATGATCCAATGCTTACAAAATACACAAGAACCCGTTAAAAGTGAAAAGCAGGCACTTTGTAACCAGCTGTTTGATTTGACGACACAAAATGTTCCAATTTCTTAATAAGCATTAGCAAAAATGACCTGTTAAGGCAGTTTAAAAGACATAAAACAGAGCTTTTGCACCATTAAGATAATTCACAAAGAAGCTTTTGAAGAATATTTGGCAAACAGAGGATAGATAAAATGGAAATAGCAGATGTTTCTATTTTTTATTACATTTTTCTTGTTTATTCTTCTACAACACAGTGGTGTAGAATGAAGGAGTTCATTCTACAACTAGAGGGTTGCTGGTTTTAATCCCAGCTCTGTCTCCCTCAGTCATTGCGTCCTTGTGCAAGATGCTTCATTCACAATACTTTCTGATGGTGGTCAGAGGGCCAGGTGACACCTGTGTACAGCAGTCTCACTTCTGTCAGTACGCCCCAGGGCAGCAGTGGCTACACCGTAGCATACCACCATCAGTGTGTGAATATCAGTGTGAATGACTGAATGCAGTGTAAAGCGCTTTGCAGTTTCCTGGCATGAACCAGCGTCACATAAGTACAAACTTCATATCATATTTTATATCCTATTTCTAATAAATACTTTTAATTTTAAGTATTTTACATTTTTAGGTAGACAACTGTTTTTTGTGGTCGTTCTAAGGGGAGCAAAAATGGTTCATGCCATTTTCATTACAAAAACGGTTCAGTTATTACCCTTTTTTAATTTTAGGCAGGAAAAAAAATATTTTACCTGAGGACCTACTTAGAAACAAAAAAAAAAAGACAAGCTTTCTTAGAGGCAATGCATAAAAAATAAAAGTCGGTAAGGTTTTTGCATAGTGCAGTGTGTTAGAGGAATTATTCCCTAAATATGTATCCATACTAAAAAATTCCAGGTAGTCTGAACACAAGCTGCTTTTTCCTCTTTGATTTAATTAGGCCGGCAACCACAGAGAGACCAGTTATTTTTTCCATCAACAACTCCTGGAGAATTTGCATTAATGCATGTTTGAGGAGGCATAAATGGTAGCTCGCCCTTTGTTATTGGCCAAAAGAGAAAGATCAAAAGAGAACCAGCTGGCTGCTGTTTTATATTCAGCCGTGAGACTGAGGCTGGCATGGCATAAATTCAGGTGCTACTTGTTTACATATCTTTCTAGATTGATTCAAATCATAAGAACCACTCTAATCACAACACATGCTGAACTGCAAACTTAAAAAAAATGTTTAAAGCTAAGGAATACACAAGGAGAAAGGAGAGATAAAAGCATGGAAAAAAATAAAACTGTCCAGCATAGTGCAACTAACAGAGCACCAGCCCTTCTGCTCTCACACTTCAAAGGCTATCTAAGCTTGTAGGGCCTCATAGTGGGAATGCACATTTATGATGAGGGCTCTTGATTGCAGCTCCACAAAGCCCTTCCTGTCACCAGGCTGCGGGCCACAGTGACACTCTAAGGCCTAATCTGCAGGGTTCTGGTGCTAATTTCACCCAGACACAAATTACGTCCATTTAACTGTTGGTGCCACACAGGTAATATGATCCTCACCTGTGTTAGAAGCATTTTTCCAGATGATTTATCGGTTTGTTTTAACTATCGGTTGTGTCTTCTCTTCACATAGACATTATTTGTCTATCCTATGTCAATGTCCAACTTTTTTATCATCTACAATACTTTTGACAACAGCTCTGTGTGACCTTTATTTTAAGTAACCTACCGTACTAGTACTTATTTCAGAGTAATTTCGAAGCCATTTAGATTGCTATCACACGTATATTTAAAGACTTCTTACTATATTAGTATTGTTGATAGTATTATGAAGGTTTACATTTTTTTGAGATCATATCCTTGAGGGCTTTATACTTTTTAAAAGCTGAGCTAATCTGCAATAAAATATGCATCAACGTTTAGAGGACAGTTTTGACTTTATGACTTCTTGATGGCTGTTAGATACTAGCTTGGCCAGCCAGAAAAATGCACGCTATTCAAACAGCGTATTAGTCTATACAGAAGCGGGTAGAAACCAATTTCAAAGGTGCTACTAACAGAGTAAGAGGAAACAGTTTGGAATTAATCAGATAATTACAGATGTGAGGTAAAAATATAGTCAGTTGTTGACTTTTTAACAATAAAGAATTCTTTTGGGATTAATAAAGGGCCTTGATAAAACATTGCTTCACTGCAGATGTAATTTTGACTATAATGTCACTGTTGCATTATGGGCCCGCCTCCCGCGCTGTGATTGGTCTGCTAGGTTTTAGACCGCACTGAAGTTCGTCTCTCTGGTCAGACTAGTTACTGAAAAGGCCCATCAAGAGACTCCTTCAGCTTCTCCAAGAAAACTGTAGCTATACATGTCAATAAAATATACCACTGCAAGTTTTTTTTCTACCTTGAAGAAAAATTGCATCTCAGCAAGATACAAGTATAATAGTGCAAGGAAAATATAGCACAACAGATACATGTTCCAAATAAACAACTACTTATTGCTTTTATTTACCAACATGAAGATTTTTAATGTTCAGTTGTTTTATTTCTGCAGTCAAAGTTGCTGTGATATGGAGAATCAGGAAGTATTCAATATTTTAATCGTACATTTTATTTCTTGTACTTTCTTTCATGCAATGCTTTTCAAATATTTCTTTAGAGATTAAATGGCATTGATTTTCTTCTGCCACAATCAATATTCTACTAAAATTCTATTAACTGGATTACAAAACAGATGTACAGAGATATTTTAACCTAAACCTGAGTTCTGTATCCCCCTATTATGAGAACATAAAGAGTTCCCAGATAAAAATCTCAGATTATTTAAAATGCAGTAGCCAAAGAATTGACAGGATCTAGCACAAGAGACAGATCCATCAACAGCTGGAATCTTTTCACTAACTTTCTGGAAACTGAGTTCCGACTTTAAAAGTCTTCTGGCCAACAAAAGGATCAATAATACCAGGGCCCAATTATCCTAAAGATGTTTCATTCCTATCGTCTATTTAATAAATATGCAGTTTGTTCTCAGAATGCAGATTTATTTGTGACTTTCCAGGACAAGTATGGACTGCAGAGCCATCAGCAATTAGGCTGGAAACCTGGGAAATAGTTTCAGTTCAAAAGACAGAAGCATTTTTCTTTTCTTTTCGATGATTATACTTGATTTCATTCTATAGATATAAAACAGTATTGGGTAAATGTTCTACTGTAACATTTTTCAGGTCTCTTCAACTGAAAATGTATGCACATCTTTATTATTTATCCTTTATATTTTTCTATTTGCATTCAGTTTTTAAATTTTTTAAAGATTGTTTACTCTTCACTCTGGAATAAATTATGGCTTTTTTATCAATAAGTTATTTATAGTGCAGGAGGTGGAAAACAAAAAGACCCTAACTAAATTAACATTCTGTTTGATAATTTTTCCCACACCATGCATGAAACTGTTGCAGAACTGCAAAGCTCCTTCAGTGACAGACTGCTGCACCCTAAATGCACCAGGGAGCGTTATCACAGATCCTTCCTCCCAGCAGCTGTAGGACTTTATAACCATCACTGTTCCCAACATTAATGCTGATTTTGCAGTTTCTACCTTAGTCAGTTAAATAACATGCTTCTATAATTTTTGCACATCTCTGATGTTGCTGTTATTTTCAAATATCCATTACTGTAAAAATTTCCATAGCTGTATATTGGTTATTTAATCTCCAGGTGCACAGTATTATTCTTATACACTTTTCTAAGGTCCACTTTGGTGTTACCATTTTTTTTATATAATCTTTTTTACTGATGTAAACACCAGCATTTCCCCATTTTGGAACAGTAAAGGGATTTTCTATTCTATAATATTATTTTCCTTTCTAAATGTATGTATATATGCATTGCGTGCATTTAGGAAGGTAATGCATGCAATTTCATAAAAAATTTTTTACAAGCTCTTTGCTGCAAATGGTTGTTAGACATTACAGGACGTTAAAGATAAATAAAAATTGATTGATTAATGGATTACTTGATACAGCGCATTAACAATAATTAGAGAAACAGCTCACAATAAATTCCTTACTATAACTTCTTACACTTAGTTAAACTTGAAAGGGAAAAAAAGTTTAATTAAACAAGCTAGCACTAAGTGTTGATGTAAAACATGCAGAAAGCATCTGTTCCCACTGAGGTACCTCGCAATGCTCCATAGGGGTTCAATGCTCTGGACTGTGGGGTCTTCTATGTACTCAAAGGTCAGCCTTCCAGGAGCTTTGGCCCGGTCGACACTCAGACTGACTTGCACTGGTCCTGCTCCCATCAGCGATGGAGCTGCAAAGCACACAATCTCTGACATGCTCCTCCTGGTGGGAGAACCGAAAGAGAGAATTATTCATGCTTTCGATTGTGTCTTTCCTTTCACTGCAGCAGAGGCAAATCCCTGACTTCATACAGTTATGAGCCGCGCATGACGGGAGACGATTCATTAGAGCCTGCCCCGTCTCCTGCCTTTACAGACACATTAGAGATGGGAACTGTAATTAAAGGGTACTCTAGCTAATGACTCTTTTGCCTGACCTACTTGACAACTACAATGGGCCGAATTTTAGCTTTAAATAGACTTCTATTAATACACAAAAAGAAATATGTGATGCGAGTTTCATCACTTCCTGACCAAACATTACTCATTCCTTATTTAAAATGCAAGCGCACACTTGAAGCTAATGTGCACATTTATGGAATAAATTGATTTCATCCTGTGTTTGAGTAAAACAAGCGAAGACTAATTCTTTAATGGTGTGCAGACACAATCTCACTAAAGTGGCTCTTCATCTGGGCTCCAATAAAAAGAAATATTACCAAAACATCAGGGGATGCAAAATATCATTATGTTCACCTGTACAGCTCACAGGTTTGATTCCCAAAGTAGACATTAACGGTGCTGCCAGCGTTCAAGTTCTCCCCGACGATGGTAACCTTTGTGCCCCCAGACTCAGGTCCTCTTCCTGGGGTCAGAGCCAAGATGGCCGGTATCTACAGAAAAACAAAAACTGTTTATTGTACAGGCAACACACAATTCAAACAATGGATAGAAAACTTTGTTTTCTGGCCTTTGTTTTTCCTTGGTTTAACCTTAAATAAAAAAAAATTTTAATACAGAAAACAGAATACATGCTCTCTTTGCATTCATATATATATATATATATATATATATATATATATATATATAT
>NW_015150570.1:15776-24665 GCF_000732505.1 Cyprinodon variegatus
ATATATATATATATATATGGTGTGTTTCTTTTAAGGTCTGCTTAACATAAAAAAAATCATGATTCAGTTATATTTGTAGTCCTGTGTACCGCAGCTTTCAGATTAGCTTCTCTGGGGTTTGTTTCCACATTTTAAGTACATTTTGAACTTAACAGGCTGTTTCTTTTTACTCAGGAAACCTGAACTAGATGTTCTGCTCTATGCGCGGCTGACAGAAACCTGTGCTTTATTTGACAGTCCTCATGTGTTTGAATACGGTAGTTTTGTAAACAACTTTCTGTTGTTTTTTTTTTGCCTATAAAAAAATATTTTTTCCTCTAGGGTAAGATTTGTGTGTGAAATGTAATCAGGCTATGGTACACACAAAAACCCTATGAAATATGGACTCTATTTGTCTAGTTTTCCCCTTATAAATCAAAGCATTTCCGTAATTTTGATTAGGAATGTTTTCTTTATGGAATTCTATCCCTAGTTTTAAAGTTCTGTTTTCTAGGCTTCTGTTACAATCTAACCAAGCAAGAAAACATTTAAAATTGGAAAAACAATGGTAGAGTTTTGGTCTCTATATGTATCCTCCTCTAGCATGTACGAAGTAACAACTTTTTTTGTGTGATTTCTGGGGTATGTGTCTGCTTTGCACCTCTAGATGATAAAAACCTCCCTTTCTTATTTAGTCAAATTTCTCAAACTGAGTCAGAGTGAATGGAGAGCATATGTACACTTCAGTTTTCCAGTCTTTCAAACATATTTCTCAAAAGTGACTAGTCTATTCCAACACAATGATCTGCTCTGATCTTAACAAATCTATTGTAGCCTTTTGCTCTTCAGCTTCATATCCTTTAAGGACTGCACTACATCTACAACAACAGTTACATCTCTCCATCAGCTCTGACCAGCTTTGCTGCAACAATCGCCTTTTAAAGTCAGGATGAACCGACCTAAACTTATTCCTGAATGTTTATGTCATGTTTCTGGTTCTGTTTAAGATTTCCTTTTGAGTTTTCATTGGTTTCATTTCCATTTTGTGTCTTTTTTGTTGTTTTCTGATTGTATTTGAGTTCTTACCAGTATATATTTCTTCTTTACTCTCTGTTGCCCCCTTGTGTCAGTCTCCTTCCCTTAGCTCCCTTCTAGACCCTTCTGTCCACACCTGCTCCCAATCAGTTAATTACTCCAGTCTTTGTTCTGTTTGGCATATATACTCCTCCTATTCAGTTACTGTTTGATGGTTTCTCGCTGTTTCTTTGATCCTCGTGTCTGCTTTCACTGACATTTCCAGATTTTTGATTTTCTGCATTTTGTTTTTTAAACTTTTGCTTCTGTTGCCCTTTGGATCTGCATTACATCGGCAAGAAACCACCTCAGTTTACGTCTCTGCATTCGGGTCCTCTAAAAACCTCCACACAATCTGAAAGTTTACTACAGTCCCAAGATGACAAGTGGAAACTGCAAACTTGGCTTTCTGTTGCTTCCCGTTTATTTTATTTTTTAACCAAAAGTGTTTTGTGTTTTTTTTCTTGCCACTCCGTAGATAAAGTCTATTTGTGGAGCATAGGACCACTAGTTGTCCTGTCAACACATTCTTCCATCTTAGCTGTGGGTGCAGAATAACTGCAGAGTTACCATTGGCTTCCAGTTGCTTAGATATTACTGTCTTTCCCTGGTCAGTCAGTTTACAATACGGATTTAGTAAAAAGGATCCATTCTTTTCCTGAAACTTCACAATTATATGCTATGTTGTTTTGGTTCACATATTGTGGATTCATGTATATTTTTCACACATTCTAGTATAAGATAAAGTGTGTGAACATATAAAAAAAGTAAACAAGAAAAACAGAGAGAAGTAAAAGGTTGTAAGAAAGCAGAACTCACATGCTGATCAATTATGTCATAAATATGCTAGTGAGCCCTTAATTTATGGGCTGAACATTAAGTCTAAAATCATCTTTCACTTTAAGTTTCTATATGTGTGCATAAAACCTTTGAGAATTGCCCAGTGTAAATTCACAAAACTGAAGAAAAACAATGCTTGTTAAAGCAAAACATCAAGTATTATTTTAGTAATTTACCACAAAGGTGTAGATCTGGGAGGACTGTGCGCTTAGCTCTGGTCTACATTCACCGACACACAGCTTAACAGGGCCTGGAGCGCTTCCTTCAGGAGCTGCATCCATCTCACACACAATCCTGTGAAAAACAAAAGAGATAAGAATAGAGGTGGCATCTCCAAACCATTGGCATCACCGATTTGGCTAATAGAAATAAAACGACCCAGACACCTGACATGTGGCATGCACAAAAGGATGACTGCACTATGTCACACTGGTCATGAGCTTCAGTGGCAGAGGATGCTCTTTTGGTCGCTGTGATTGAAGCAGACTTTCATAGAAGTTGTGGGTCGATACAGAGGCTCATCTTTCTTCCTAATAGGAAACCCATAACAGCAATATAACTCAAATGATAAACTATACCCCTCCCCATCGTAGGCATGACCGCCTTCCACCATTACCTCCCGTTCCCATGACAACATGGGGTTTCTTCAATAAGTCAGTATTGCCTGTCAGGTCAATAAGATAAAGCATGTTATGTTTAAGTCATTAAAGCAACTGACCCAATGCTGAAATTAATGGTGGTAACATCTTTAATGTCATGTTCTGAAGCGCTGTGCGAGCTAAACGAATAGCCCTGCTGAATGTCCTGCTTTGCAACAGAAACCATAAGTCTCCTATATAATAGAAGCACCCAATGAATCGTCCCTTCTTCCCATAGATCACGTGTGGATTCCTGCTTACGGCTGGCATGTTCCTTTCTTTTCCTTTTTTTTTTCATTTTACAAGCGTATAAATAAAGTTGCTGCAGCCTGGTTCCAATCGCATTACATGCCAATGAGAGAAACACATGGCTAACAGATTGTCCCTCCAGTCAGCGACATGCAGCGCATTTCAATTACAGTTGTACCGACAGCCTCATAACAACAGCGACACAAAGACTGTCTGCCTCCTTCTTTGGCAGTGACGGCACCAGAGCAAAGCGAAGCCCCCTGCAGCCTGGGGAGGCGTGTCAGGGTTTTTACTTACACACAGGCCATGATTTACAGTGTTATTGTCACAGGGGGAAAAAAAGGAGCTGCATGGGTTAATTTTCTCTGAATCTTTGGATAATCGTGTTCAGTGCCTTACAGAAGTATTAATTTCTCTGAAACTTTTTCCTCTATTTCACCTTAAAACATAAATAGCACATAGAATTGTAACATTTCATTGGTTGTGTTTTCAGCAACTATATTCTAACATTTAATAACCTCTGGTTGTTTCAATCTGCTTTTCTAATACAGTTTAAAATCCACCAGATCGGATGGACAACTTAACTGATTAAAAAGTTTATTTTTGTTATTATCTTAAGATAAATTGTATTCCATGAGAGCTAGGGCATGTGTCTTTAGTAAAGTTAGCTGACCTCTGGTGTAAACCATGGGTATTAAGTTGTTCCTAATGGCTTCCTTACTAAAAGATTAAACTAAAATCCATTTTTCCTTTTAAACGGCACGATCATAGGCACCATTTATCTTCCACAAACCTAAAAATATCTTCCATGTCCATTCTAAATAAGAAATATCTAAAGTATGGTGATATCACCATTGTATTTTAACAGCTAGATTAAATTGGGATTCCAGTCAATGTGCAATATTTTATATTTAAGCCAAAAAGTTATTTTGTGTGTTTTCTGGCAAACTGCTACTGTAATTGAACTACTATACGTTTTCTTTCAATTTCTTCTTTTTTATTACAAATCTTCAGATAAAGCTAGATTATTTGAATAACCAAATAGTGAAAGGACTGAATTTATATAGTGCCTTTCTCGTCGTATAAAATGCCATTTACCCATTATCAATAACAAACAGGCAGACATCTATATATTGATCAGGATAGAACCTGTTTTGAAGTGCTCTGCAAAGAGTCACTTTGCTCTGTGGCAGGAGGAAGCTGGAATCGATGGCAGGATGACTACTCCATCTACCCAACCTGCCAAAGGCTAATAGATGTCCTGATGAAAGACTCTCCTTTTTGAGAAGCTGATCTCTGCAGCTCCCCCAGAGTTACTTAAGAGCTTCTTGACTGTTTTTCTGAGAAATATTATCTATGCTCCATCTCTAATTTAGGTGGATGGCTCTGTCTGAGTATGACTGTAGTCATTTATTTCTTTGATTTTCAGATCATTGATCAAATAGTGCTCTGTTAGATAACAGCTGTGTTGATTGCAATTTAAATTAGACAAAGTTACGCTCCATTTACTATAAGGGGTGAATATCAAGTAGTTGCATTGGATTCTATTAAACAATATTAATATCCTGTTTTTTGTAATCTTCTATAAACTCTATTTTATTTTTTCCCTATTTCATAATCATGTTCTATCACTTAAAATAGACAGAAAACACTTTAGAGTTTGTGTTTGCAACTTTACAGAATGCAAATGGTTTTTGCAAAGCATAGTAAGTTAGATTAAGGAAACTTGTGTATGTGACTAGATAAGGAGCATCACTTACTGCTCAGCAGTGATGTATCCCTCCTGCTGTGGAGTGCACTCCACTCCTGCCACCTCCACATTACCCACAAGCTCAGAGAAGGACAGACCCAGGTTCAGGCCCTGAATAGTGACAAGAGTCCCCCCCTCCAGAGGTCCTGCCACTGGGCTTACCTGGAAAGAGGAGAAGAAGTAGGTAACATTTTTATCGGGAAAATATTAGTAACAACAGCTCTAAACTGTCAAAACTTCCATGCCAAACTTTCAATGTTTAACAGACTACATGTTTTTGCTTCTTTTTATCAACAGTAAATGTTTCTTAATATCCTTATGGTTAAGTCTTTAATCTTAGAAACTCTCTCTGTGCTTTTTTTTTGTGTTTTCCATAACTGAAATCTTAACAGGACCGATTACAATTAGAACCAAAATGAGAAAACGTACTTTTTAAGTGGATTATTTCAAACAGCTTTTTCAACAGTGATAGTTTAACATAAACTTTAATAATTAATTCAGAGGACAAAAAGGCTTTAGAAAATCATTCACGGTGAAAAAAGTAAACCATGCCAGCAGATGACATTCGGACCTACAGAGCAGAACTAGGAGCAATGCTGAAGCAACTCTGCCTGTGCTGTCGAGCAGCACTCTGCGGTTGATTCATTCTGCTGCAGCTCCTTCAGAAACACTAATAATGTGACAGGGACATCAAAGGCTGCCGGCTCTTTGAAGTGGAAGAGGCTTGCATCTTCGTGCATGACCCACAGTGCCTTATTCCAGAGAATGAACAGGGGTTTGGGACATAAAAGATCCATCACTCCTTTCTAACAGACTGAATTCGTTAAGCTGTCAAGAACTTAAGGTATTCAGTTGGCATGGAACAAAATGTTAGATAGGCTCAGGTAAACAGACATTTGGCTGTAAGGCTGGGAAGAAAAAATTCAGTGGTTTGTTGCAGTTTGAAACTCAGAATACTACACATTGACATAGTGTCCTAGACGGTTTCAAAATCCAATACAAGTGTCTAAGGCTAAATAACTAGTTTAACATTAATCCCTAAATCAATCAGCTATGGGAAAACACAAGTGACTGCACCAAAGAAAGTATTTGACTATAAAAACCTTTTTCAATCTCTTTCTAACTTTCTTCATTGAACTGGGAATGATGTCATAGCTTCCATATTTTAAATGTTCTGAACAAACAACACCCATGTTACAATATGTTTTTCTTAGCTTTTTTTTTGCCAATTTCCAACTTTATGAATCACAAAATGAGAAAATAAATTGAATATTGTTGTTAGTCTAATAATAATAATAACAATCATTGAGCCAGTTGATCATTAGGCCAGCCGACTGAATGCCAGCTAAACATAAAGTAGTCTACTAGGCTGGAAACTACATTATTGAAGCAATGCACAAGTAATTTCTGCATGAGGCCAAAAATTAGGAAGTAACAAACCTCTGTAATGCGCGGGTTCGTGCACTTGACATTCCTGGCAGACAGGTCCAGCCAACGGCTGGCGTAAGGGGAGATGGGAGGACAATGCTGCTTCATGGTGCATCGACCCTCGCCGCTGCACCAGCCACACTGGAACTTCCTTTCAGCCCGTAGGCACATGCCGCAGCTGTCTCTCTGAGCACTGCATTTATACAGATGCACTGCAGGAGAATATAAAACAATGACTTTTTAGCTAATGAAGGCCAAATAATATTACTTTGTTTATAGAATGCTTAAAAAGGTTAAAGATGCTGTAGCATCAAAAACTTGTGGGCAAAGAATAACATAAAATGTAGAATTAACAAAACACATTTTAAAATATAGATAACCCTTTTTTTTACATGTTACAACCACAAACTTCATGGTTTCATTTAGATTTTATGAGAGTCAAACATATTTTAAGATAATAAAGAGGAAGGAAAATTGTCTTTCATTTAGCTCCATCCACCTTTTCATCGACTTTAAATGCAGACCCCATGCTGAAGAAAATCTTTGCACAGCATGATGCTGCAAATACAGCGTAGATTCTATCTTCAGTGTGATATGCCGTATCAGATTTTTAAACATAGTGTTTTACATGTAGAGCAGAAAATTGTATGTTGTTCCCATTGTTGACAGCTTCTTCATTTACTTTTTTTGTGTCCACTCTATGGCTTGTATCATATTTTCAGTCATATTTATTAAATTTTTTCTAAATTAATTTTGTATTTCCACTCTTACATGCAAGTCAAACACAATTAGCAGTTCTTCTGAGAAATTGCTCCACCTGAGCTTTAGATCTATGCAGCTCCTCCAAGGTTACCTTGTGCCTCTTGGTTGCTTTGCTCTTCTCTCACCAAGAAACACATTGAAGTTTCTTTTTCCAACATAGCAAAATGTCAAAAAGTTGATGGAATATTAATATTTAAATAAGACCCAGTGTAGAAAAGGTGCCATCACTTTTTCTAGACTTTTTTTTTTTTTAGCACACTGTAGCCTGCTGTTTTTAATTTAAAAGTGACATAAAATATCTGCATGGTGAAATTTAGTGCCTTCTTTTCAATCAGGGTGTTGTTTATAAATAAAATATTAAAAATTATTTATCTTTGAACCTGAGTGACAGAAAATGGAAAGCCAATCGAAGATCCAAGAGTGAATTTGTTCACACATTGCCCCTCTGGGCACAGAAGTGATTTGGTGGTCTTTGATGAAACTCGCTGATATGGTGAACTTTCTCTCAAGGCCTTTTGCTTGCCTTGAAGTGCTCTCTATAAACTATATATTGCCTGTGGATTGAGTGCTTTGCACTCGTCTGGCTTGGCAGTGATGGATGGCACAGGCACCTTTAATCTTCTCTGGATTGTCTATGATGAAGTTGCCGTTCCATACGATGGAGAGATCCACTGCCAGGTCACTGATCTTCACACCCTCGTACATGTACTGAAAGGCAGAGAACCGAGATTGAGGGGGAATATGTTCAAAATGGAAACAGGCAGAGAAAAAAGTCAAGTAGAAACAGAGGATAAAGAATATAGGAATACACAGAGAGAGCGAATAGGGAAAATCAAAGGACAAAAGGGCAGCCGAGAGACGAGGCTTTTAACCATCTGTCATTTTTTGCTATGGTTGTCTGCTCCACTTCTCCCTGACATGAGGGGACACAAACCTTGGCTGGGGTGACCAATCATCCGAATCTGAGGAAAATGGCCTTTTCATACATTGTCACAGTATTGCAATATGTGGTGCTTTGAAATTTACGTAGTGATTTGCATTATGTAGAGGAAAAAAACCCAGTGGAAACTACTGCCTGCCTCTGAAACTATGATGATCCTGAAAAGCTTTTAAAGACAAGATGTTTCTTTTTTTTTTAACTTTCCTGTTTTGCACTCTTCCTCATCACTTCAACTTTTCCTTCATCCCCTTTCTTGTCTCTGTGGAGCACATCTGAGGAAAAATTCCCTGATACTGATACACCACGCACAGCTTGACAACAGATCGTCTCAGGCACTGTCTCTCGTTTGACAGCTGCATGACTCCCACCGAGCGTGTTCAGGGTCATACCGAGCTGTTCTGGCACTGCACACTTGTGCTGTTGAAGCGCAGTGCCGTGACATGGTATCTGACACCCTGTACGTTCACCACGCACTCATAGCCCCGCTGGCCTGATTGCGGCTGAGGGAGGTTTCGGGCCTTCAGGGTGATTGGTCGAACCTCACCGGCCGGAATGAGAATTTCCCCAGAGGCAAGGAGCTGAGGACAGTCCTAGAAGAGCACATAAAAACAAAAACCGTATTAAATATACACACAGATATTCAATAAAATGTAACATCAAAATTACTTTATGTACAGCAAACTTCAGTAAGTTTAATTGAAATCAAAATATATATGAAAACCAATTACCTTGAAAAATTGAATCAATTAAATCTACTTTATTATGTAAGTTATTTTTATTTGGAATAAGTCAACTTTAATTATAAATTATTGATTTTTAATAAAAAACATTTTTACTCAAAAAAATCCTTAAAACCAATTACAAAATAACATTTTATAAATCTTTTGAGTTACTTTCACTAAAAAATTATGTAGTTGGCTGAGTTAGTCCAGTGCATGGTTATTAAGCACAACAAAATTAAAAGACCTGACAAATAAGGTCTTAAATGTTTAGTTTAACCAGTTAATAGCTAATCATAATGTGACATTAAGCTTAGAAAGTATTACTATATTATAAAAAACTCACTAAATCAAGGATATCTGAGTGGTAATATGATGTACAATGCACCATGTGACCGGCAGGCTTACTTATGGTGTTTTATCATCTCCACAAAAACCAAGTAGTTAAAACTGAGCAAAGTCCTTCCACTTTGAAATACTTTACTTTTCCAAGAACTCAGCTTAAAAAAA
>NW_015150570.1:24892-54949 GCF_000732505.1 Cyprinodon variegatus
TATCTATCTATCTATCTATCTATCTATCTATCTATCTATCTATCTATCTATCTATCTATCTATCTATCTATCTATCATATCTGTATATAAAACATGTGGTTTCAGCTGTAAACATGCAGAAATACTGCATTGCATTTGCAAAACCTTTTCAACATATTTGTTTGTGTCTCTTTTATAAGCTTCCACCCCGTTATATAAGCATAGAAACCAATGTAGAACAGGGATTAAAAGGGTGTATGGGGCAAGTGTATCTGCATGAAAATAACTCACTTGGAGCAGGGATTTATCCGATGCAATAAGTAAGGATCTCAGACAGAAGTTTTGTGTTTGTTTGTTTTGTTTGGTTTTTTGGATGGATTATTCTAAAAACAAAGACATTATGAGTATTTGCTCAAAAAAATCATGTTGGCAGTGTTATCACAAGCTTATAGCATCCCTTTATGAGCTCTCCTGGTCAGAATCACAGCAATAAGCTTTAAATCTGGTTGTTTCTTTGTTTGGAGAATTCATTTTCTCATTTCCTTTATGGTTAACATATCAGCAGATTCATGATATTCCCAAAATCACTGTTTAGATGAAATGGAGTTGTTCTGTGTTTTTATACCTCTGAAGCGTTGACTCTTCCCTCCTGGAAAGAACAGCTGCTTGGGTCATGAGTACAGAGGTTGCGGTATTTACACCAGTGGCAACGAAATGTGCTCTTTACACATGAAAGACACCTGTGCAAAGAAATAACCACGTTACTACATACTGCAAAACAAATACGCAGATCTTTATGAGTCCAACTCATCTTCCAGACCGTTTTCAAAAGCTTGACTCAGAGTAATGATTTTTTTCCCCCCTGATGATTTATAATCACAAAGTATAAATGTCATTTTTATTCCGGAGATGATAAAACATGACCATGAGAAAGCAGGCTTATTGGATAAATCTTCTGCAATCAAAGTGAACTTTAAACAGGTTAATCACCGTGCCACACAACTATTAAGTATGAAGGACTTAAAATGTCCTTGTTAGATGTAAGATGACTTTATCTTGTCAATAAACTCTACCATTTCCAATTATTGACAACTCTGCGAAAGACGTGCATAAAAACCCTAGTTGCTATGGAGACTTGATAACCTTCTGTTATTAGAGTTTTTACATGTGTACCACTGAATCTTAAGGAGTGACATCATCCACACTGTGAACGGTCTCAAAGGAAGGGGTGACCGACATTTGTTAACATTTTCCCAAACCTATATCTCTACTGGGGTGGAGGGGGTGAAGCATCACGGTTTTTTGTTTGCCGCAAAAACATTCAAAAGCTGCCTGTACTCCTAGAATTAAGATTAAAGTAATCTTCATACTAAACCAACATGAAGAGCTCATCATAAATCAGTATTATCTAAATACTGGTGAAAACATTGAAAGTGATGCTCAGCAAGTAAAAAGGTTTTGACTGCTGTAATGCAATTTTTTACTATTGATTATCAAAATTGTAAAAATAATTGTCATGCCATATTTCAAATCATAGGGAAATATTAAACAGTGGCTCAGAAGGTTGTGTTAATTCTGTAAACTGTAATTTTAGTTTGAGAAGCACCTCATTGTCCCCATTGTTGCGTTATTGGGCAAGACATTTTTATCCGCCGACAAGCCTTTTTTAAACCTTTCAGATTATAGTTTTTCTATTTTTTGACAGTGTCATCTGATTATCAATGAAAGTAGTTAACTTTATAGGGCAAGTTAACGTTTTTGGTTTTGCACACGCTTTATAAATTGAGCATTTGGCCAGATAATTTGAATCATAATATAAAAGAAGTTTAAAAAAGCTAAAAAAGTTCTAAGATAAATAAAATTGTTATATATTGTTTTATATATATATATATATATAAATATAGTTGTTCTCAGGTTATATTGTAAGAGCAAAAATGTGTTTGAAATTAATTTCTTATAGAAGCACTTTTGTTATGATTTTGTATATATTGGGGCAAGGTACCATTTCTGATTACAACATTGATCTCGATTTTTTCCATGTATATCTATATCCATATATCTATCTATATCTATGTACACTTAACAAAAATATAAACACATCACTTTTGGTTAAACCAGATACCAACCATTAAAAACCAAGGCTGCACCTTTCAGAGTGGCATTTTATTGTGGGCAGTCAAAAGCACACCTGTGCACTAATCATGTTGTCTAATCAGCATCTTGATATGGCACACCTGTGCGGTGGGATGGATTATCTCAGGAAAGCATATATATATATATTTTTTTCTTTTTTTTTCTTTTTATAGATAGAAAGACAGACGGACAGATATATACTTTTAAAGATTAAAAAGTAACAAGGTTTCCTTCCTCCCTTCCTTCAATAATAATTTAAATGTAGGCCTGAAATTTAGATTTTTGATTTCCCTGAGTGCCGTATAAAGGGTTAAAATGATACGTCCTTGGCTCTGATTTAATTGGTTCTGAGAAAGGGTCGATAATGGATTATTGTTGCTAAACATCAACCAACTTGATTAAACAAGACATTGATGTGATTTGAAGAAGTCCATAAGATAATGTCTATTTCCTGGAGACAAATAATCATGTAATCCTTGATCTTATATCTGTTTCTTGTATTCAAAATATTTAATGGTATGAAACTTTTAGAAAGACATAAACCACCTGAAGGCTTCTAATTCTGCAGCACATACTGACAAATAAATACTGATAAATGTAGAGCAACATAATTACATTTTGACAATAATTAGCGGCCCTAGGCTAGGATGGACATTAAAAGTGCTATACAAGAAAAAGATAATATTGGGTGAGAGGTGGGAGGGGCTGTGCAGCTCTACTGTGGAGCTGGACTGGCAGGGAGCAGCAAACACTGGTTAATTAATTATGGAGGCTGATGTGATGCTGAGGTGAAGGTAGGAGAGAGGGAGATGGGAAAGGAGGTGCAGGGTTAGGAGCATGTTTGGTGTAAAATATTAATCACTCGAGTATACGGGGTCACCCTGCAGCTAATGGAGGCCATATTGGTGAGGAGCAGATGTAATGAGCATACAACTGTTTTCCTCTAATGACTTATGGGTATGTTGTGGTGTTTATATTTTAGATAAAGTAAACAGAACATATGTAAATTAAAGTGAACTTAATTCAAAAAGCTCTTTCTATCAGGGACTCCTGTTTACTCTGGTTTTACGCTGTGGTGCCGTCAGCATAGTGTGGCAGAGAGGTAAGGTGGACAATTGAAGTAACGTGATTTGGACTCATGACAGTTTGAAATCTGTTGTTTCTTAGAAAAACCTAGAAGGTTACGTTCTTTTAAGAGTGACACATACAACTAATTAACGTTCATCCTAATAAGATCCGCTGTTGTTCTTGCATGTAATTGTTATGCACAATGCAAGCCTCTTGTCACAGTTTACTGTTGTGATTAATACAGTTGACATTTGCAAAATTGCTCGTAGTCAAAACAGCTTCCCCGGCCGAGTTAGAGAGCTTATATTGGCTGGCATTTAAATAAAGTGCTCTTTAATTTACACGGTTTTACCTGCCCTCCAGGCACTAGAGAAGGACAAAAAAAAATAAGGTCTTATGATTTTCTGAGGCAAGTTCCCTTGAGACAAAGTCAGGTCAGAGGGGGTTTGTGAGTCTAATGCTTGTCCATTTAGCAGTCTTTGAAGCAATTTCTAAAAGCCAGTATAATGTTATTAGAATGTTGCATCGATTGTTAAATAATGAAGCCTAAAATTATTTTCTCAAAGAACTCAATCAAATTAAGCTAGGAGAAGATTTTAGTATTGATCAGATAGCATCAGGATTTGCATACTATGAGCTCATTGTTACTAGAAAATACTGATAAAGCTGGACTTTTGGTTTTCTGTCAATTTCAAAGCTGGTGATTTAAATGGTGATCATTTCAGTACACATGGAGTTAAACATGTGGTTTTTAAACAAAGGGAAAATATTTCTTTTTTCCATTTTGGGATAAAACTGCATGCCTATATCCCTATATTTCTTTATTGTTTTTAAAAACATAAAAATGGAAAAGTACACGCTTTTTAGGGTTGGAAATATTAAAAGTACTTTGGTTGAAATATCCTTCGATTTTAAATATTTCATTTAAGAAAAACATAAAGAGAGAGGCCACTGAAGAGCTGACTGGAGTTTAACTTTTTTTTTTTTATGATAAATGAGAAGAAGGTTCACAAACACAGATCAATAATTTTTAATTATGGCTCAAAATAAACACTGATTAATTTATTTATTCTATGTTTTAAATAAGACAGTACAGACATTTGGGAATATAGAAAGGTTTTTCATTTCAAACTGTTTTTCATTTAAAAGTAAATTTGGAAGGACGTTTTTTTTTTCAGAAAAGGTTTCATTGTGTTCAGTGAAAAGATTTTAGGTCGTGTACACCATAGATTGGACCTTCTCTCTAAACTCTGCAAGATTGGAAAACATGTTCCAGAATGAAGTAGTTTTAAAAACATGCCTTGTCTCCATTGTTATGTATATAGGAAAATCTGAATCTTCCTATACGAGGAAACTCTGGTGCAACAAATTTTACTTGGAGCAAACCACATTTTAATGCAATTTATTACCCAGTACTAGCTGGAAATTACTTTTAACATTTCTTCTGTTGTTCTGTTCATAAGGAGGAGGTTTTAACTAAAAACTGATGGTTGTTTGTGCACAGGATCTAAGATAATCCAGTGATGTACTTGAATTTAGCATTGGGAAATCAGCTGTGAGCAGAAGGGCTCTGCAGTACCGAAGAACACGAATCCTTAAAATGGGTCATGGGATTGGTTTTATACTACTTAAAAGGAAAAAAGGAAATTCGAGGGGAAAAAAATGTGTATAAATGTTTGTACTGTTTTAAATCAAACTTGCTATCTGTATTTAAATCTGTAAGCAGTAAGCCCACAAACTGCCACTTAAAGCAAATTCAAAATAAACTGGCCATGACAAATGCTTCATGTTGATTTAAATGGAACCTGACAGATAAATTGAACTCCCAGGTTATCTAACAGCACAATCTTAAGTGGGGTTGGAAGCATCAGTACATCATTGCCCTAAATTAAGTTGCTCTCCTCCATCTATCGAACAAATCAAAAGTGGGGGAGGAAGAGAGAGGGGGGGAGGGACGGGGCGTGTGTCTGCCTGGACTTACATTTGATGCGTGCTGCAGTTGTAGAACTTCACCTCCGTGCTGGCGACCATTTGACCTGTCTCATTGGAATTCAGACGAAGCTCCACACCAGCCCAGTCTGAAAAAGAGGTTAAAAAAAAGCCCAGTTTGTTGAAAAAGAAGGAAAAACTGAAAAAAAAAAAAATATGAGTTAGAGAGCCAAAACATAAAGTGATGAAAAGAATTTTGAATGAGGAGAAATTTGTAAATTTTTCATGATTTTAGAGCAAAAAAACAATGCGATCTGTTGGCTCCTGAAAGGATCCTGGTATAAAGCTGCTGTCAAACCTTCAATCAAAAACAAGGATTTCTTTAAATGGGTGAAGGGAAATCCAGAGAACCTTTTCCTCACCTGAATTACTATATATTAAAAAGGAAACAAAATAGAAAACAACATCTATTTACATTGAATGTGCCAATATGACATTTAAAACCTCTAAAATTCATCTAAATCCTCTTTGTAGAACTTTGCAAAAACTCAACTTTGCTTCATTTAGCTCATTTTTATTATAAGCCTATGTGACTCTCTAAACGTTGTATGATGTAATTTATTTTCCTTTATGTTTCACTATAGAGTTTTTTTTCACAAATTTTCTAAAGAATTCTTCTAAAAAAAATCCCTGCAGAGGAACAATATCTCAAATTCATGCAATTAAGAAAAGGGGAAGTAAAACCAAACAAAAACAGGATCTGAGAGATTAATCCTTCTTTATTTGATGTTCTTGAATATTTTCACCCATCATTTCTTTAGAAATCTCATTGCTGGTGAGAAATAAAATTCCATGCCTGGCAGGCTGTTATAGTTGGTATTTGTATATAGATTGAAAGTATTGATTGGTTTATTTGTTTTTTTCTCAAATTCTGCTATCAGCAAAGTGCCTTAAGATCTAATTGAAAATTATTGGCTTAGTTTTGATTTGTAGACAGCAGAACAGAACATCTCTTGGGTTTCGGAGTACTCTGTATGCCTTAACAATTTGTTGATCTGATTTAAGCAGTAGGAGTGAATAAAGTTTGTAGATGGTTAAGTAGGATCTGAAAATGACTTTAGAAATTATTTATTCAACTTCTTTGAAGTTATGTATGAATAAATGAGAAGTGGTATAAATGAACAGCATAAAATATCTAAATGTTAATTTAGGGTGACACCTAAGAACATTAGATCTAAAATAATATCTACTTTTACTAATAATGTAAACTATGAATTTCTCAAAAAGAAAGAAAAAAAATGTTCTATTAAGTTTTTATATATATTTTTTTTTTACAACACAAATTTACATTTATTATATGGCATTAGGAGTGGAAAATTTTATATTTTCAACATAAAATTTATGTAAAATCTTCATGTTTTATTTACAAAAATATGACTTAGTGTTGTCCTGAACTGATGAGAAATACAAATTTTCTTCCCAAACTTTTATAATTCAGATTGTAGCTTTCAAATAATCTGTATTTATAAACTATATGCATCAGCTAATTCTGTTATTTTAGGATTCATTTATTTTCACAATATGACCTAAAGGGTGAAGTCATAGGTCAGAGTAAAGCTAATGGATTAAACATAGTATGCACATTACCAGACACAACAATAATACATCATGCATCCGGATAAAATAGGGTGTTAATTAGCATTCAGCAGCTTTACTAAAAACTATGGAGGTTTTATCTTCACCACTGGCTCATCTGTAGCACCTGGATGTGGTCCCTTTAGCTGCTTATCATACATTGTGCCTTTGTTGCTTCGCTGCCAGTGTTGTTTTTTGCAGCCATCTTAGATTTAGTCTTAGTCTTCAGGACGAAAACTATTATTAGTCTTAGTCACATTTTAGTGATTACGATATGTGACAGTTTTTGTTGGTTTTAGGCAGAATTTTGATTTATAGAATTCAAATAAACTTTTTTTTTTAAGAATTAATGCTCTACTTTGAAAAAAAAAAAAAAAAAGTATCTCACAAAAGCTGTGAAAATAGTGGATCTAGTTCAACACATCATATTGGTCAATATAGCAGACAGACAAGCTACCAAAATGTACAATAAAGGAATGGTTTTAGACATAAAATGTTTCCATCCAAAAAACAATACTTCCTGATCTACTATGAATTATGCATTACAAAAAGATCAATGAAATCTTCATTGCTCAAAAAAAAGCAAAGAACAAAAACTACTTTGGCTATTTTTGCTTTATTTCTGAGAATTTGCCCCTTAGTTACTGCTCCTCAGGGGTCAAAGTAGATTTAAATTCACAGGGTTCTCATATAAAAAAAATACAGAGAGAACCTTCATAATTACCTTTTAATGCCATGACAATCCAGACCTAAATTGACTGAATATGCTAACTAAAATATTGACATATTTACATGAAACAGAGAAAAATATTTTCATTACAATCCAAGGAAACATTTACATCATATTTAAATACATAGACATAAGAACAATGAGAGAAAAATATTCAAAGATCTATGTACCTTTTCACCTGGCTCTTTATCCAAAAATAAACAGTATGCAATAAAATATTTTCTCCGGATATAGTTTAGGGACTCCTTTTGGTAGAAATTAAAGAATGTTTTGTACCACCTCTTCTGATTTGGAAGAAATAAAATATTGATAGTAAAGGGATTTTTTAAGCTTGGCAGAGGATGATCAGCCACATAGTTTATTAAGTAGCGAGAGCAGGAAGAGCCATACGAGTGGAGCGTGGACTCTGCAAGCGCAAAGTTGCATTTCTGCACAAGCACAGATGGAAGATCAAACTAATTTGTCCATTCCGGGTTATTTTCTCAGACTCTGCCGCTGCTGCCATGATCCATCTATATACATGCAGAATGTGTAGTGCTGCACTTATGGTGGGCAGCAGGATCAAACAAGATCCAGCAGCACAGCTGACCGTGCCTAGCAGATTACAGCACAATGATGAAGTTTAAACATCTGACAAACGTACGACCCGCTTATTTTTATATAGTCTCGTCAACGAAAACCCAAACCTATGACTATTCATGTTTTAGTCATAAAAAGATCCATGTTTAGCTTGTCAGTTTTTCGTTATCAACATTAAATAGAAGTCAACAAAATGATTTTGTCATCTTCATCGTTGACAAAACAACACTGTTTGCTTCACAACAGAAAACCCAAACAGCATTGGCAGAGGGGTAGAGCGCACATCTCATATCCAGAGGCTTTAGTTCTTTAATGCTCTGTTCAGGGTTTGAGTAATAACCTAGACACCTTTTGCTGTATGTCTTACCCCTCTCTCGCAACCACATTTTGTCATATATCAAAAATATATATTAAAAAAAACATACAAACTTTAAACTGTTTTTATCATAAGCTACAGTAATAAAGTAGAATCTAACAACTTTGGCCTTTGATAGAATTCAATGTATCCCATAACTCGGCTCTTATCTCGGCAAATCATATGCCTTTTGTATCATGTTTGCCTTAAAAGCGTAGCTGAGACGCAACTAACAAATTACTGGAGACAAACTACAGGGGTGTGTTGTGTACTCACATGTGCAGATGATAAATTACACTAATTCCGATCTCCAGGAATCTCCACACTATCTACAAACTTCCCTCCTACTGCTTAAATCAGACCAACACATCATTAATGCATACAGAGTACTCCCAAACCAAAGAGATGTACTCCTGTGATGTCTACAAATCAAAACTAAGCCAACAATTTTCAAGTAGATCTTAAGGCAATTTGATGCTAGCAGAATAGATAAAAAAAACAATCAATAATTTCAATCTATATACTGGCCATCATAAATTGTGTTAAAAAGTTCATTAAAATAAAATAGTTTCATAAAAATATATGTGTAATCAAAATGGTTTATGTCAACAGCTTATAAATAGTGACATCCATTAGATCAACAAGTCAGGCCACATAGTTTCTAGATCTATTATCTGATCTCACCTCGTCCCTCCGGTATCTGGGGAACTTCCTTTGCGGCTGGGGAGAGACACATGACTCTATTCCCATTTACGTGGCCCTCTGCTTGGGCCTGCTGGCCAAATGAACAGGTGATTCCCGCAGAAAGATCTGGAACATTATTCACCTCCAGCAAGAGCTAGAAAAAATATTGCACAGAGTCTGATTTTATGATGGCAACAAATTGTACTACTAGAAAAGATAACACAAAATCAACATTAATGATTAATGAATATAAGATTCAAACTTTATATAATGTACGTTATAAACGCTTCAAAACACCTTAGATAAAAGCCATTTTAAAAAGCTGACTCCTTTCCATATATTTTTATTCTCAGCTGTGTGCTAAATGAAAAAAATCTGCTTCTTGCCTGATCTCTAAGTTTCCAATGCATTAAATTCGGGCCTCATACACCAATACAGCTAAACCAAAACAAATCCAATAGATGCCCCACAGGGAGAAGCTACCTCCTGTTGCACTTCACTTCTCACAAAGCTAATATCTGTTGGGTCTAGACTTAAATGTACATAAGGCTCCACAAGGCTACTCAAGGTGATTGCTTACAAACAATAGCATTTTGAGGGAAGTGACTGGGCAGCGATTGGTTGGAATGATAAGTAGACTTACTGGGACACTGTGTGCTGATACAGCGATACTGTCCGGGTGAGCAATAACCTTCACACAGCGGTCAATGTCAGTTGCGAAGCGATAGCTTTCTTCTGCCCTCAGACACCGATCTTTCCTTGAACACCTGTGGGGGGAAAAATATATGATTTAAATATATCTGAGTCTAAAAAAAAGCAATGCTTGTAGGATTCTTTTTTTTTTTCTCTGTCAAGCTCAGCACTGTTTATGTAAAAAGCATAATTGAAAGTAAGTGCTGACCAATGCAGGGCTACAGCTATCTTCATAATAGAGCCTCAACTGTTTGTTATTTATCTCCACTGTTCAGGTGGATATTAATATGTAAAGAGGATCAGATTTCACACAAGTTATTTTTTTTACGCTGACATAAGCATTTGAGTTTCATTAAAGCAGCTTTAAAGTTCTGGTAGATGTCATATATCCGCCTCCTCCCACATTCAAAAGGCATACAAATGCATGCATGTTTTTTTTAACTGGCCACTATAAATTGTCTTTAAAGGATAAGGAAAGAGACTCATTAGTGACACAACTGGCGCTGCGGGTAACTGCAGCCACCAGTGATGTTGCACTATTTCTTACGTAACTGTTCGCTACAATACCACAGATCATATTTTGTAGCAGCAACAAGCACCATGCCAAGCAAGTCTTCTACTACCACTGAAACAACTGATCAGAGCTGTAGGGTACGAATGCAGCGTCAATTGATGTCACATCTGTAAGACTGCGCTGGAAGTTTGGCCCCTTAACCGCAGCTGTTATGCAGCACACAGACTATTTAAGGCAATGGAGAGACAATGCAGGTGGGCTCATTAGTTGTTGTTTTAATGCTTCATCATCCATTAGCATAAAAAAAACGGAAAGGCATCTGTATTCTTTTAAAATTCCACAAGTTTATTTTGTGTTGCCCCATGATAGTCGGTCCGGTGTCTCCGTGTTGGCCTTTTAATAGACATGTGACCTCTCCTGGTTGTAAATCATCTCAACAACTCATTGATTGACCACTGCTGACAACCAAAAGTGCTCCCATGTTAAAAATGCATGGGAAATATGTGTTAGGCCAGTATTTAATAAGTCCATCCATCCATCCACTCCCTGCAGTAGAAAAGCTCCCAGTCCATCTCAGACCCTATGTTGGAAATGCCCTTTTCTTATTTCATAAACTGGATTGTGCAAAAGTCTCTGAGTAAATTCAAGTTTGTTCCCAGTGCTAATGGGAGTCAACAAGGGCTGCATTTTGTCTCTTATCTTGTTTTTATTCTTCTTGGAAACTATTGCAAGGAGTGTAGAAAGGAGGATAATTAGTTTGGGAACCTCAAGATTTTATCTTCACATCCTACAGATGATATGTATCCTTTGGAGCTCTTCTCTTCAAATGATGACCTTCAACATGAACTGTAGCAGTTTAGGGCCAAATGAGAAGCCGCCAAGATGTGAGTCAGTTTCTAGTCTTAAGCCAATGTCCTCTTTTGGGAAAAGGTGGGTTTTTCCGTGTGAATAACTTTGCTTTCCACCACTGTTTGTCTCCCACTCCATTCTACCGTTTCTCTTGAGACCAAGATTAAATTCCCTTATATCCCTTATAAGGATGAAAAAGTTGATCTAGTGTTTTTATTAATAACGGTATGATTGTAAAATAAGTTTATGTTCTCATTTATTCCACTTTTTAGGTGATGGATCAACCAATCAGCTCTCTCAGTTCCCGATCCTTGCTGCTTTAAAGTCACTCTTAAGCAGTCACTTCGGGTTTCCCTACTTTTTATCTCCACAAACTGATTGCATAAGAAACACATTGGACAGTAGCATTACATAAACCAGTCTCACAAAGCCAGTTATTTTTTTAATTTGACCGTCTCAAAAAAGTATGTTAAACAGGCTTTAATTTTTGCTTGTCTCAGAGTTAAATACAAAGCAATTGGCTTAAATCCTAAATCCTAAAACACAATTAAAAGTAATGAGTTAAAGGATGGGCAGCATAGCAGGACATCACAGGGATTTTTATAAGAGAAGAAAGCCCCATTGAACATACACTTAAACTACAAGTGGATACTGAAAATGTCAGGCAGTTTGTCCAGGCTTGCAAAGGGGGATTAGCTTTGGAGATACTTTTTGTTTCACCAATACTAATCTATTTGAAACTGGTTCATCTTTCAAACAGCTTTTTGATAGAAAATATTGAATGTCAGACATAAGCTGTAAAGCTGAGCTGGTATAGTAAACTAAGGGAGTTATTTAGATGTAAACTATCATGTCTTTCTCTGAATGCATAGTAAAAGGTGGCGGTAGTAAGACATACAAATGCACCTCCTGAGAGAAAGCTGAGTCTTGTGCTGTAATTATGGCTCGCTTTAAAGATGGATTAGAAATACGGAGGCAGCTGTTGATGCTCTGCTCCTTGAAGCACACAAGCCCAGATCACCTTCTGACCGCTCATCAACAAAAGTGTCAAAGAAAATAGGCACCTTTCATCTCTGCCCCTCTTTCATTGCCTTTTATTTTGTTTCTTTTATTCACTGTGGGTTTTTTCATTTCTTTTTGTCTGATCAAACCATTTGTTCCTTTTCTTCCCCTTCAGGCTTTTTACATGTGCACAAACAACCCTTACCCACTCTGTTAGAAAGGTGCTTTGGTGCAAATCACCACGGGTGGGAAAGTGAGATGCTGAAAGCAGTCAACATGACACTGTGAGTGTCATTCAGAGAGCTGAAAAAGACTCCAATCTGAATTTAATAGGGCAGAAAAACAATGTAGTTTTGCTCTGCAGTGTGGGAGATTGTTTTGAAACTGGAGGGAACAGCAGCCTGTTCACTTGCTGATGACTTTAAATCAAATAAATAATGTAATGAGATTTACAGACAGAAGTAGTTTTAGGGGGAAAAAAACACTATATTATGCAGAGAATTTTGGATCTTAAAACATTTTTTTCTATTCTCTAAGTTTGATAACATTGAGGGCTTTAATTTAAATAATGCTGATCATCATCAAGATATTGCTAGCTTGAATGCAAACGAAACGATGAGACAAGAATAAATCCCTGACTGAATTTAGCTTCAAACACAGCGGCTGCTGCAGAAATGCACACTTTTAATCTTCTGAATCCCCTTTGCTCCATATCGAACTGTTATGCAAGCTAACCTGGGGTCAGATAATT
Source organism: Cyprinodon variegatus (assembly GCF_000732505.1). Taxonomy (NCBI): domain Eukaryota; kingdom Metazoa; phylum Chordata; class Actinopteri; order Cyprinodontiformes; family Cyprinodontidae; genus Cyprinodon; species Cyprinodon variegatus. The sequence continues at coordinate 37,794 of NW_015150570.1, forward strand.
AAGATGGAGGAGATAAAGCTTGCTCCGTCAGGTCCAAAATGCTCTATGGGTAAGTAAAAAGTGCAGCTGCTGCGCTGGCTGTGACTGCAAGGCTAATCCCTCTTTCCTCCATTAACACCGTTGTCCTTTCGTTTGGCAGACAATGAAATCTGGAGATCATGCAGCTTCTGTTTTCCTAAATGCCGCACTTTATCATGGATCACAAAGTCCAGAAACCACTTCCCTCATTTTCCAGATGTTAATGGGGAGCTCCAGAGACTATAATAGGAGTGCTATATCAAACTGCACAAATCATGGGCTTAACCTCGCTCAGCTTTCCTGCAAGCAGTTTGGTAAACAGTGACGTTAGAATTTTAATCCATCTGCTTTGGTGGGGGTATGAGAAAATAAAGGGAATAGACTCACATGTTGTACAGCACACACCAGCCACAGTGGGGATCACCAGCGCTGAGGCACTCAACACATGTACCATACTGTTCACAGGACTCCACTGGGACCTGGACCACCTGGAACGGAGGAATGACAAGAGAAAAACAAAGTGTGGGAGGTCAATAACAGCTGGGAGGAAGTACAAATTTGAGAACAGACTATTAAATATGGTACAGTGCTGACTTAAATATTTATTTATTCCATTATTGTAAAAGTTTAGCCAAGACAATAGCCAGATAAAAACAAATTTATACTTAAAATGAAGGCAGAAATGCAAAATAAAATCTAAAAACTGTGGATTTTATGGAACACTTGCTCAGTTAATGTAATTCAATTCATATTAAATTATAACTTTGACCAACTAAAGAATGTACTGCAGCATAATGCTTTAGTGTCTATAAAGTCGCCTTATTTCTCTGGGTTTCAGGGTTAGTAGTCCTCTCTTATTTAGGTGTATCACAGTACATTCTAATTTTATAAAACATGAACCATTTTTCTTCCACTTCATAACTATGTACTGGTGCATGTTGAAATTTAAATAAAAAATCCTCCAATAATTGTGAATCTTTATGCATTTAACGTACCAAAATATTAAAAGAAATTGTTCAATGGGTAGGAATACTTTGGCAAGACATTTTGCATTTATTAGCATGCAACTATACAGAGCAGAGGGAGCAATTTCACCCATGGAGCAAACACAGAATAATTAAATCAGATAATTGGTGAAAGTATCAAAGTTTATGTTTAACCTTATAGTAAAGGATTTCTTGAAAAATTTCCCTTTAACAGAAGTCTCAAACTTCGGCCAACTAAGTTTGGCAACTGCTGCATTTTACAGCCATCCCATTTTCCTCCTGCCCAGTACATGAAAAAACCTGAAGGAAAACTTATATACGTCATCTTCCCCTTAAATTTAACCTTAACGTACTGCAGACATACACGCCAGTCCTGCACGAATGTCCAGCAAATTATTAGCTTTCTCTTAGCTGCTAGAAGTTGCTGCCTTTACACCATCCATGCGTAGCCATTTAGAGCAGCAGCCAAAACATGTCTGGCTTCTACTGTGTTATTATTCTAGGTTTGTAGATCTGATGCAAACAATTTCCTGATGTAAGCAATCAGAAATGAAGAGTGGATTATGGATTAGAGTGTCTCCGGTGCTCTTGATAGCATAAGTGGGTGCTCTCTCAGGTCTGTGTAGGCAAAATGGATTATCTGTTGCTCCCTACAAATAACTGTCCTTTTTTTTCTTAAACAGCAGTTCAGAGCCTGTCCGTGGCATTCCATTAGCCAAATGATTTTGTAGTGTGGGAGGGGCTGAGGGCTGTAATCTATGAAGACTGGTGGTCCAGAGCTCACCCAAACTGACATCGTTGGTCTGCGGATTGTAGACAGCATGACCTTTACAAGGGGAGAGCAATGGATCCGCTTTCTAGGAGCTTACAAAGACTAAAATGTAATGCTTGCTCTGCACATCAGGTATTATTTGTTTAGCGGATCTGTCTTGAGCAAGAGCTTATTGAACTGAACCCAAAATGATTAAAGGTCTCCTAAGGTCTCCTTTAGAGAGATTAGTGTACTGAGTGTGCATTTTTGAAGAGCCCTTCTTTTGCATAGTAAAGGTACAGTGGACTCATCATCATATATTGAGGTGAACTATAATTTTCATAATATTTGGAACTAAAACAAAACTTCCATTGAAATGTTGTGGCGGTCCATTATCATTTTGGCAGTATTAATATGGCCCTTGTTAAGGCATGGGGTACCACAGTTGCAGCTTTTATCTTTTCAAAAATTGGGCAAGTTCGTTGGGGGTTAAATTTTGGGGAATAGAAATGTTTTTAAAACACAGGGATGGGTCCAACAAGAAAGGTTTGGGAAAAAATGGGTTTGAGTATGTAAGCCCGGTTTGTGACTTTGAAGCTATTCAGACTGTGCAAATCAGGTAAGTTATTATAATGCTCTTGGAACCTTGGGTGTGATGCATATCAGATCCAGCAGCTTATGGCATAAGGACCTTACCAACAGTGTGCAACAAACAATCCACTCTCTTGATATAAATAAAAACCACAACTCATTAAGGCTCTTCACACAACCGGTAGAAATCAGTATGCTTCAGGTTTCCTGCTGGGGTGAGGATACCAGTTCAGGGTATGTGCATACATATACAAACTGCTTCCCATTTGCATTCTAAATATATGCATGTTGCATTGTATTTAATATGCAGGAGAAAGAAAAACAATAAAGCGCAGCTCATAGAGCATTATGTATATTTGAGAACCCTTTCAAAAAATGGTAACTACAAGGAGAAAATATTGTTCAATGAAAACAGCTTGTTTTTTTTGTTTTTGTTTTTTTTTACTAAAGCAACATTAAGCAATTCAGGTTTATTGTAAGTTTACTGTATTTTCTGTACAACCAGGGCAGATGTAGTCATATTTTAAATTTTATGAAGTGAAATACAACCTTCAAAGGAAACTTAACCCTAACTGACTCTAATTGAGATTGCACTGAGAGATTCAGCAATGAGGAGACCCTTATACCAAAGGGTGGGGGTGTTCTAGAAACTAGTTTAAACTGGATCTCAACAAGTATTTTTCAGATGCTTTGTGTCTATTTCTTTCATTGATTCAATATAACTTATGCTAATTAGAACTGTGTGTAGCATAGAAGAAGCTTTTAATACTAATAATTTGGTTCCTCAAGAAATGCGATTTGGGAAGTAATGTTTTTTCTTTTCCCTTTTACCTTGAAAACATTTACTTTTAATTATAGGTTTCAGTGGTAGCTGATTTGAATCACCTTCTATGTTTAAGCAAATACCAAAATAGCCATTTGGTAGATAATGAGTTTAAAAGGAGTTAAAACATTAAAACATTAAAAGAAACATAGAAACAAAAAACTCATTAAGACTACTTTAAAAGAGCATAGGAACATACGGCCATTGAATTACTACAATGTAAATAATTTAGTAGTGTTTTAAAGACTTAAAAAATAATATAAATAACCAACAAAGAGTATTTGCAAATTATAACCTTAGCCTTAATAAAGACAGGATGTAATCTATTTGCATTTTGACTGCAGTATTTCCTCATCCCAGTAGAATGTATAATTGCACTGTTGTGTGTTCACATTTGCAGCTCCAAAAAACATCACCTGTCATGCATATTTAATACATTTTATTTGTGTATGTCAATGCTCTGTAAAACATTTATGACAACACAACACATCTAACATCCATCCATCCATCTTCCGTCAGTGTGGTGGTGGAGCCGGTGCCTATCTCTGGCAGGCTATGGTTGAAAGGTGTGGTACACCCTGGACAGGTCGCCAGTCTGCTGCAGGGCAATAAAGGGACACACAAACTCACACCTAAAGACAGTTTAGAGATGCCTGTGATATTAGGCTGTGAGAGGAAGCCAGAGTACTCTGAGAAAACCCACACATGCACGGGGAGAATATGAAAACTCTATGCAGAAAGAGACAGGAATCGAACCTGGATCCTTCTTGCTGTAAGGCAACAGTGCTACAAACTGCGCCACTCTGCAGCCAGTTTTATAGTTTCCATTTTCCCAGAAGAAATCAATCAATCCAAACAAATTCTGCAACCAATAATAATTCATCTGAAGCTGCTTCCTTTTAAATGCCTTTCAACAGCGCCAGTCACAGCTGAGCTGGATAAGCACAGCATTACATTTAGCTTTGGAGCATTTTGAATGAGAAAATTATTCCTCACAACATCTGGAACATCCTCCAAGTATAGCGCGGCCTTCTAATGGACACAATTTGCCGCCACTTTACTGTTTTATCCGGATTAACTGGAAGTTTATAAATGAGGCCAGATAAATGTACAGGCATTTAGAGCTCTGCAGTGCTGACATCCTATACCCTCACTCTGATTTGGTAAATCCTTTAGAATAATAATATCATGTGATAGCAGAGTATTTCAGCTCATATCTGGACAAAATAATGTGGGAACCTTTTTTTATATTATGTCTCAGACTCAAGTCAGTTATTTTGGTACATAAATTGTAAAGATATTGCTCTTCTAATTCAGTTATTTAACACACACAGTAATGTTGACAAAGTTAGCTGGTTATGATAATAACTACCGGTAAACTGGTTGAGCTTAGCTCTTCACTTTCACTAAATACAACAAGAACCCTTTTAGCTATTTTACAAAAATACTAGAATCGGTTGAAATAAAAAAAAAGATGGTTAAGATTCCATAAAATTGAAGAAGGTAGGTTGCAGCGTCATCAGTAGTTATTTCAACATCAATAAAGGCCAGATGTTTTCCAGACTACTCTATGGTTTCAGTCTCACCTCAGACTCAACCAAATACTTACCCAGTCATGTCTCTCTTAGACACTGATGACTCAGGCTTTTTTTCAACACCAACTAAGACCAAAGCTGTTGAAATATCTTTAAATTCAGTTGTTGTTGTTTTTTTAAACTTTTGATTTGTTTCATGTAAGTGCAATGATTCAAATCTAAGCTATGACGTAGCTAATTATATGTTTATGTTACTGCTGTGATGGCTTTCCTCCTCACTCGTGCTCCAAGACATTGAGCCGCAGTTGCAAGATAAGAGGATGTCTGTAAAATCTCCAGTCAAACAGTTGAACTGCATACAGTAAATCATGGAGAATATATTTGGGAGACATCCATAAGTAGGCAAATTATGACATAAATATTCTGCTTTGCTTTCAGAGATGGCGGGAATTACATCAAACTTTATCAAAAAGAAAGAAATCATAAAGGACAATAATCTAGTGAGCTAAAGTTAGCAACATACCACTGAATTGAAACTCTTTGACATCCATACATTTAGATTTAGTGCATATTAGCTGCATATATGAAATTAGCTGCCCATGTGCAGTTACTACTACATGGTAAATACTGCTATTTACCATCACCTGTTGGGGTAAAGTTATCCGAGCAAATTACTTATTGTAAATAAATTCAACGAGCTGATAAAAAAGGTTGGCTCAGTTCAAGGAACTTATCTGGAACATCTGGAGATGATTTCACAAAGAAGAATTCTTCATAAAGGGAAGAACATTGTGGACAACAGTGAGCATCTTCTTCAGATGATTGTTTAACAACAACAAAGTGTCTTCAGTCAGAGGTCTCTCCAGACCCGGTGGAATACAGAGCACTGCAGAAGATCTTTCCTCTCTACAGCTTTCAGCAAATATAACAACAAGTATTAAAAAAAAAAAAATCTAACTTCAGTTTGGGATTCATAAAGTAGTTTTTGAATTGAATAGAATTTAATTGTTCTTTTCCGCTGTGTTCAAGACTGTTCTACTAGCTAACGTTACCTTTTGCAGCTAACACTTTGAGGGAAGTAAGCAAATTTGATAATATTTGTCTCTGGACAAAAATATTTGACGACACAATACAGCACTTTCCTGCATTGCAATTGACTGTCTTTTCTCATTTTGCTATGTAGTTTTGCACACATTTTTAAAAGGACTGTTGATTGATCAACTTTAAATGTTTGATAACTGTTTGTTTTTATGGAACTTAGTTTTGATGTTTTTTAGATTAATTAGCGAAGGACTTTTTGCATGAAGTGTGAGGTGCTGGTCTTGACTCAGTCTCACCCTGCCTGGGTCTTAGCGTCAACCGGATCTCGGGCTCTAATAGTCTTTGTCCTGTATTGGATACAATAGTCTCTGCTCTTGTTCTTGACTTAGTCTTGGATTATGTGGCCTTGACTACTACCCTGGTTTGACAGTCTTGAAAATTCATTCACATGTTAACCTCATGCCAAATATAGATATGTTCTGATATGAAAGACGTATCAAAACTTTGAGATAACCAACAGCAAATCAGCATTTAAGAAGGGACATAATTTGGCAATACATTCTCAACTCATTAAATATTGATGCTTTCAGACCAAGCTCCCTGCACATCACATATTGACATGAAGGCGATACCCCTTCATGTCATTTATTGACGCCAAGGGTAAATGACAGGTTGCGGACATTATATCACGTGCCACCCATATGACCTGCAACAAATAAAAAAATAAAAATAGCATACAAATTTATTGCTAGTAGCATTAAAAGTGTATGGTAACATGTATAGTTGTCTTTCTTTCTTTAGGTCTTAGGGTAAGGGATGGGTTAGTGTAAGTTTTTTACTTTGCAGTTCATGGAAAATGTTCTTAAGCTACTGAATGAGGGACGGCTGGAGCGAGAGGTCAATAGACAGATCGGTGCGGCGTTGGCAGTGATGCTGTACCTGTGTCGGACTGTCGTGGTGAAGAGAGGGAGCTGAGTCGGTGGGTCAAAGCTCTTGATTTACTAATCGATCTACGTTCCCACCCTCACCTATGGTCATGAGATCTGGGTAATGCCCGAAAGGACAAGAGCGCAAATACAAGTCGCCGAAATGAGTTTTGGCATGGTGTCTGGATGCTCTCTTGGGGATGGGGTGAGGAGCTCAGTTACCTAGGAGGAGCTCGTCGTAGAGTAGTTGCTCTTACACGTCAAAAGAAGCAAGCTGAGGTGGCTCAGGCATCTGGTCGCCTCCCTCGGGAGGTGTTCCAGGGATGTCCTATGGGGAAGAGGCCTCGTGGAAGGCCTAGGACATGCTGGAGGGACTATGGCTCTGAGCTGGCCTGGAGTCGCCTTGAGGTCCCCCCAGAGCAGCTGGAGGCGGCGTGTGTGGATCGTTAAGTCTGGGTATCGCTGCTCAGACTGCTGCTATCCAGCCCCGAATAAAGGGGGGGTGGATGGATGGATGGATGGATGGATGGATGGATGGATGGATGGATGGATGGATGGATGGATGGATGGATGGATGGATGGATGGATGGATTATAGTGTGAAGTGAAATTCCCAAAATTCAATATTTTTCATTACGCCAAAGTCACATTGAAAAGTAACACCTCATAAAGAACTAGGTAACTTTGATGTCTTTGTAAAAAGTGATTCTATTATCATCAAAGTTTGAATTAGATGAGAGTAAGAGGTACCAGTGAAGCAGCAGCTTCAATAAACCTGACCTGTTTTTACAATATTGAAAATGTTGTATGAAAATCTACAATACGTAGTAATCTAATGTTACATCATATCAGAGACTGGGAGGAAAGGATATGGTGAAAAACAGAGGTGAAAACAGAGAGTGCTGGTGATGCAGCAAACTCCTATTTTATATCCACAGATAAATGCGCTGCATGCTCGCCTAATCAGAGTGTTCAGATGTACAGATGGAGAACAGCATATTGGCTGTTTTCTTTAACAGACTTTGGAAGCCTGAAGCTTAGCAAACAACCACAATGAGCCAGAAACTTAGAACAATCTGTTAATGCTTATTCTTACTTTAGATTAGCAAACTTTTCCAGCCCAGCTGGAGCTGAATTCTGCTCATAAATGTTAGGAATCCCTGATATTTATATCATATTTTAATTGGAGTAAAGCTACATATGCAAAACTGAATCAGATACAAACTAAAAGATATATATATATATATATATATATATATATATATATATATATATATATATATATATATATATAATAACAGTTAGTTAGAAGAAACAGTAATTTTTTTGCATTAGTTGCAAGAGCTGATTACATTACCGTAGTTAAGCTCATCTTGGCAGATCTAATCAAATATACAAAGCTCTTTGAAAAACAGGTGAAATTGCCTTGAACTAATTGATTTAAACAAAGATGGGGTCTGCAGTAGTAGTCGGTGATGAGAGCTTAACATTGGAAACTAGAATCAGCAGCTCTAATTAAGCAACAAAGTAAATGGTGGGATGACTCATGCTCAAATCACCGAATAAAAGCAGTAGAAGTAAGACAGGTAAGGACTACAGGAACTGGCCACAAATTAGGAATAAAAGTAAAGTCAATCTTTTAGCTGCATATGCTGTTTTGCTACAGAACAGAAGACAGTGAATTAAAATCCTAAAAAGACAACATAGAAAAAGAATAAAATTGAATATAAGAGAAATAAAGTAAGAAAATGAAACATAAGCAGCCAAGGAGAAAAAAAGAAAGAAAAAAAGCCAATCTGAAGTTTTATTGTTAACATTCAGAGCTTTTCTGTCTTCTTAATTTAAAATGCTGTAATTTTCCAAATAATTTATAAATTAATAGACATTGAAAAAGGTTCAAGTCAATACTAAAGTTCTAAATGTATGGATTGCTAACTGTAAAAATTATCATTTGATTTTACCTGGACAGTCAAACAGGGAGACAACCTGGTTTAAACAGGATTTATAATAATAAAAGCTGTATTTATAATAATTATAATATAATTGCATTAGATAGATAGATAGATAGATAGATAGATAGATAGATAGATAGATAGATAGATAGACTTAAGATTAAATTGTGTGAAACACAGAACAGCTAACTGGTTGTTAAGTAAAACTTTTCTTATCAAACTTTGCACAAAGTATAGAAGAAAAATGAGAAGAGCAATGATGGACTTATCTCAAAATTTACAAAACAATTATATCTGATATTGACAGGCTTTATTGTTTATTTCCTTTTTTGATATATAGTTGGAGTTTTGCTTTTTTTGATCATGTCTCATTCATGAGTCCTTCAGTGTTTCTTTCCCATTTCTTTTTTAGGTTGGAAGATGGGAGCCTTTCTTTGTAAAGACTAACCAAAAACAGCATAGCATTGTGGTGAAAAGAAGGAAACTTTTAGAAACTTATTGTGTGCTCCCTAACACACATACTGTCCAGATCAAATGAAGAGTGTCATATTTCATTAGAGAAACACGGTTTTGATATTTAGAAGAGTTCATTCAAGCGGATATTGTGGGAGAATTAAAAAAGATCACAGAGGGTTCTAAAAAGAAAAAAGATTGAGTTTAAGAGGATGAAGATTTGTATGCATAGTATTTCAAGCAATTATTCAGCATTTCTGTGGCATTCTGTGAGATTTTCCAGGGAAAAAAAATAACTTGACGCATCCTCCAGTTTACTCTGTGGCTAAAAGACCTTAACCACAGACAGAGGAATTAAACTCTCTGAGTCATGTGTTTGGATTCAACATGTTCTTGGTGTTAGACATGATCAAACTACAGGGACATAATGAAAAAAAAACCATAGAAGGCTGTTAGACCTTTTTTCACATCGCAATTTCTTCCACATTGTCTTTGAGAAAAACACCCTTACTGTATATCCACACATAAACAGCCTGTTTTGCCTCACCCTTCATCATCATGCTAGACCTGCCTGTTTCAACACGGCGGTAGACGGAGGAGCTCATTGTCATTCCACATGGGTCGGCTGATCTTTCTCTGCCTTGGTCGTCATTCCTCATCATGGCTTCCACCAATCTGAAAATCTCTCATAACTGGGATCCACTAGAGATGTGGGGAATCTGTGAGTGAAGCTCCATCTCTTGGGGGGGATTCCTTAACAGAGCTGCAGGAGAGTCTTTTGGGGAGTGTTCAGCAAAGATGGAGATGGAGACAAAAGGAGGAAGGCTTTCCTCCCCTCAAAGCTTGTGAGGGCTACAAAGCCAAAGCTGTTCTAATATTGAGAGGAAAAAGCTCGGTCAAGCTGGCTTTTTGGTCTCCTGCTTGGTTATTATGCACCACAGAGGGAGATATGAGCAGAGAAAGTAGCAAGCAATCTCCTTGAAGGAAGCTTGCATCTCTCCTTGAACAACCAGAGCTCATCAATAAGTGATGCTCTGTCTCTTCCAGTCAATCACAAACACAAGAAGTGCCTTGATTTGTTTTAGAAAATTGTACTCCACACAGTTTGTCTTTATTCTCCCCCCAAGCTTCCTTGATGACATCCCTTGTTCCCTTAAACTTTATACCTTTAAAGATAAATTGATTTTAAAGTTAATTTCCATACACGTGAAAAGAGTTTGAGCTGCTCTTTAATAAGCGGCGCTGCTGTGATTGCCCCGGCTGGCCTTTGGCTCTCTGTCTTGTGACTCTTCCTCGGTAGATTCCAGCAGAGAACGGTGATAGGGGCTTTTTCTGGCCACAGTGAAACCTAATCCCATTTCACAGTGGCAGGCCATCGTGCCAAAATAATCACTTGATGGGAGTTGAAAGTGATTACCAATGTTCTCTCTTATCTGCAGTGAGGGCAGAGAATATCGTCAGGCAACAACCTTTTGCCCCTATGATGGTGAGCCAAGAGAAGAGCAAAAGAGGAGGACACAATCACCCAGAAAAAAAAAACAGCCTTCAGTGGCTTTCCACGGTTTGTATGTCAGGAGCACTTACAAAAGATGCACGCTCTGTAAGTTGATTCGCTTGGATAAGTAATTAGAGCAGTGGTCCATCCACTCACACACAACCTACATATTTAACAATGCCTTCTGTAGCCGTGAATTTAAATGTCCTCTCTTTGTTTTACTGATAAGCCATTAACATCTGTTTTTTTTTCCTCATTTTTAATTCTTTCTTTTTCATTTTAATTAGTTTAACTGCTAGTTTTTAAACTGCAAAGACCTGCTCCAGCAGAAATTCTGAAGAAAGCAAACATTTCTATTTGCAGCTTCCTGATTTGTTGAAACCAGGCAAAACGGTTCAATAGAAAATAGAGGAATTATTATTGTAAATGTTTCTTAATTTCATTGACCGAGTACCAAATACAGTTAATAAACAGAAAATAATTTTAGCATCAAATAGATTTTCTACTCCACATTTCCATGCTACATATTCAGCAACTCGCTCAAGGGCACATCAGTATTCTGAACGCTTGCTTTCAAAGTGACTTGAACCCGCAGGCGTCCTCCAGATTTTAGGCTTTCAGTGCTCGCTACCTCCCCGTTCAGCTTAGCGGGTCTTCTGACAGCTGAAAAATCAGGGTGTTTCCTCACCTGATAGTCAGACATGACATATAGTGAGTTCCTGTCCAGGGAGAAAGCCATGTCCCGGAGGATTGGGCTGCTGTCCTTCATCACAGTCAGCGTCTCATACAGCACTCCTCCTTCCTGAGCTCCATCCACCCTGATCTGAAAAGACATGGAAAAACACAAACAATAGGAGTTAGAGACACACTGTAAGGATATATATTCACTTTTAGCATCTGTAGACAATAGATTCAAACCTGGTTAGGAACTAGAAAAGGAATTTGGCTCATCATCATCGGAAAAAAATTATTTATTTTTTTCAATCCGTTCTGTTTGTAAAATTTTTGACAATTTGATCACATTGAATATTAAATATTTTCTTTTTCACACACATACTGATCTGAATAGGTTTAGTTTGCTAAAACAAATTTTAGTCTATCATATATGTCAAATATAATAAAAATATAAATTACTGAGAGTTTATCTGTAAATGAATTTTAATTATATTTATAAAAAAATCCATTAGCAATAACCTGACCTTAATAACCATATTTTTTATTGATATACAAGAGGTTATTTATTTCTCAATTTTTTATTTATTTATTTATTTTTTTAACAGTGTCCTGTCTGGCCATGTGGCAATACGAATAACTGTCTTGATGCCAAAAAGAGCCCAACAGATTTGACTTTCACAAGTGGAGCAGTACGGCTATCGCCATAGTGTTCCACTTGTTTTATGCAAATAAATTGCTTTATTATAATTATGCAGGCAGTTTTACAGCTTATATGGACACTGTAATGTTGGTAGAACAGGAAAGGAAAAACAGAAAAAAAGGAGAAAAGATGAAAGAAAGAGGAAATAAAAGGGAGATAATGATAAAACATTTTCAGTCTGCTTCATCACCTGCAAAGAGATGTAAAAAGAACAGCAAAGCCAACAGACATGGTACGAGACATACAATAAAGTAACACCTAGATACTATCACTGAAGTATAAGTAGTATTATTCTCTATCCTACTGTATACACAGAGCAAAGCGCTTATTGTTACTGTGGTTGTAGTCAGACCATGCACCTTATACTGTATGCACTGTGCATTTCTTCATCATATACAAAAAGGTCAGATTTGTCCTGTAGGATGTGGATGATGCCCAGCAAGAGGTCACTGCTTGAAAGGAGTTTTGTTAAAAAGCGGGTTGGGAAGACTTGGGAAGAGAAGAGTTCTTGTTTTCTTTTTCTCCTTTTTTATGTTGGACTTCATGTAAAAGGAACTTGGGCTGTTTTGATTAAAAATCTTTTTGATCAAGTTTTACTCCTTAAGGATGTCTGCCTTTAACAAAACACATCATTGATTTTCACGATAGTTTGCTCTAATTTATCAGAATTGCCAGTTACTCCTAATTCAGAATTCCTAATTTGAAACAACTGAAAAAGACAGAAAAGGAAATAGCAATGCTTTTATACTAAAGAACATCATGCCTACTGTGAAACATGAAGAAGAAACATTTTATTCTGATGCATGTTTTGCTGAGTTCACACAAGAAAAGCTGTATCTGTGCTGAGCACAACGAAATGTTGAGACTACAAAGGCCTCTAGATGAGTTGCAAAGATTCATTCAAATATGACTGAACTAGTTTAGCTTTCTAAATACGATGCAATATTCTTTTGGAACATAGTACAGGGGTGAAACAGTACAGTTTTTACAGTTTGTCAATTCCAATTGATTCTCAAAGCATTAGTTAAAAACTACTGTCTATTTTGGATTTCTTTTTTTTTTCATTGTTTACAACCTTTTTTTTTACTATTTTCACCATTCAAGGAGCGCTAATAGATCCTTTATGTTCTATTACATACATCTAAAAACATTATCCGTGCAAACCTTGGGCACTTTGACAATCATTCTTCACATCCACAGACTTCACAACTCAAACTGCTAAAATGTGTGAATGTCCCCTTAGCTGCTCGAAGTGGACACACCAGAAACGTGTGTGAAGGGAAGATTCAATCTTCACAATACGCTAATACTTTGCTAAAACATTACAGAGCTCAAATCATAGACATTAAATCAATGTTTCTGAATTTTTATTTTTTCATCTCCCCTAAAATCCATAAGAAAATTTCCCAGATGTTCATCTCACAGAACTGTTACAGTTTAGGTGCACACAAACAGTTACGCTGACTTTTACAAAAAATTTCCTCCAAAGCAAACATAACAGATGTAGAGCAGTTTTCACTTTTCCTTTCCACTTTAACAATGTGAGCTGTTTCAGATCAGCATAATAATAAAAAGTGGGTCTTAGATCAAATTATGTCTCTGATGCAGAATCATTCAATAGGTAGCTTATTTTTTTTATCAGATCTACACCTATGCAGTGCTCTCTACGTAATAAAAGCTATATGTCAATTTTTTTTAAATGGCCCTTTCCTTTGTAGTCACTAAAAATACCTGTATTTGTAAAACAAAGCCTATCTCTGTCTCTGCAGGAATAAGGTAGACAGTATTCTGCATTAATGATAATTTCACACAGTAAAAATCAGAAGTGTGAAAAAAGGCACTCAAGTTTGAATAAAAGCAAAATAGATGGAAACGCAAACAAAAAAACCTTATTAGTTATGCAAACCCAGACTGAGGCCCTATTTAAATTCCATGGAAATTGGATTGTTTGCGGTGTGATGCAATTATAGTAAAGCTGAATTAATTTCCCAATCATAATAATTAAAAGAAATGCAAGATCACGAAGACCTGAAGCAGGGAAATTGTGGAACTGTTCTCAAACTGCTGCAGCGTGATTATGCCACATCTTCCCTGCATGAATCCGAGCACGTGGCCTCGCCAGCCAAATCAAATTTGACTGCAGATGGTTTTGAGCGTTTGCCAAGTCTAGCTCGTACAATGTGGCAGAGCCTCAGCATTCTCTCAGTGGGGACAATCAATCAATAGAAACTGATTACATGATTGGATCCCCCAGGCACCAAAACTTCATCAATCAATCAGGGCTCCACCTTCCAGGCAGATGTGCCTTGCCAACAGTAAGCCGAGGGAGCCAGGAATAAAAAAACAAGGGGTGTTCCGAAAAGGGGCGTGTTTTAGTTTAGGCGGAAAAGAGGTTAGAAATAGGAGGACATGGCTGCAGTTTTTTTCTTTTCTTTTTTTGCAACTCCATCCAGGAGCAATAGTGATAGGACAGTTTTATATTTGCAAATCAGTCAGCTCTGCCTTTTCAGGACTGTTTATTACCTCTCTACCATGTATATTTTCGTTCAAAAGGATACTTTACACACAGCTTTAAGTTTTCAGTAGGATTCTTCTTGTTCTTTCTGAAAGTCCCAGTCAGTAATATATGTTAATTTTGCCATGTTTTTCTGCACTCCTCTGTTTATGAATAGCTCTCGAAAAAAAATTTAAGAATTATCTGGTGAAATACGCCTATGTATAACCCCCCCACACACAAACACACACATACACACACACCAAGAGGACAAATATATTGATTTTGTGGCATTTTGGTATCATGAGAGTGGCTGAGGGCTAGAGGTAATAAAATGAGCTCTGACCAATACTGACCCTTCATGACTGATCCGTAGGGCTTGATTTCAGTGCATTCAACTCATGGTTTTATTATCTAAAGCAGGGCTGGCCAGGTGGACGCCCTCTGGGAGGACATGGTCCTCAATCTCTCCTTAAGCCCTACAGCTTCATAATGAGAGTAAGGCGGGTTTAATTAGTTTTATAATGAGCCTGCTTGTTGAAGGTGACACATAGTTGAACACATAAACACAAGATATGGCTTGCAAACAAGAAATAAATTAAACTAAAGAAAGTAACTCTCCCTTTGGTTGCACTAATACAATTTGTAATTGCAAACTGTGAACAGGATAGCTTATTTGGACAATCTCTGGCTTTATATTAGTAAATGATTAGACCATACAAAAAATCACGATGGCCTTAATTCACTAAATAAAAGTATTGTTTTATTGTCTGCTGTATAACAGCCCCAACTCAGCATCTTATTCACAAAGCAAATAGAACTAAACTGTGTAAAAATCACTGTATTTATACCTGAAACCTGTGTTTGACAGTTGGATTAATTTTAACTGAATTATGAATCTGCCTCTACCTGGATTTTAAGTTTGACTCAAAATACGCATGTAGAAATTGAAATTTTTTTTTCTTTCCATAAGTAAATCCAAGATTATTGCAACTAAAGGAGTAATGCTAATTTTCACAGATATTAAGGAGACAAATAATTTCCTAATTACAGGGATAGTGTAATGTAGTTTACATTTTTAAACAAAAATACACTCCTCAAAACAAATGACTTCACATGAAAACAACACAATATAACTCAATTCAAAGCAAACTTCTATAAAATCAAACTGTCCAATTAGGAAGCAACACTAATTGGCAATTAACTTCAAATGCTGTTGCACAAATGGAATAGTCAACAGGTGGAAATTATTGGCAATTAGCAAAACACTTAATAAAGGAGTTCTGGAGGTGGGGATCACAGACCACTTCTCTGTACCTATGCTTTCTGGCTGATGTTTTTGTCACTTTTGAATGTTTTTGGTGCTTTCACACACTAGGTAGCATGATACAGACTCTAAAACCCACACAAGGTGCTCAGGTAGTGCAGCTCCCCAGGATGGCACAACAATGCAAGCTGTTGCAGGATGGTTTTCTGTGTCTGTATACGTAGTGTCCAGAGGCTGGAGGACCTACCAGGAGACAAGCCAGTACACCAGAAGACATGGAGGAGGCCGTAGGAGTGCAACAACCCAGAAACAGGACTACCTTTGCCTTTGTGCAAGGAGGAAAAGGAGTACTGCCAGAGCCCTGCAAAATGACCTCCAGGAGGCCACACATGTGCACTGCCCAAATGGTTAGAAACCTACTGCATGCAGATGGTATGAGGGCCTGACATCCACAGATGGGGGTTGTGCTCACAGACCAACACCGTGCAGAACAGTTTGCATTTGCCACAGAACTTTGTCACAGAAGTTCGCCACTGGTGCCCTGTGCTCTACAGATGAAAGCAGGTTAACACTGAGCACATGTGACAGATGTTACAGAGTCCGGAGAAACTGTGTACAGCGATCTGCTGCCTGCAACATCCTTAAGCTTGACCGGTTTGACAGTGAGTCAGTATGGTGTGGGATGGCCTTTCTTTGGAGGCCTGCACAACCCTCTATTTCCTCGTAAGAGGTAGCATGACTGCCATCAGGTAACGAGATGAGATTCTCAGACCCCTTGTTAGACCATATGCCATGTGGCTAGCCCTGGGTTCATCTTAATGCAGGACAATGCTAGACCTAATGTGGCTGGAGTGTGTCAGCAGTTCCTGCAAGATGAAGGCATTGAAGCTATGAACTGCCTTTCCCATTCCCCAGACCTGAATATGACTGAGCAGATCTTGGACATCATGTTTTGTTCCATCCATCAATGTTTGGTTGCAACACAGTCTGTCCAGGAGTTGGCAAATGCTTTAGTCCAGGTCTGGGAGGAGATTCCTCAGGAGCATAGCCAGGCGTTGTATGGAGGTCATACAGGTACATGGAGGCCATACACAATACTGAGCCTCATTGTGACCTGTTTTAAGGACATTACATTAAAGTTGGATCAGACTGTAGTCTGTTTTTCCACTTAAATTTTGTGTGTGGTTTTTTTCCCCCGCACATTCAACTTTGTACAGTACAGTACAGTATTTACTGAGAATATTTAATTCACACCTAGAATGTGTTTTTATTTTTTGAGCAGAGTATATACAATCACCGACCACTTTATTAGGTACCCCATGCTAGTAACGGGTTGGACCCCCTTTTGCCTTCAGAACTGCCTCAATTCTTCGTGGCATAGATTCAACAAGGTGCTGGAAGCATTCCTCAGGGAGTTTGGTCCATATTGACATGATGGCATCACACAGTT
>NW_015150570.1:56504-95149 GCF_000732505.1 Cyprinodon variegatus
ATTGTCTTGACCATGTCTACATGCCTAAATGCACTGAGTTGCCGCCATGTGATTGGCTGCTTAGAAATTAAGTGTTAACGAGCAGTGTACCTAATAAAGTGGCCGGTGAGTGTACTTTAGACATTGTAGGTTTTATTGTATTAACAACAAAAACGGTTATGCTTTTTTCCCTGTAAGTAGAAACAGGGCTGTTCACTTGCCCCATCTAAAGCCTCAGAAGACCCCTGGCCTCAAGAGTGACCCTATCTTTAGAGCGAACTGTTTGACTTGGACAGGGAGCTAATTAACTGTATTTTAAACCTTTATTGACAGATCATCATTACTTCTCTATCAGTGTTATGATCTTGAAAAATGCAGGCATACATTTACTAAACTCTTTGTTAGGTACAGTATGCTTTGTTAGTATCAAGTCAGTCAATATTTTTCCTTTTAAGAACTGCCATATGTCTTTGAGGAATTGATTTAGGAAAATGCCTGACAGTTATCTGAGATGTTAACCCATATTGACATACTGACACTTAGCTATACAGGCAATGAGCGAGGGGTGCCAAATTCCAGTCCTTGTAAGTTACTATCCAGCATCTTTTAGATGCGTTCCTGTTCTGATACATGTAGATTGCGTGAAGGGCTTGTTAAAATGCTTCAGCAGAACTGAAGTAAATGTAAAATTTTAATCAGATGTGTTGAGCAGTCATGCATCTAAAAGTTGCAGAATAAAAACTATACCTTTGGGCTTGGGCAACCTTGAATGGAGCAAATTTCCTGGTCAAGTAATCCCAGTAGTGGTCCATCAAAATGTGGTGACACTGGATTACAGTAAAGCCACATTCCAAATTGGTAATTGTTCTAAAATAAAATAAAAACATGTATAACTGATAAAACAATAAACTTTCTTGGTCACATGACACTGACAATTTACAATCCCAAATTATTTTTGTTTAACCTTTTCTGGATTTGCAATAAATACTTTGTAAAACAGCCTTCAAGTGGGTTTATCTTGGGACACAGATTTAATAACTTTGATTTTTCATCTTTTCATCTTTAGCTTTAAAAACCTTCTACAATAGGCTTCTCTGTGAGGTACCTGCCATGTAAAATAATAACTAGGCAAATAGGCCTTTAGTGAACATTTGTTTGAACTCAGTATGCCCTTTAATTTCATTCCCTCTTCCCAGCATTACACAGATAACAAGGGTATATATTTAACTCGAAAATATGTGAGCCAACAGCAGCAATTTCCGTCCTGCTGCTTAAATTATTTTGCAGGACCTGTGGTGGTTATAAACAACACAGATTAGTTTGGCATTCCCAAAACATATTTGCAACCTGAGCCTGTGCTTAACAAAAACAGCCTCCTTTTCTCATGGATGGGTTTGCCTCTTAAATACACTTTAATCCCACGAGAGCAAAAGAAAACAAGAAATGACTGCTAAGATGTATCTTGGCTTGGTCTGGTTGGCTCCATTGTAAAGTTGCCAGATCTTATATGAGGAAATCACCTATGAAAATGTTTCTTCTGTGACTGTTAACATATGGGATGGATTACAAACAATGATTGAGAAACAGAGGGAGTTAGCATGTAAATGTCTGCCTTTTCTTACAGCAGCAAGAAAAACATTGTAAATTACTTTGTTTATGTCTTAAAGGGAAGGCCAGTCAGGAGACATAGTCCATGTCTTGCATAGCATGCCGATCTGTGCCCAGTTAACCTAAACATATGGATGATGACCTAGGAGGCAAGGAGCAATCTGTTCAATGAATCACTCCCAATCTGCCACACTGACAAGGTTTCATCTGTCCCTCAAGACCTTTACCTCTGCGTTACTTCAACAAGACTTGAAACAGTTTGTATATATTTTGTTCCTATAATAAATTCCTATTACAAAGCTGGAAATTCACTGTTTTGCGTAAATGACTCATGCAGAAGATTCTATGGAAAAAAAAGGATTGTTTTTAGTGAATAATTAAAGTTTAGCCCAACATATTTTATGCCTTGAGGATAGATTGAAGAATAAAACACGCAAGACCAAATCTAAAACAGATATATGGATTGTCAGGAAAGCAGAATTTCAAGCAGACTTCAGAGCAGACGCTTACAGGCTTCAATCTGTACGATGATACAGGGCACTCAGTAACATAAGCGCCTAACAACTGTTCACCTTTAAGCTTGGATGGCTGTGCATATGGTCCGATTGCGGCTGACAGCCCAGGAGAGTGGGCATTGATTAACCCATATATTCATGAAGCCTCTGTGAATGCTAATGAACCAAAGCCCAGGACAGAGCTGAGTAGCAGTTAGCATTTAATGACAACAGAGAGCATCGCTGATGTGGAGATCTGACCAGACTGGGCAGAGTTTGTGTTTTTCACTATGACGCATTCTAACTGCTGCTAAAACATAGAATTTGTGTGTGTGTTTCTACAAATATGGTTTTGAAGCTTTGTAGCTACAAAACAAACATTTCTCTCCACCTTAGCCCTCAGTTGCATGGCAAGCCTCCAATCTTCGTCTCAATGTTTCATCAACTTGACCACAGTCTTTTCTCCATCTGTGCAGATTTGCTTTTTTCCATCTCCTTCAGGACATGATTTCCTGCTTTCTGTTTCCTGTCCTCCTCCGTGTGGCACACTATCCCTCCAATCATCCCCATTGTTTGTTCGGTTCCCATGGCCCACCAACAAAAGCAGTGGGAGGGAGAAAGGGGGAACAAATCATGGCACCCATATGATCTTCATTTTCCTGACCACAGTGCAGTCACAGTTCTCATGTGTATTTTCATTTGTGTGAGCAAACAGTAGAAAGAAAAGCAAGAGAAGAGGAAAAAAGGACAAAGAGTTTGGAGGGGAAAAGATGGAGTGGCTCAATTAAAGTCGGTCACGAAAAGCAGAAAGATGAACACCTCCCTGTGTTATCACAAAATTGCCTCTCTTAATACCTAGTACAATTTCAGCTGCATTAAGACATCCAATGACAATCCACTCTGCAGAGATTCGCCCCCAGGTCCAGCTCATGCAGCTATGAAAATCCTCTCAGTTTAGCCTCAAACACACCTACTCTTCCTGCGCTTTGAAAGCCCATTCTAGTGATTTCAATCACCAAATCAATCTCCCCTTCCAGGACCCCTGTTACAGACCGTGACTTTGAAAAGTTGAAGTCCTTTAGCAGTTCAGTGAAGAATTCCCCCACCCGCTTAACGCTTTCAATAAGCATTAATGAATCCACTATTTGCACATGAGAGTATTTGACCAAGGCTTTATTTGCCGTCAGCTTAACATTTCCAGCCATTTCTAGGCAAATATGGCTGCTGAGCATTTAGAGCCACTGGGGCTATAGGGGGGGAGGTGTTTTTATATTGTTAGACACTGCTTCTCCCTTCCTAATTTCTTACTTCTAATCATATTTGCAAAGACTTTGAGCAGACTTCTTAGAGTAACATATAAGTAAGAACTAACCGTATTCCAATAACCTTGACAAATGCATTCATTAAATTAGGTGTAGTGTATAAATTATTATAAACAGCTGCAGCCATGACATCATTGTTGTCCTCCTCAGCACTGAGGCACTTAAAACCTTGTAATTAGTGTTCAGAGCAAGGATCATTTTGGCCCAAATTGCACAATTTTTTAAAGCACTCCCTATGTCAGAGGAGCATCTTCTTCCAGTATGGTATTCGGGACTTCAGTGCAACCCTGTCCTCTGCAGAAAAATCAATTCCATTCAGCAACTGTAATGTTTGCAGCTTCCATGGGGCTTCAACAAAAACGTAGAAAGTCATTATACAGTCTGCCTGCCATTTATTTGCATTTGGCTAAAGTCTAATTTCCTTCAAACAAACAGTAGGATTTATAGCAATCAGACAAAGAAATCTAACAGTAATCTCACACACATTGCATTTATGTGTTGTTGCAATAGTGCAGACTCAGATGAGATGCTGAACCAAGCTTGTTTCACTGATGCTTTTCTCTTTATTACTGTGGCAGCAACCTTATATGAATTCCTCTCTGGATGGCTTTAGCGCCACATTTACTGTTACATGCTGCTCGTAACAATATGTAACCCTGTTTGAACTGCAGTCATCTGTGTTACAAATTACCCAAACTCGTGAAGTTGTTTGTTTAAGCTTTGCTTTACAGAGAAATCTGATCTGTTTGCAGACAGATATAGATTTCTGACTCACATTCATCATTTCAACATTTTTCTTTACATTTATAAAGGTCACACAGTGTCCCACCTCTTTTTAAAACCTATAAATATAACACTTTATCTGAATGCAGTTGAAGGAAATGTGTGGATTTTAATCTAAACTCTTGGTTTTTCTTTGAGAGTGAATGTGGAAGTTCCAAAAGTGCTACCCGATCAAACAAAAAAGTCTTTACAGTATTAGTCAAATAAATTTGGAACATCTGCTTTTAGAGGATTACGATGAGAAGAGGAAAAGGTTTTAAAATATACACACCGATCTAAACCACGCAGAGAGCAGTAGTGCTTTCTACCTCTGAAAAGTGCAACATTCTTTGTTTTTACATTTCTGCAAAGAACAAATTACAATAAACCATATTTCCTTTACAGGTATAGTATAAATATATCAAATAAACCCTTTTCCTAGTTTTACAAAAGTTCACTTGTTGGCATTTAATTCCTCTTAGAAATTTGTAATCTCTTTAATAAGTCTACATGTGATGAGATTGTTGGGTAATCTACAAAAGAATCATGGTTTTAACAGATTCCGATATAAAGAGTTGAGGAGGAACCACTGAATTAGAGTGATTAGACACAAAGGTAGGTGGAGAGTGGAGTTCATGGGTCAGATTTCATGGCCCTTGCAAATCTTGATCCCCACTGCCCTGTCCGTGCTGTTCTTTAGATTAAATGTTCGTGTCAACAGCTTTTTAATGAGGCTCAGAATTTGAGGTAAACATCTCTTAAAGACAGTGTAAAGAGAATTCCCAAATTTTATTCTAAACACATTAAAAATTTCCTAAATTCATTGTTCTGTATCTGTAAAAAAAACAAAAAACAAAAAAAAACTTCCAAACTTTTATATTGCACTTTGCTACTAGAAGTAGATTTGGGTTTCAATATTCCTGTTTTAAGATTTTTTGGGGGTGTCTAAAAGTGCGGCTTTATCATCATGCAGTTGCCTTTAGAATATTGGCCCACCCCCTGCTAGCCCAGCACAAAACAGACCACTTGGTTGCAATATTTTGTACCTTTTCAGAACCCTCTGGTGACTATTTTTAAAAAGGCAACTAGCGAAAACTCTAGTGACTTTTTCCTGCCTAGTTCACTTCTTAGGTGACAAAACATAGAACACCGATCTTCAGCAAAACAATAAGCTAGGACCTTCCTCCTCACAAACACAGGGAGTCAGACGCAGAAGCTGCAGCCCATGTCTTCAGTCAGAAAACCAATTTCTATTAAACATGAAATTGCATAAACTGTAATTACGAAAATGTATTCGACAAATGGAAACTCTGCAATTTCAAAACAAAATCATATTTTTTCATAAAGTTTTTACGCTTTGCTGAGTTCGTTAACATTCCTACTGAAATGATTGCATTTCGCAAAACTGCAATGGAAAGAATTTTTTCACATCACACGGGTCACGTAATCTGCTACTTTACCTTTCTGGCTTGTAAAAAGACGAAGGAGAAGACTGGAAGTAGTTCGAGGATCATAGCACCCACTAGGCTACAATATGGATATACAGTATCTCATATGTTTACAACCACTTTGTTTTCAGAGATATCACATAAACAGACATATTCCCATGCAATCTTAATAGTATTTGTTATAAAGTGGAAATACGGCAATTGCAAAACTTTGCAATTTCAAATTTAGAAGAATATCAACATAGTTTTGAGCACATTTGCTGCGGAAAAGGAGCTAAGAGAGAGTAGAGCGACTCTCCTGTTTCGCCAATGAAGATGAGTCACACATTAGCAAAGCTTCCATTAATCCTTCCTGAATTAAAAATCAGAATGCAAATACAATATTTGTAATCATTTTTTTTAAGACCGTTACAGTAAAATAAAATAGTGTGTTGCCATGTTTTCAGCGGCCCTAGTGGATACAGACCATCTGTCTTACGGCAAAGAAAACAAGCATTTTTCTTTATTACTTTTAAGACCTAATTTTAAAAGCTTAGATTTTTTTTTTACCATTTCAATTTGGATGGGAGATTAATGAAAAATATTTCTGAGGTGTGATAAACTTAAAAACAAACATTTATTCCTACTTTACATGGTCTTTAATTTAGGTCACATTATGTCATACACAAAGCAGCATGACAGCAATGCTGACCTTCTAAACCAATAAACATCAGGATTATTAATATTTCATAAAAGGGGTTGACCAATATCACCAAGCAGAAGTAGTCCAGACAACTTTCTTCATCTCAGTGGACTGTTTAGAGCATTTTTAACAGCCGGTACATTCAGTTTTAACAGTTACCCATAAACCAAATAATAACTGATTTAAGGGTGATTGAAGATTGAAGAATATAGTGATCTATATTATGAGAATAGCAACAGCTAAATCTAGGTAAAGAAAAGACAAAGTCCATATTGATCTGCCTAATAGCGATCTAATGAGGTTATATGGCTAAGCACAGAGAGTGGCAGAACCTATGAGACAAAACAAGCATGAAAAAAACTTTTTTGTTATGTAAACTTCCATAATTGGGAAAAAGAAAACAAGCTGTATTCACACTGTGATTAAATAATGTTATACACTGTTGCTGGATAATGATGCTGGTGTCGTATTTAAAACTTCCCATTTGGAAGTTAAATTAAGAGCATACTTCACAGTTTTGAAGTGCATTCCATCTTGTTCAAAGTGTGTAATATTTAAGAAGGTGAAAAAACTTTAAGTGAAGGATGGGACAAAAGGAGGTGATTTATTTACCCCAGTTGACACAAAAACAGTACCAGTACCAAGGATTTTCTGGTTGCTTTGTTGTTGTTTTTTTTTGCCGTTTGCATCTAATAACAACAATAATTTACTAAAATGTATAAGAATGCATAGAAAGTGTTAATTATGTTGGGCAATTTACTCGATAATCACTTTGGGTTCCTACCAGCTTTTCACTGCCATGTGGAATGTTTAGAATGTTTTTTAGCATTTATCCACATCTAAAACTAACCAGTAAGGTCATGTCACTCAGCTTAAATTAACCACCTGAGGCTACAAAACATTGACCTACGATGATAGAAATATCCTGGTAAATCAGAAACACAAGCAACCTAATCAGGAGCTGCTAATGAGTGCATCCATATGTTGTGTTAAGCTCAGACGGTAAGTCTGTGGGTCGTCCTTGTGACCTTTCACCCTGCTGACACCTTTTCCATGACAGACCTGACCTTTGTTACAGGAGTGATCTGCTGATGGCATTTATAGTCATGCCCCATATCCACTGAGCGTGTCCATTCCGGCGTGATGGAATAGGATTGGTGAGGTGACCCTGTGCTTTTTGAAGGCTCTTGGGAGTCTGAGATCATAGCCACTCGTTCAATCTGGGTAATGACTCTAACAACTGGCATTTAGAAGTTGCGGGCTTAACTGCAGACATTATAGATCCCTCTGATCAGCTAAAATTATAGGTCCTTTAAAGAATATTAAAATCTTTGCAGAAACTCTACTTTCTAGTGGTCAGCTTTGTTCCACTTTTATTTTTTGTATATTCTATCTTTATTTTTTCAATATCTGTTCTTTCCATTTTTTTTCTTCCCTCGGCCATTATCTTGACTTTGCCTCACACTTCCTTTTCTCTCCTTTCTTCATTTCCAACTGTCAGACTATCTTGTCTTATTCCCCAATGACTCATCAAAAGAAAGAGCTCAGTGATGTTATCTGTGCCTCTAGTCTGGAGCTGTGTGTGTGTGTATCTACATTCACATCTTGTGTGTCAGACAGATTGCTCCTCATAAGACTGAAGCCCCCAGGCTAATGTCACCACAGTCCTCTAACTCTCATTTCTTAAGTCACTTGCATGCTGTTTGACTGTGCAATAAGCAGGTCTCAGCATCCTTTCAAGTTTGTTCTGATATTAAATTGACTCTTACAGAAGCTTGATCGTTATAAAGCATGACAGGATGCACTTGGAATGACCATGGTGGACAATGACCTGAATCAGCTAAAAGTCATGTACTGTAGATGATTTATCATCTACCAGTTTGTTTACTGGCATTGGTGGATATGCTTATATATTATGTGAATATAAGTATGAGTTTGTGTAAGAAACAAATGTCTCCAAGTTTTTATAAAAGTGGTTTTACTTTGCAAAAAGGACAATCAACAATTGTTTTAAGACATAGGACTGCATTTTTTATCATTTATCATGCAACGTTATAAATTATTTCAATTTATTTCACTAATCAATTGCCGATTCACAATACACGTCATCTCAAGGCAGAAACAATACAGTCAGAGTGGTTAAAAGTTTATGTCAAGGAAAACTAGTTGATTGCATCTAGTCATTGACTTGGAAGCAAGACATGTTTGCATTTTTTCTCATTGAATCTACAAATAACTTTTTTTTTTTTTTTTTTTACAAATAATAATGATCGGATTTGTATTTGAACTCAACATCCTTCATTCTGATTTCACTGAATAAAATTGCATGCATCAGGTCAGTTTTTAAATGTCAGTTCGTTATAGAGACTGTTTGTGTGTTTTATTCAATATGCTCAGCTGTTTTATAAAGGCCAAAGAGGATTATCAGAAAACATTTGTGAATAAACATCATCATAAACAAAAGGGATCCAGCTGAAGTCTAAAAAATGTTTACTGTGTAAAAACAAATCAAAGTTTTGAATAATTCCCCCATCACAGTTTAGTCAATCCTTCCAGGTTTGGCCATGGATTGACATGACCAAACATGGAAAGGGGAGACATGTATGAGTTAGAGAAGCAGCCAAGAGGCCAAGGATGACTATGGAGGAGCAGCAGAGATGTATAGCTCAGGTCTATCATCTGTTGTTGAAAGATGTCCCATTGGCATTTTGCCTCAAGACTTGTAAAGAACAAAGGAAACCTTTGGAATAATTAGAGTTGAAACAGTTAATCAGATTGATCGTGATTAATCCCTTACTGAAATAATCGTCAACTAATTTAGTAATTGATTAATCATTAACTGGAGCTTAGAGACTCTAAAATGTACCTTCAGCTGACAGAGCAACCCAAATAGAGCAATAATTATACAAAAATTGTAAAATAAAATGTGTAAACATTTTGCATTTTAGAGAAAAATATTTTTCCTCTGTCAATATGTCCTATCCAGCACTCCTCAAGTGGAAAAACTTTAATTTCACTGGATTTAATTTAGCAAAAGGTCTTCTTTAATGAAACTTTTACAATCCTATTATTAATCGGTTAATCAAAAAAATAATCATCAGATTACATTGCAAAATAATCATTAGTTGCAGCCCTAGGAATGATAATTTGTGCTCACTTGAGGTCAACATCAACTTCTAAAATTAACGAAATACCTAATGCCATACAGCTCCCTGAAAAGATCATGCTTAACATGAAACATGTTGAAGGTTGGGTCATCTTGTGGAAATAATCCTCTTCAGTGCTTACACTAAAGCCAGTCAGAGTTTATGTAAAGATGAAAGCATCCAAAAACTGGGCAATCATGAAAGAAAGTCCAGGACAGAGGTTTGCCCTCTAGCCAGACAACTTAACTAAGCTAAACACAGAGCTACCAAGATACAGTTGAGATCAAAGTATAATAATGTGGTAAAGCTCAGTGAAAGCTTGGCCCTAAATCACAGACACTCTCCATCAAATCTAACCAAACTTGAACTGTTTTGCAAAAACATCTTAAGATGTTTAAAGATGGTAGAAACATTCAGTGGAGGATATTCAGCAGCTATTTTAGCAAAGGAATTTCTGCAAAGTAAGGACTTTGATTTCACGCTTTAATTGGTAAAATATAGACAAAATCATTATCATTATTACCTTTACAGAATGCTTAATAAAAAAGCGTTTCTGTCTTATTACACAGATTGCTCAAAAATGTATCCTGGTTTCATTAACTGAGGTCTGTACCAATAAAGCAGAATTTGATTTTTTTTTTTTTGCCAAAGAATGGGCAATCACTCCTTAGTACGTTTGGTGGCAATTTTATTCCTTCCCTAACACCTTTGAAGCAGTGAAAACTAAAAAAAAAATGAAAGAAAGAAGCCCTCTTTTCAACCCAATGCATTCAGAACATCAAATCAGGCTGCTTTTACGCATGCATGCAGTCATGATTTTTACTACGTAAGGACCAATGATGGCTGTATGAATGATTTAAATCTCTGAAGTGGATGTCCAAGTCATTTGTAATGATAAATGCTGCAAGTACACAATTTTATAAATGCCTTTCAGGTTCATAATTGCATCTTACTTTTAGTTTGAAAAAGGAATTAATGATTACATACTTCAGATTTGGTTCAAGTAGTCAAACATAGAGATTTACATAAAATGATGTGGGTCTGAGGGCTGAAGCATGTCATTTCAAATTGTATGATGGCAGCACTTTTGTGCAAATGCATTATGGGCAATATAATCATTGAGATGTACTTAACACGCCCAGTTATGGTAAATAGATCATAATTAAGAGGATTATTGCATTAATTACTCTGAATGGATTAAGGACTGTGTTACATCAGAGATTGTGAGATACAAATAGGAAACAGATGTGACTGTTTAATGAACATTTCTATCTTGACTGAAAAAATTTCCAGTACCTGGTATGAACATTTTTTAAACATTCACAGAAGAGGAATTTTTAATTAATTTTGCGTATTCCACTCATTCATTACCTTGCATGACAATACCTGTTAAGATAACCGCTTGAATAAAGATGAAATACTAGAACTGAAGCTTTGCTTTGTCTTATTTTGGAAAATAATCAGATTACGGAGATCTGAAGATACAAGATTTTTGAGTCTAAGAAGGCCAAAGAAAAAGATTGCATCACTCTCTCTGAACAGAATCTTTAGTTTGAGTATCTTTGATCAATTCTTCACCGTCTGTATCCAATACATCTCCAAAATGTATGAAAGCACACTTTTTCACTTGAGTGTTCCTGTAATCTTCTAGTGTTACACCTACCTTGTCAGTGCATGAGAGTGATGGAGAAAACATATTATTTTGTGTGTATAGTGGCATGCTACAGCTTTTGTATTCCTCTCAAGTGCAGCTGTGAAACATCAAGCATCAGCTAAATGCTTGACGGGGATTACAAGTAGCCTCATTTGACCACTAGACGGTTAGCCTTCATTAACATATTCCTGGCCAGGACAAAGAAAGATTGGTATTTTATTATTCCCTGGCAGGAGCCTTAGGAAACATTAAATTAGAAGTCGAGAGCTTTCCCTTTTTTTTCTTTGTTGCAAGGCAATATCCAAAAATGTCACATAACAAAATATTTCCATGCTTATTGGTAGTTTTGGAGATTATTTAAAAAAAACATTTAACAGCTAGTTTTTTAGGAAAAAATATAATAAGATAATCTGTGAATTGATTCTGTAACTTGGTTGGAGCAATGAAAACAGATAAAGATCAAAACATGAATTTCTAAAAGCAATTTTTAAACTTGCCCTTCTGCAGCAAAAAATCTCAAAAGTCATCCACTAAGTTCTTGAAAGTGGTACAGTAAAAACTTGTAATCTTTATAATTTTTCAAGAAAAAAAATCTAATCAAACCTCTTAGTGCCGTGAACATGCAGGTTACTCAGAACTTGTTTAGGAACCATATGAGGATTAAAAGTAGTTATCCACTGAACGCTGTTAACACCTTTAGAAATCATGCGGTATTTTTCTTCACTTCTTTAACACCTTAACGACATTTCAGGGGTTTACAACCCTTTTAATTGTCTACAGACAACACAAGTATTTATTTCTTTAGAGACCTGCTAAGAGCTGCAGCCAGGATTAATGAGCATTTTCGATTTTTCTCTATAGCTGTCTCCAAAAGTTGCCATTGCTGTTTTTGTCTTTGAAAATTCTGACTTCCAAGACCAACTCTGCACTCAAAGGCAACTATCATTTCTTACATTTAAGTTCTATTGAGTACAGCTAAGCTGATCCCTAAAAAAAAACGCATTGACATTCATTATTTTGATGCTCTAATTAGATGATTGTTGTTCAGAGACAAAAAAATGGCAGTTTGGAACAAAAGAAGGCTAATTTTAAAGTTTAAAAAAATCCTGAAAATAGGGCAAGATTTTGAGTGATTAACACTATAACATGCAGGGGTAAATGTATAAAAATGAACATACATTTTCTCTGCGCTTTTCCTTCACAATCACTAATGTTTCATGATAATTGATGATGATGATGATGATGATGATGATGATGATGATGATGATGATGATGATGATGATGATGATGATGATGATGATTTGATTATTAAGCTTAAGGTTAAGATTAAATTAAGCTTAAAGTCCCCATGCAGATTGTTCTGATATAGAATATTGTGGGAGAGTGGTGCCCTAGTGGTTAGAGCAGTGCGCTTGTGCTCTAAGAAGATTGCAACTACCCGGTTTAATCCTTAAAGACTCCACTCTGGGTTCCTGAGTAAAACCCTTAACCCCATACTGCTCCCTGTGCGCCACACAATGGCATCCCATTGCTCCCCAAGAGGATGGGTTAAAAATGCAGAGAGTTCATTTCCCCATTGTTGGTCAATAAAGTGATTTACATTCAGGCTTAGGATGCTGGGGAACATTTCCTCACTCTCCTACATTGTACTTCAATTCTCCAGTTAAACATTATTTGTTAGTTCAACCCCAAACTTTATGGTTAAATTTTTTTTTCTCTCATCATCGCTGCACACAAACGTGAATCAAGGCATCAGCTGAGCTGCTCCCTTCACCAGCTCCCCTTGTAGACAATAGAGCCAGTTCATGTTAAGTCCTGTTTCTCTCCTGGACATAGCTTTTGAATCAGTTTTAATTTTAAATAATTGTATTATCTGTCTTTTAACAATTTTTGAAAGGAAAACATGTGCAGGAAATAATTCAAGTATCAGTGCTTCTGTGTTTCTCTTGCATGTCTGCTTCTGTGTTATTGAGTTCCCAGTCATCCTCAGTTTCAATTTCATAATGCACAATTGCTCATCAACAAGGAGCAAATCCTGCAAAGTTAATGACTGGAAGCACATGCTGGGTTACCTTAGATAGAACACTTTTAACCAATCTGTCTGTACAATTTGAATGAAACCTCTTTGGAAAGGGCCTTGTGATGAAGTATTGTGAGTTGATGCTTTATAATTAAAACTGAATAAACTGAGTACATGCTAACTTGCATGAAAATCTAAGCGGCTGAAGGCACCACCTAGAATAATCCCTTTGAATGAAGAGGCATAGCACTATAAACACTCAGAAGGCTTACATGGGGAAAATAAAGTAAATTCATTGATGTGAAATACAGGTACTATGGAGATATGTTAAATCAGGACATATGGATTTGCACTCATTAGTCCAGTGCAGGTGAAATATTTTTTTCAGCCACAGTGTGAATAAATTCGATATATCTTTTTTTATACATCCCATAGGGCTGGTATTGCATGGCTTAGTGTTAAATTTTAATTGTCTGACCTGTCAGCCAGCTCCCCAACAATTCTCTGGTTTTGAAGAACCCCAGCCGAGCCAGAGCTTAAACCAGAACCCTCAGTTCTCCCGGTTTCCTTCTGAAAAGCTGGAGCCAGTCCAGTGCAAAGCTCCAAAATAATTCCCCAGGGAAATCTAAACTGGCCGATAAGCCATGCATCATCAAATCCTCTCAGGTCTGAACAAAACACACTCTCTCCAAATTCTTCCATTTATGATGTCCTACAGTAGCCTCACAGCCTCTTTTGTTCCACAGTAAAACAGAACCTTACACAGCTATGTATGGATTTGCGTGATTGTCTACACCTTGTCCAAGCTAAAAGATTACAATCACACCCGGAAATAATCTGGTGATCTGCCTCCACTGCATTCTCATTGAGAATGATAGAGCCCCTTGGACAACAGACACTCATTTTAAGCTCCTCACTGTACAGACCGATGTACATTTCATCAGAATGTGAAAAAACACTGAGAAATAGTTACATCCATTTGCTGTGGTTTCCAACATTCTTGGGATGTGTTGCATTCATTTAAGGGTAAATGTGGTTCAGTTTCATCGTTTGCTCCTACAGTAAATAAAAAACTGAACTGATTCATATTTCGGTTGATTTATGTGCAATTTAGTTTTTTTTTTTTATTGCTGATTGCAAATGTTTGGATGACTGACTCACATTTTTATTGCAGGTCACAGGGTTTTGTGGATTGCTTCACATTTTCACACCACATTTTTATCTATCCTGACTCATGCTTGAGCTAAAAGTAGAATGCAAGAACTATAAAGATAACCAACTTCAACTTTAGGCACTAGACATGCTGTTAGGATGCTGATTTGGTGAATGTAAAAATGAGCAGAACAAAAAAGCTTTCCCTTTTTTTTGCCTTTTGTGTGTTATTGCTTAAAAACATGACCCCGAAAAACTTAGGATTGTATGAGAATTTAGATTAAATCTTAGAATATAGATTTTTTTTTTGTTAGATTAGTTAATACCGGTAATCAACTTTATTGATATTTAACATTTATATAAGTTCCTTTTTTTTTGCTAATCCTGCCAGACAATGGTCATGGGGAACCTATGTCTAATAAAACCAGCCCTCTCTTTATCTACATACACAATATCTAAACTATTTTCCAGATCTTATGATTTAATTACTTTTCTTCAAATAAAATGGATGAAATAACGCAGTAT
Organism: Cyprinodon variegatus; assembly: GCF_000732505.1. NCBI lineage: Eukaryota > Metazoa > Chordata > Actinopteri > Cyprinodontiformes > Cyprinodontidae > Cyprinodon > Cyprinodon variegatus. The sequence goes on from NW_015150570.1 coordinate 71,297, forward strand.
TACATTACTTGTCAACATAAAACCGCACTGGTTTGCTTTTTTTTTTTAAAACACACACTATAAAATAAGCTGATGTGTTTATGTAAATAACAGCTGGAGAGATTATGATTTGAAAAGAAGTCTTAAAAAAAGAGAAAAACTTTGCAAAAATTCTGATTTATAGGACTGCAATACATTCTGACTCTTTGGAAGGAGAGGAAAAAAAACTGTCAGAGGTGTTCTGCATGCATTCATTAACTATCTAAATGTTCAATTATGTATTTGCTTTATATTTTATGATTTTCTTTCAAATAGGACATTTTCTGTTACAAATGATTGTATATTTGAGATGGATTCATTATAATTAGCAGAATAAAATGCTTCCAACCAGAAAAGTATTTATATCACTGCATTGAACTTATCTAGATGATGTTCTGTGACTGAGGTTAAATACATGGATATATGCTTAACTTAAAGGTATAAAGGACAATCTTTTTTTTCAGGTGGATCATCTAAATAAGTGGTCCTCCTAATTGTCAATCATTCTGGTGATATGTTTACGTAAGGCCGTCCTACATGCTCATCTCTTTAGCTGTCTTTTTCTGTGCATGGGCTCTCAGACGTAAATGTGTGGTTAGCTACGGTTTCAGCCCGTCATTGAAGCTCACCTTTCTCACCTTGGTTCTTTGAAAATGTCAGAGGATTGTAAGAGAGATAGTGTCTAAGAAGTATATGAGAAGAAAAGACAGGCCTCAGAAGAGGCAGATATATCCCGGAATGCTTTGCACGGAGAGCTCTCCTTGCAAAGCATTATGGGATCAGCGGCGCGCTGTCGCCATAGACTGTTGCTACCCGACAGCGGCGACTAATAACAAAGATGGTGTAAGCACTGGATACATGGTGGAGGAGGAGTTATGTGACCAACGGAGCAAAAAGCAATGATCATCCGTCTGAATGGTAAGTTTACTGAGTTTGAAGGATTTAGGAGTTAGGGCGGACGTTCAGGCCCAGTAAGCTTGTATGAGCTATGAGAACAGCAACACTCATTGAAAGGGGTCATAGAATGATTATATAGGGTATTTGGTGCTGGACTTTAAGGTCTCTGAACAGGATGTGTAACATTGGTTGGCATATTTGCTGCTCTATGAACCTTAATGCTGGTTAAAAGCCCCAGAATGAAACGACAGGTTTTCTTCCTTTTATGGTATGCTCATGAATATTTAGATGAGCTCTGCGCTGATTGATAGGTTTACAACGAGCGAAGCTGCTGAGCAAAGACGCATCATAGCAACAAGCACTCACTCACTGAAACATCGAAACTGTTGATATGGTAGGTTATTTTCATCTGTTCTTATAGGCTTAAGCAGACTTTTAATAGAGGTCAAGGTCTGAGTAACTATGCAACTTGTAGCTGCTCTCACCTTTTTTAGACGTCCACTCCTTGTGCCCAGAAAGACCACGTTGTGTCCGTTGTACAGATAGGAAGTGACAGAGGTAAGCCGGTCCCTCCGCTCTGTAAACACCGTCCGACCGGACACTAGCTGGGAGCCACCCAGGGGTTGGTTAATATCCAGGCCACAGAAGTGATCATCGATGGGAACCGGCTGCAGGGAGAAACACAGAAGGTCAAGATCAGGATAGAAAAAAATTAATGATAAAAAAAAGAGGCATGAAGAGAAGAGGTAAGAGGTGGATGAAGGCAAAAACAGAGAGGCTTGTTGAGAAGGAACAAAATAAGAAAGAAGCTAGAGATAATTACAGAGGTGAGGGCTGTATGTGGAGGACTAAGATCACTGTAGACACATACGAGTATAGGATAAAAATCCAAACTGACTCTCAGAAAGCCTAAAGAAGATGAAGTTCACCTTTTTGAGTGTTGAAAATATTACATCAAAAGGGCTGATGGGCTTTTCAACAAGCCGTGGTGCCAGCAGTTTCATGCTGCAGGGTTAATTGCTCATGGCAAACAGAAGAAAACTGTTTATTTTGTGGCTGTTTCTGTGATTTTTAGATTGCTTGATCTGACATCACACAAACACACAGCAAGCAATGTCAAGCATCAAAGACAGTCTGAATGCTCAGCAGTCCTTCTTCCACATCTGCTAACATGCACCTCAAACTTTTGCTAATTGTCTGTCACTTAATATAAAAGACTCATTTTAAGAAAGTTTATTTTTTATTTATTTTTTATTTTACATCTCTTCTTTATGCTAATGTGAGGTTTTACTGTGCTTTTTATCTTTCATCAAATCATATGCCCTAGTTTTACTAAAAGTGATTTGTGCAGCAAGTTTAACATTAAGAAACTTTATCATCTGACTCTCTGCTTTGACCACCAATCTTGATCATGAAAAATTTAACAACTTTAAGTAAACATTGAAAAACGTTTCTTCCTCAGATTCAATTATTGAGCTTATTGCTTGGTTTGTACCTTAGAGGAAGCACATCTCTGTTAGCTTTGTGTACAAAAACAATAATCTATAGGTGAATGAATAAAATCAGGAACAATTATTTATTTATCCATCTCTTGTCTTTCATTTATTTTAGACCAGGGGTCTGTTTCATGAAGTAGGTTTACTGAAAACTCAGACTAGTCTAAACCTTAAAACAGGGCAACATTGACAATTTGTTTGATGAGGATCTTATTAAAGAATGATATTAACTTTTTCAGAAAGAATTAAATATTAATAGGGAGAGAATTCTACAACTCTGTTGACATGACAGGAGATTACTTGTTTTTAGTTTGTTTAATATGAGTGAGATGCAGATCATTTTATTTTTATTTAGGTATATTTACAGTACATGAAGAACTACTGAAAATATTTTCAGATTACACAAAAATAGATACATTAATTCCGCGGGGGAAAAGGAATTAATTTAGGGTTAGGATTCACTCGATGATAACACCCTAATGAGTCTACTGGCACAATCTGAAGCCAGTCTATGGAAATGATAGCCGCTTATAACGGCCGTTTGTCTGCAAACATCCACTTAATTGTGTAAAAGAAGACTGAATCAACATGAGGAGGATCGCATGAGATGATGCACAGGTTCTATATATTAGAACAACCTTTTAATTATTCATTTTCACCTGCTGCATTATTCAAGAAATAATCCTTTAATATTTTCAGAACTCTATGGCAAGCCGTGTTCATATGTACTAGTTTTACAGAATATGCATTCATGATATCAGAAAAAAATTAATAAAATTTCTTTGTCTAAATGACCATTTTCAGATATTTCCCAGAGGATCTTCTCAGTGGGATACTCCAGCAAAACTTCTGAACTTCTCATTTTTTTTCTAGTGTGTACCTCAATCCTTTCATTTGCCTTTTTGCTTTGCTGCTGAATTTACCGATTGTTGGATAGAGCTATTTCCATTCTATTCTATTCTATTTTGTTCTGTTCAATTCCATTCAGATATGTCAAGGTTTTTCACCCTGCTTTTCTCAGATGATAGAGCTCCACACCCTGACTCCGAAACAAAGCCTGGGAACCTAACGGAGAAAGCTCTTTTTTGCTACAAGTATCTGGGATCATTTTCTTACAGTCATAATCTATATTTCAAGATCAAAGCTGAGGGATAGATAATGGGCAGTCTACTAAATTGAGAGTGTTGGTTTATGGCTTTTTCTTTATTCACTACAAAAAAAGAGATTAATTGACACATTATAGAAAGCAAAAGACCACATTTCTGTATTCATCTCCCAGTCAGTCCTACTTACATCAAGACAGTTTAAAAAGGGCTTAAAGCAAGTCTAGCAATAGTTTTAAGTCTAGATTCATGGTACTCTACTCAATAGGTTTTACTCTGTATGGCATTTCAATTTTTAAAAAGTATTAAGAAACTTAACTGAATTTATGCACTTTAAAGAATTTGACCTTTGACTAGCTCTTTACATATTTAAAACCTAAATGATCTTTTTCCACAGTTAAAGCATGCATAATCACAACCCGATCACACCAGCATCTTCAGTGTTAGTTACTGAAGGAAGACAAAAAGTTAGATATTTTACTTATTAAAAAACTTTTTATTAAGATATTTTGACTACTCAACTAACCTGCTACACAATAAGATAACAAATAACAGGAAGACTAAAAGTAACAGTAGTTAGTATTAGTAATAGTAGTTAGTATTAGTATTAGTCATAAGCTTCCTACTCTATAGGGATAACAAAGAGACTCCTGATTAGTAATGCTAACTGTGCTAAATGCTACTATTATACTAAAAACAGTTTGTACTCTCGTTTTCACAGTGTTGCTGTGTAACTCTGACTGCCCCCTTTAACATATGATGTAATACCTGAACGCATCAATGTCTTTTCTAAACCAAAAGGCTTTTAAAGGAGCCTGTTTAGTGACGATAATTAAAGCATTATTCAACAATGAGTGGATACTGAATCAAAGGTTTTTACACTCAAAGGATCAGTGGGACACAGCCTTATTTTATTCTCAATTTAACTTCTTACAATAAATTATGCATCTTGTGATATGGTGTGCTTATACAAAGTTAGATTTGCAGAAAAAAGAGAATAAAACTGGCTGCAATCAGTCTGAAAAGTCAAAGGAGATATGATGTAATTCTTCTAGATGGTTTTACTTTATATTCAGTTAACTCGGTTCCATTATGCTGACTTTTACCAGGTTTTGCAGAAACAGCTCGATAACGTTTTACATGTTTTAAGAGAAATTAATACCATATCCTACTACTTAGTTTTCATTGTTAAGACATTTGAGTTGAGATATTTGTTAGGTCAGGTTCCTAAAAAACAAACAAAAGTAACCTTTGCTAGAATTGTGCACAAAACTTGTGCAAAAAAATCTCTGAGTGGGGCGTGCACTGTAAAATATCAATCAAATTTACCTTATCATCTAAGAAATTTGCGGATTCTAACCTATTGCCTTTATAACTCTAAACATGTGAGGAAGGAAATGGTTATCATTCAATTAAAGTATATCTTTTTGTCATTTCCTTTTATATCAGCATTGGGATTGTACTGCAGAGACAAATGTTAGTGTTGATCTTTCTATTTTGCTTACAGTGCGCTTAAAGAAATACTAAACAGCGACTGATCGTTTTTTTCTTTGTCAGATTACTATATAGAGAGAGTCTTGCTCCCCAGTTGGAGACTATTGTTCAATAACTACCTAACATGTTTCCTTATCTGACGCTTTTCTGTACAAGTTACATCTTATTTATAGAGAATTTCAGGATGGAATCAAAGTATGAGTTACGGATCATTACAGCAAATCCTGTGAAGGATTTTAATGTTTTTTATGCTTCATTTTCAGCTTATTTCCAAGAGAGGTGCTCATTATGCAGAATTACAGCTTTCACAAAGACCCAGACTTGGACATTTACAAGAAAGGCCTTTTTCTCAAGATCAAGAACAGGTCTCAAAGGGATCGAGTACTGCTGACAGCGACAAGAGCAGGAGAAAGAAAATTAGGGAGAGAGAGGCAGAAAAGAGAGGTGGAGAAGGAGGTGGGATTCAGTGTTCAAACCCCTGAATGAAATCAAAGCTCTATACAAAACTCCCCTGATTAGCATTGTGGAATTTATCTCCCCAAGCAATACCACAGTAATGGGATCCTCAGACCTGAATGCTTTATGCAGAACGGCCCAGACTGACTGCCTATTAGATGTTAAAGTTAGAATCATAGTTATGGAACAGTTAAAGGAAAGAAAAATGGTTAAAACCTAATTCTTTGTTCACACCACTGTTTGTGATGTGGTCTAAAATAATGTGTCTACTCACAGCCTTTGTGCACTGTACGTCTTTTCCTAGCAGCCAGTGGAGCTCCAGGTTTCCCTCTCCCTGGTAGCAGGACTGTAGTCGCTCCCTAATTCGCATGTTGATGGCTTGGATGGTAAAAATGCAAAGAGCCGAGTGATCTGAAGGGTCATGATACTGCTTTTGTCCTTTGGAGAACACGGCAAAGAGGACATCCTCCTGAGCACTGATGTTGAGCGACTTAGCCAGCACCCTGCCGGCCTTAGAGAGGTAAGCCGCCTGCAGCAGACGGTACTCCTCACCTCTATGTACGCAGCCCACCGGAAGAGAAACGTACGAATGGAACTTTTTGTCACCTTTACAGAGCCGGATGATGCGAGACGTGTAAAATAGGTCACCAGGGGAGCCGCCAGCAGGCATCCCGTTCTCTGGCGTCTCTGGCTGGACAGTCATGAAATACACAAAGGCTCCACTGGAGAAACCATAGATGTAGTAGATGTCAAAATGTGGAACAAGAGCTAGCGTGTCAGAAGGGATTTTGATAAGAGATGAAACAAAATCAGTGTGAAGCTCGTAGTCGAGCATGGCAGAGGACTCTGGGTCACGGGGCAGCTTACGGCTGGAGATAGTTGGAAAGTAATCCTGTTTGCCGCCAACAGCAGTGCCAATGTACAGAGTGGCATCCTGTCCCTGAGAGGGAACGATGACCCCGTACATTGTTCCTGTTTGGTTGTCACTTGACAGATAGTGTTCTTTCTTATGAGTGGGCTCTACTAGGATGAATAAGTCATCTAGCCTCATCAGCTTACAGATGCCCTGATAAAGACTGCCACAAGCCAGCAGCCGATTGTGGGAGTAGTCAATGAGCAGCAGTTTGTTGACGTTGTCCGTCGAGGCCAAAGGCTCAGAACAGGGTTGAACTATCAAGGGAGGATAACATGCTTTGTTATCGTACTCTGGACCAGTGTCATGGGATACCAAAAGGGTGAGATTGGCAGACATTTTGTAGATCCGGTTGACTGCTCCGATGTACAGAGTCCCAGTGGACTGATGCACCGTCAGATGGTTCAATGGCCATTCCCTCCTCTCTGACTGGAAGGTGTTCATTGTCTGTCCAAGGGTCTTCTTTTGATTCAAAAATACTAGAGTCAATAGACACAGGGCCAGGGGCCACGACATAACCTTTGGAGGGCGGTGACCTTTTCTGAGGCTGTAGTAAGTCCATCCTTTATCTGAGCATGTCCCCATCCCCACAGGGCTCCACTGAATACCAAGCTCAGATGAATGGGGTTGCGTACCAGCAAACGGTTTGATTGCGCTGAGGAAAAATGAGCTGAGAAGTGGCCTTGTCTGAAGTGATCTTCACATCATTCTAAAGAGGAAAAAAAGAGAGAGAATTGCTTATAAATATAAACAAACCATTGATTATTTCAAGTGAGAGAAATTAGCTCTCAAGATATAATAAGACACTTCATTTGAAGACCTAGAAATACATGGGCTTGTTTTTTTCTTTTATCCCTGCTTAGTCAGATGCAAAACACAAAAAAAACATGTAATCATGTGTTCTAAGTGCCTGCCTATATTTACTAACCAGTGAGACAGTCCAATCTTACATCGGGGAGGCCTATTATATTGGCTGCTTTGTAAGACAAACCAGCTTGCCTTTCGAACAAAGCAATGACACAATGTAACCATGCATTCCCTTTTTTTGGGTGGCTAATTAAATTATCTGAATGCATTAATTAGGCATCCATATTTTGGGCTCTGTGTTTTCCCTGCTCCCCTCCCTCTTGTTCATTTAAATGGTTGAATCCAGGAGGAATTAATCACTCTTCATTGCAGTTGATTCCTAAATTAATCAGGCTTTTTCCAAGGATGGTAAGGAGTCATTAGAGATTCAGAGCCAGGCAGCATCAACCCTCACTCTTCCCTGTTTAATTTTACTTGCATATTTGATATTGATGTTCCAACAAGACAAACAGAGTCTGACAAGCAGACTGACTGAAAGGAGGTGAGAGTTACATATGAGAATGCTCAGCTGATTTCATGTATTTATTAAGTTTCTTATTTTTTGTCCCTAATGTTGTTTTGTCTTTGGAAGATGTTTCAGATAGAAATAAAGGGATAATTATTTTAGCATTTTGTTGTTTCGTTTTGTTTGTTTTTCATATTTTTCCCTCAAGATATTTTGTGAAAGAGATGCAAACAGCCATTGGCAACGACTGTGGAATCATAATACCTGGAGGATATTTAGTCATACATTTTCATGATTTAATTTACTCTCTGAAATAAGTAATTCCATCATCTTCCCTCTACTTCTATGCTTCCCAAACCGTGTTACGGATACTATTGGTATATGCAAACTATCTGTGCTGTAGTGCATAGGTAAGGGTTATGACATCAATCCATTTTAATGTCTAAACCCTCCTGCTCTTGTAGGGTTGTCAGGAGGCTGATCCCTTTCCCCACACAACAAACTGTATGTTTTAAAACTATGCTGTTTTAAATGTTACACTGTTAAATTGTCAGTCAAGATGGCGGGGCTTTGGAAACCTTATATTTAGAAAAAGTATAAGACTAAAGACTAAAAATAGTACCATCAAATTATAAATAGTTTACATTTTTCAGGAAGGTTTATATCATAGTTAGTAAAATATGAAAGGGTTTGATAGCAATTACTCTCTAGTTGCTGTTACCTGATTATTTCAGGTAATAGCAACCAAATATTAAACAATATTAAGCAATATATAAGTGCCGAAGTTGAACAAGTGAAAATGGATAACTGGATGTTCTGAAAATTTTTTATACATTGTAAATGTAAAATACATGTATTGATTGCATTGTTATGGAAATTACGTTACATTAAATGCATTTTTACGGTGCGATTCTGTGAAAGTGGGGAGTAACAAGATGGCGGCAGGTGACTTCAGTTTTTTCGGTAATCAGAAAACACTTCAACACAATCCTAATGTCTTCTTGTTTGTTTGTTTTGTTTAAAGACCTTTACATTTCTTACCGAATGTTAAAAGGCTTAATCTCCAACCAGTCGTTTTTTGGCTGGTGCTAACCTTAACAGAATGTGATCACAGTGAGGCTTGTAGGTAAAGGTTAAATGAAGACAGAAATGGCAGATCCTAATACTTGGGTCTAGCTATGTTAGGTGTTCTCCTTTAGCTGACTAACAGGATGTCCAGCTGAGTTGAGCTGGAGCCAGGGAAGGAGCGGATGGACTGAGTAGGCAGGGCTGAATTAAGCTCCACTCCAGCATCTACTGTCCATCTGTCCCCATAAGGCTCACACAGCAGGACAAGTTACTCAAGTGCCTCGACCTACTCTGCTCAATTTGGCAGCCTCAGTATGAGCAACCCCAACTGTAATTGGCGAGTAATATCCGTCAGACCTTTTCTGTGGCATTTACATTTGAAGTTAGTGTTTGCTTTACCACAGGACATTTACATGAGTTAATTGAATCATTTTTCTCTTTTTAATATCAGTCCTAACCTTTAAATAAATAAAAGGGATTTCTCTTGTTTTGCCTTTTTTTTATTTTACATGAAAATTTGGGTTTACTTTGATCTTTTTCTCTAAACACTAAGATTTGGCAGAATAACTTGGCTCTTACAACGACATCATCTGTTTTGGGCAAAATGTAATCTAAAAAATTCCTACTGAAAATCCCTGAAATCATCAGCTATGAGGGTAGAGGAGTCTCTCTCTTTCAACAGATTGTGTGCTTATTTATCTTTTTATTTCAACATTTTATTTCTAGCCCAAAGTGTTGGTCAAACAAAAGCTTTTGGTTCATTGTGGGATTCCTTTTTTTGAATCTTCCACAGCAGAATGGCATGCAATGCAGTAAAAAGCCTTTTGAAATCTGGATCATAAAAATCTGACTGAACCTTTTGTCCCAGTTCTTCTGCTACTTTAAAATGAAGCAGTTGAGTGCTTTTGTGTTTCCCAACTGTGTCGTCCCTGCTTAGCGGCATCAAAGGAGAACCCATTAGCTTGAATATCTTTTCAAACAAAGTTCCAGATAAAGATCTTTTCTGCGATTTACACGTAAAACGTCTTTGGGGCATTAAGAACTTTCCTTTTCTTAACTTTAAATGACAAATAGGCCTGGACTCTTGAGATCTGGCAGTAAATAGCAGACTAAATGATATTTGCAGAGCTTGGTTTGAGTCTGGCATGACCTTAAACAGTCGACACCTGCGGTGCCACCCAGAGGTTAATTTATTGTTGAGAATCTACCTCTTCAAATTCTCAAAGGTGTTACAAAACAGGGAAAAATCTGGAGCAAAAGTGGGCAGGCATGCAGGCGAGCGGCAGCCTCATCATTTCATCCATTTCTGTTCTCCCAGCTTTGGTCACGTTTGAGGCGTGCAGTCATGCTGCTCGGTGTTTACCCTGGATTATGGAGACAGCTCTTCGCCCTGCACAGTCCTCCCTGCTGAATTCTCCACCTCACCAATCACAGACATGCTCTGCCCCAGACGTGACTCATGCACACACACACACACATATATATATATATATATATATATACTAAACACACATACCCACACACACGCATACATGCACCAGCACACACGTAGGAGAAACGTGGGTTTACCAAGGCCTTTGGGGGGATGCAAGCTCTCAATAGGCACCAATCTCAATCCAAGAAAGAGAGAAGACCAGGGTCTTGTTCACTATAAACATAACCCTTTGACCTGGATGAAGATGAGTGGAACCAAATCCATCACTTGGATCAGCTTTTAGTGTGCTGAAATGCTATTACAGCCTCTTTAGCTCCATGTTAGGCTGAATTTAGTTATTCAAAGTTATTTTTATTTTCTTTTTGAACCACAGAGTGGAATGTTCTCAAAACCACTTTTAACTTTACATTTTTATAGTAATGGACAGAAATGTGTCTTAATTAAAATTCAAAGTTGTAGTGAACTAAATCGCATAAATGCAATTTTACTTTATTCTGAATTTCCTCATATCTTTTGTAAAGATTGTTTTTTCAGGACAAATCTTTTTTCTTATCTTTCAAACAATATCAGATTTATCAAAAACAGCACTGTGTTTTAGTTTGACTTGTTTTGTTCTGTTTGTTTTTTTTTCTGGCCGCACATTTCTTTGAGATTGTGAGCACTGTCTGCAAACTGTGCTGCGTTCCTTGGAAAGGTCAGAAGCTGGATCTCTGCTCTCACACTTAGTCAACAATGGGATTCATTGTCACTCGCATCAGAGGTGATAAAAACATTTTTTCGTTGTTCTTGTTGGTTCTGTTGTAACTTTGGCCTAGATTTATAAGACTGCACAAAGGCAATAACAGTAAAAGACCACGGGGGTGGAAAACTGAACTACAGTAGTCATAACAGCTTCTGTCTTTTTGATTACAACCAGACTCTACAGAGACATACAAGATTGCTTGGCTTCTAACTTTTTGGCGTATGAGGAGCAAAAAAGTTTAGATAAAGTTTAGTCAATAGATTTCAAGATCTTGGATTTTTGAGGAAATTTAATCAGCTGCAGAATTCGTAAACAATGTTCAATGCATGCAAATTCATACAGGACAGATACTAGTGACGTTGCACTTACAGTATGGCACTTACGCCATTTTTTTTCCTTCGAAAGCTGAATATTTTCAAAGAGCAACGATGCAGTCACACAATTAGTTCCGATCCTATCCTTTTAAAGTCTAACTGAAGCGTGAGTGCTTACCCTAAAAAACAGCGAGCAGGGGATGAAAGTTTTAAACTCGGGAAATACCTCTTGGTCGTAGTTGGAAAAACAAAAACAAAGGCAAAAGTGCTGTTTGGTAGATATTTTGTGAATGAGGCTAAGAAAGCGGAAAAAACAAGGGATGCTGAAAAACTGTAAAACAACGTATTCCACAGTCGTAGCTGCAAATTCAAGATTCCCTAAAGCTTTATAAAAGGATTCTAAAGACAGGCACTTTGATGTTTTTGATGTTTTTCCAAAGCCAATACAGCTTCCTTATTTCCAACACAACAGCATAGTTGACAACATGTTTGGCAACATATCCTCTGTTTAAATGTATATAACATGCTGTTGACCCCGTTTCAGCTTTCTTCCCTTGGTTGTGACGAAAAGCTCAAAGTTGATGTGACATGTCCAGTAGATGTCCATCAGATATCAAATGAATAGCAACGCCCAGTACTTTTCTGTTCAGAAGTAATGGAATACCGGTAAGTGTAAATTAAACACAAAAACTGACCAAATAACTTTTTTCCAATAGCTTGTTTAAATGAGTGAATAACACAGATAATCAACAAGTAAGTTATTTTAACATAAATTGCTAATGATCCAGCATTTGCCTAATGATATAGCATTAAATAATACAATATGAAAATCTTTATAATCCTATTAGGCAAGGTAAGGTACAGCAAGGGATGGCAAGGGAAAGGGAAATAATACATCTAAAAGACTATATATCAGATACAAAGCTGGATCCAAAATTGTTTGTGTACATACATAACATGAATGCAGGGAGGAATGAAATGATAATCCGTGGATATGAAAGGATATGAACTGGAAAAAGAGTAAACTGATCATAAAAGCAAAAGACAGGATTTTTTTATTGGAAGTTTCAGAAAAAAAGGATGTTGGATGTCTTTGGGGAAGGGGGGGACTTATGTTTTACACATTACACATGAATGGGCTGGGAGGGTGCCAGTCGCAACCGAATTTGACTTCCAAATGAATAAATGAAGTCAATTAGTAGATCTGTTTACGATGTTTTGAAGACAGAAGTAGGTCAAACGTGGCAGACAGGAGGGAGGAGGGAGCCAGCGAGCCAGAGCCAGAGGCTGTCGCTGGTACCTACAGTGATGAGTCGAGGAAGTAGGACATAAAAAAACGGCGTCTTCATTAATGATGACTTTTAAATGAATGTCATTTTGAATCACAGGAGACCTACGGGGTTTATTAGAAAAGCAATGCTTTGTGATTAGCCACCGTATTTAATGGAGGAGAAAACTTCACAGTCCCCCATCATAGAAATACAGAATTATGCCTCAGATGGTGTAATGTGTAGTAGGGATGCCTGCACCGATGATGCCCAGAGGAAATGTTCACTTTGATGCTTCACTGTGGAATCTTGTGACAGTTAGCCTGCGGTAGATTTTTACTATTATGTTCAACAATGTAAAGTCAAACGGCAGCCCTTCCCTAAGCCCTTTTTTCTTTGTCAGTGAGAAAAGTCATACACACAATATTTAAATTACTCCCACTGATGCTCCGAAAGCCAGGCGGGCCTCTGTGAATTCATTAAGTTTTATTGGCAGGGCTCTGTGCATCCAAGAGTTATTTTTATATCACCAAACATGACCCCTAACTGCCTTTTCTGCATGCTTGTTGTTTAGTTTATTGGTCAGCTGCAGATATTGCAGGCTTAAGGGCTCTCTAGCCAGCCACTAATCTTCCTGGTAGAGTAGAGGCGGGTGTCTATGGGGAGCTGTAAAACGGCACTATGTCATCACAACATGCTCGGTTTGTATTAAGTGCAGGATGCTGCAGGAAACCTGGACAGAGGCAAATGTGACATAGGGGAGTAATTCCAGCACATTGCCAAAACAACATAAAGAAAGTGATCTGCAATCCATGCCATTATCTCAGAACATATGCAATATACATACACATGCACCGTTATATATGACATTGTCATTAAGAACCAAGATAAAAGGAGCTGTAGACTCTGTTAGATTTACACATGCATGCAGTTTTACATCTTTCTTCTATAAATCTTATTGTTGGTCTTTCCTGGTTGACCTTAAACTGGTTCATCCCAACTGCAGAAGCTTTTCCATTGCATATATGATGAGTGTAGGAGGAAAAGTCAGGGTGACCTCGAGCGCCGTGATGAAAACCCATGCAGTTCGAGTGCAATAGAGGGTCTTCTATAATTCAGTGATCACAGAAGAAGACAGAGTGAGTTGTGTTTGCTTTAGAGCCAGACAGCATGTGTGCTGCACCGGCTGTCCGGTACCTCTCTTCCTGTAGAGCTACTTAGGTGCAAGATGGGGAAAGAAAAGAGGAATACAAACAGTCAGGATATATAGTTATAATTGGATTTTAAAACTGAGGGGAAGCTGTGAAATGCAAGGCTGGTAAACTTTGAATCAACATCACTTTCTGTCACTCTGGTATGGTTATAATTTCATTGTTTTGTTTTCTATTACTTCTGCTTTCTTTCATCTGTCTTTTCTTTTCTGAGCTGGTTTTTATGTGCAGCAAAAACAATATATCGGCCCAGACTGATTCACTTACACATCTGGGATGCTATATTGCTTTTGCATGCATAAATCATAACAACCTGACATGGAAAACACATTACATTTGGCAGACACTACACCCTGGCAAGCATTGGAATGAAAAAAATAATCAAAAACAGAGTTACAGCGCACCCATAAAACATGAGTCCACAATTCACATAACAAAATCAAAGGACTCAAACCAAATAAGACTATGTGTTTTACTTCGCTGCCTCAGTCTTTGAGCATATGGCTTCATGGGGCAAGGGATGCCAAAGTTAGGAGTGGCTGGCATGAATGATTAGGATCAAAGATATCACACCGCAAAAGAACAGCTGCTGCTTTCACTGCTGACAAATCACTCCGAGCGAGAGTAGACAGTGATAGACGGAGAGGAAGAAAAAGAAACAGGGAGAAGGAGATGGATGTTTTTCTGTTTTAAAAGTTTTCCTTTAAATTCTTACTGCTGTTAAAAACAATGGTCAGGATATCATCCACTGTAAAGATAAGGCTTGAGGTGACCGCTCACAAAACTATGGTACAAAATGAAGGTCTGCTCAGATTATCCTGTCTCCATGAGAGGTAAAGCTAATTTAACCAACTAATATATTTATTAATTTTTTAAATGGTGAGCACTGTACCAGGACCAGACACAAATGAATGTCTGTCCAATCAGATGGAACAGAAATTTCACTTTTCTTCCACAAAAAGCTAAACAAAATATTTTACTGTGTAAAAAGTTAAAAAGACCAACAGCAGAGATCGTATTTTGTCGAAGCCAACAAAAAACTAGTGCACCACTCTAAAAAGTCCAGGTAGTAGGTGGTACTGTATATGTAATCTAATAAGAGCCATTTTTAAGGTGTTTCCATCGGGTAATCACAATGGCATTTTTTTCTGAATTTCATGACTCCATTTAATCTCTGGTAAGACAAGCAAGGGCAATGCATTCCACAGCTTCCAACAAAGGCTTTGCCTTCTCTGTCACTAAACCCCTTGGTAAATTACTTTTTTGCAGGGTTCCCAGGATCCAAGTCCTACTGGAAAATAAAGTAACTATCTTTATTAAGCTTGTCAGTCGAGGGAAGGCTCGACTGGTATAACATCTCCATGTAGATGGCTGCACTGACTTTGGATGTTTATAAAGCAGACTAGACACATGGCTCCCAAATAATCATTGACATTAAAAACCTAATTCTAACTTCATGAAACCTGGATTCTATGTCTCCTGACTCTTTCTTTCTATTGAGTTACTCATTATAGAAATATAATACATAAATTCAAAACTAACTTTGATCTTGAATGAAGACATTTAATTTCATTTTTTTCCTTAACCAAGATATAATTTTCTGTTGCTCAAGAATTTCTTACTTTAACAAAAGTGACAGTTTTAACCCGTAAACTGCAGACGCGTGTGCATATGTGTGCGACTCTTCAAACTCTGACTTGAGCTGCTGTCCACAGTAGTGAATTCAGACTTTGCTCCATAGTTCTCTCAAGGCTGTGGTTATCCTTGTTTCTTATGTACCTATTTTCACCTACCGGTAACTTTTTTTACTTTTCCTCCAACTGTTAATAAATCCTGATACAGCAGTTCTAAAAGCCTGTCTCTTGAGCAGGGACATGTTGTGACTGTTTGCATAAACTCTGTAAAGTCAGGAGTTACATAAAGGGGTTAATCCTTGGAATGCCAGGACTGTTTATGGTATAACAAGGCTACAACATAACATTTCCTTATTAAAAATCATTGCTAGCTATATGCTCTAAATTTCATAGCCTTCAAGTCATCTGTAAGCCATAAGCCCCAACTCAACATAAACCCAGCCTTTCTAAAATGATGAAATTGTTCAGTTCAGTTTTATTTTTTGTGATTAGGACAAGTGGGACTGCTCAGTTTCTTTTTGCATGGAGTTTGCATGTTCTCTCTGAGCATGTTAGGGTTCTCTCTGGGTACTCTGGCTTCCTCCCACAGTCCAAAAACATGACTGTTAGGTCAACTAGCTTCTCTAAATTCTCCTTAGGTGTGAGTGTGTGCATGAATGGTTGTTTGTCCTGTTTGTTTCTGTACCTCTCGCCCGTAAACAGCTGGAGATAGGCACCAGCACCCTTCGTGACCCCAAATAGGTGTTAGGCGTGCCAGAAAAAAGGGGTAGAACAAATTTAAAAACATGTCTGACCACATTACACTGCATGCTGTTTTTTAGTTATAGACACTGACCAAAACGGTTTAGGCAGAAGTCAAACTTATTAGAGCCTATCCTTTTTCCATTTTTTGGATCAGAATTACCAGCATATACTTGCTTATATCAAGTGAATACAGTCGACAGGGAGGAAGAGAAAAGCAGGTGACAGATAATGTCTGGATTTCTTTTGAAAACATATTTTGGTGGCCAAAGAAATTTTTTGTTAGCAATTGTTTTCAAGTTTTGAAATTAGACACCCAGCTCATTAATATATATATATATATATATATTTTTTTTTTTTCATTTATTGGCAGACTAGCGCAAACATCAGCCTGATGATGTCAAAAGCCCAATGTGATGGTCTTTCAAATCCAAACCTTATCCTTATTTGCTCATGTAAGTAAAAGACATGATACAATAAATTAACCTAAAAAGGTTATGTGGTATAAGCTTGTTGGGCCATTCATTATTATTTGACATTCCCCATTTTCATACATTCATAAGCTAAAACTTGCATTGTTATTAATTTCTAGAGATCTTTTAAAAGTATGAAAGTGCTCCTTATTTATGTAGGAAGCATGAAACCTCAGAAGTTTGTCAGCTTTTTTCAGGACCATATGCTTTCTGCTTAACTCAGTGCCAAAGGAAATCTTGCAAAACTCTCACATCAGCGAAGTTATTCTAGTGTTTGTATCAGCAGTAGAGTGACAATCTGGAGGCAGCGCACCATATTGCACGACCACCATCACTGCATGCTGAGTGCTGCTGCCAAAATCTGCCATCTGGCAGGTGAGCTGCACTCTTTCCACTTGTTCATCTCCTCTGGCTTACCTCTCTCCTCCACAGTTTGTCAGTTTAGCCCCTTTCTTTCAAATTTTCCAGTCTGTTTTAGCCTTTACTATTTGTCTTTACTCTGTGCATTGCCCTTTCTTTGTCTCCTGACTACATTTGAGGTCCCCATCTGCAATAAGCTTCCTTGCCTGGATAAAACCGAGAGGAAGGGGAGAAAAGAGGAAAACTGCAAATTATCCTTAATAAACTGCAGGTTCTCCATATTTTCTCTCCTCACCCTGTTTATTCTGTCTTCTTTATCTCTTCTATCTTATGTATGTGAGCAAAGACACATCAGGTGCAGGATTTAACAGGGCTATATGTAGAAGGGCACACACTGAGCTCTCGACATCACCTCTTTCCTCAGGCTTTAGCATCTGAACAGTCCAGTTAGATTAGTGTCTCCATGAGCACCCACAGTAAAGGAGGGCGGAAAGGGTGAGACTCAAAGTGAGGAGATGGAGGGGGGGTTCCTAGCTATAGATGATAGCATTGAGCTGCTCCACAATGTAATACTGAAACACACTAATTCATAGTATAGTATTCACGTATACCCTTTTTCTGTGAGACAAATTTGCATTTCCTTTTCCTTTAATTACCAACAATCAATGTTGCAGATTGAACAGGACATGTAATCAAATTTTTATATATATATATATATATATATATATATATATATATATATATATATATATATATATGTATGTTGACTGAAAAACAGCTGTGTTCCTACATCTTTTATTCCTTATTCCTTCTCTCTCTTGATCCTCTCAAATTTACTGTTGTTCATTAATCTCTACAGAGGTAACATTTAACTCCTCGCTTGTGGGTGAAAGTGACAGAGACAGATGTTCTAAATTACTTCACCTACACCGGTCGAGCGTTGCCTCCGGGGGCAAGAGACTCAACCATAATGTGGTTTCAACTGCAGTTCTTCCAGAAAACGCGCCCATCAGTTCTGGGCTAGATGAAAGAATTACAACCCTCAAATAAAATCAATGGACAATTTAGCAGAAGCCTTTCAGATTGAATGAATCAAACCTTAGACAAAATTAGAGAATATTACTCTGGGAAGTAATTTGAGGGTCTTGGATAAATTGTCTTTATGGCTTAAAATATTTTCAACTGAAAAAAAGAATTTCAAAAAACTTTTCTTTTTCCAATATTTCTCTTACTTTCCTCAAATCTTGAGCTACACATACGCTGCCTCTTTTAAACCGTGTGACCTGGGTCAAAAATTGATTGGTATTTTTCCAGAGGTTTCACTGAACTGTATGGAAATTTGGAATATTCTTCATAACAGTACTGGTTCAACTGGGTCAGGATTGTAGGCCTGTTTGCTCACTTATATCTCTTCATTTCTGCCCATAAACCGTTTTAAGTGGCTAGGATTGATTAATATAAACTTATCAAACATCTATTGCAGTATGTGTAGGGTCATAGGTCATTTGGGAAATCAATGTCTGCCCAAGCTTTAAATATGTGGCAGATGTTAAGATGAACTGAGGTGCTGCTTCCTCATGATGTCATTTATATTGTAAAGTGCACCTGCCCCTCTTGCAGCTAAACACCCATACAACATGACACCACCCCTAACATACTTTACAGTTGAGAAGGGGTTCTAAGACTGGCAAGCTGCCTCATTTCCTCCATGTGTAACAGTGTCCAATAAACATATTAATGAGGAAATATAGCGAAGAACTGCCCGAAATGTAAAACAGTTTATTTACACTATACCTACTGTATGGTAACAGTAAATAAAGCTAATGTATTTGGTGTCACTTGTTGCATAAGGCAGCATAAATAGTTTTAGAAAGTAAAATGATGGTGGGTATGTTCAAACAAACTCAAACTGCAACCAAGATCTCAGTCCAACACAGCATTTTCCTGTTTTCTTTTATAATTTCCAATGCACTACTCCCTAAGTTCTATGCTTGCAATCAACCAAAACCAGAAGGGAATAAACTTTTTTTAAATTATTTCTTTACATAGAGCAACTCAAATACTTAGAATTTGCAAGAATCGCCAGTATTTTTTCTTATCCTTTTTATCGTGCAGGCCTAAGCTAAACAATTCATTTAGTGTTGTTAGAGACATCAGGAGATGTCTCTAAAAAGGTATTTGTCCCTGAATATGTTAGAAAAATGTAACTTGTGTTGCTGTTTGCTGGGAAGGCTTCTTCCAGTACGGTTACTGTAAAAGAATGTAACTTATTTACCAGCTACATCTTTCATTTTTATAAAGTCCTTTAATTTTTTTTGGAGATTTATATTTTATATTTCCCACCAAAGATGTGCATCTCTGAGATAGCCTAATAAACGATATAAGGGCTCATCTTTCCTATGCTGTTCATGTTTGTGAAACTAATTTAAATAGCTTATTATAGTATCATAGCTAAGAAGATATCAAACTTATGGAGGTCAACAATTTTGCTCCTGACATCTTGATTGATTTCTTTATGTTTATCTGATTTCACAAAATAAAGCAGCGATTTAAGTGGTCATAGAATGATTCTATAGGTTATTTGGTGCTAGTCCTTAAGGTCTCTGAATAGGGCGTGTAACATTGGTTGGGCTGAAAATGGCATATTTGCTGCTCCAGAATGAAACGACAGGTTTTCTTCCTTTTATGGTATGATCATGAATATTTAGATGAGCTGCGCGCTGATTGGTTGGTTTACAAAGAGCGAAGCTGCTGAGCGAAGACTCATCATAGCAACAAGCACTCACTCACTAAAACATCAAATAGTTGATATGGTAGGGTGACCAGACGTCCCCTTTTTCCTGGACAGGTCCTATTTTTCATACCTAAAAAAAGGTCCGGGGGAATTTTAAAGTCGTCCTGGATTTTGGTCGACTAAAGTGCAACCGTGTTACTGGCCCCTGGCCCCCTCCTCCGGCTGAGGATGGTGGCTCGTAGCTCTCTGGACCGGTTTTGCATTTTATGACCCCTTTAAAGGCTCTGCCTTGGAGTTTATCCACACTTACCTCCTGTTATACTCAAATGGTTTTATGAAAATGTTTAATAAACTAAACATAATGGAAAAGAAAATCCCTTTATTGTCCCACATTTTGTTATTTTAGAATATTCTAATGTTTAGAATAGTGCAAAGCTATAAGAAAAATCAGTTGAACTTTTGCTTGATTGTTAAATTAATTTTCACTTCAAATGACCCTTAAATTATTGTAACTTTAGAATACAATGGTAATACATTTTCTTTCTTTTTTTAGTCTCCGTCAATTTTTTACTGTAAATTGTTGGGTCTTTACCGTTTTACCTGTTTTTGATTTGTGAATTCACAAACTTCCGAAAAATACAAAAGCCAAAAGTGTTTGCCTTAATACAGAAATGTGTTGGACCAATGGAATGCAAGCAAGCAAAACAAAGATGGCTTTAGCTGGAATACCCTCTATTTCTTTTTGGAAAAACAAGCAAAAGGACACGATTGTGCCTTTGTGGATGGGAAAAATGTTTGCATGTTCCTCCTGACTGGATTTGATTTTGATTTATTAGATAACACCGCCAGTTGTGAAACAAATCAAGAATGAGATATGACACAACTGCTACTGCTGCTGTGATTGGCTAATGACTTCATATGGGAGGCAGGGACCCAATCAGTTTAATGAATCGTACTGAATATCCCCCCCATTTGTAGAATTCAATTATAGAATTCATATTGAACTACACATATCAATCTGGTTTATCACACGTTAGTTGGGTCCCTCTAAGGAACTGAAAAATCCAGTCGGAACATTTCTTCTAAGAAACAAATCTCTGAGAATTATTACAGTACTACCAGGACTCTCATAGACATTTACTATTGGTCCTGTATGAAGTTCTTACAGATTCTTCAATCACAGCTTACACCTAAAATTCTCTTTTTTGTTGGAAATACCTTTAAACCATGTCTAAAGAGAAAAATTAATTTGGCTTAAACTATGATGCTTGTGATTACTAATGCAATATCTTCATAATTAGACATTGCTCACTCATTAACCGACATATTATATAAAGGTTTATTACTTTTTATGTGCTCTATATATAGATTTGTTTTATACAGATTTCCATTTAGAAATTGTGATGTGTGCTGTAAAACTGAAAACCTTATTTTCATCAAAATTTACTGTACCTTTGCATTGAAGTTTAGAAGGTACTGTATCCTGTTAATGCATAACCAAAGCATATCTGTATATGTTTAAAGTTCATTTAGATGTATTATTATTTTTTATATTATTGTTTTCTCTTTCAGAACAGTACAAAACTTTGTCTTTTTTGTTTTTATTAATAACTGAATTTTAGTCCTGAAGTAGAAATAGTCATTTTCCAGACATCGATATTATTACCTCAATATTACCACTGAAAATATTATGAAAATGTATCACGGTTACAAAATGACTTAATATGCCCTAATGAAAAGAATTAATGGGGGGGAAAAAATGTAATTTCAAAACAGCACTGTTAATAAGAGTGATTGGTCATGCTCAGAGATGGCATGGCGAAAAAGGGAAAACCTGCAAACTCCAAGCACAGAGAAAATTCCCAGCTTGGATTTTTAGGACCTTCTAGCTGCAAGGCGATTTTGCCTTTCACCATGCAGCCAAAAAAAACTATTTGGTTAAGTATTGGAGAGGTACGGTAGACTTCTATTTGACAGCTGACAGGGGCTTTATTACTTTTCACAATGAACTCTACTTACTCCAGTTTTTTCATAACCTCCATCCATTCATCCATCTTTCTTCTATTGCTGCTGCACCAGGGTCACAAGGGGCTGGTGCCTATTTCCAGTATTCTATGGTTAAGTAAAAGGTGGGGTATACTCTGGTCAGCAATCCACCAGAGTGACACAAAGACTACAACCATGAACACACCCACTCCTGCAATCAGAGTCACCAATACACTAGAGTCACCTATATATATATATATATATATATATGTTTTTGGGGTTTTTTTGACTCTGAGAGGAAGATGCAATACTTTGAGAGAAGCCACACATGCACAGGGAGAACCTGCAAACTCCATGCAGAAGGACCCAATACTGGGGATCTAACACAGAACCTTAAAAGGTGAGTATATATATATATATATATATATATATATATATATATATATATATATATATATATATATATATGAAAATATCATAGTTCCTTGCAACTATTTGTATTTTACTTTTTTTTTTTCTTGAATATATTGCTTGTTTGGACAACAATAAATCTTGTATAGGTTTGTTTGCTATTCTGACTATAAATAAGCAGTTAATTCTTCCACAGCAAGAGTCTCTGAAAATGACTTCACAGCTCTGTTATATGTGAACAGAATAAGTCATTGCTTTTCTTATTTGGTAAAAATGAGGCTTTGTTGATCCACTAAGTATGACATCAGAGAACTAACCCTAGTTTAATTTACTGTTATCATAAGAACAGAGAGAGAAAAGATAAAATGAATGTGGAGATTCATTTAAACCCTAAAATTAGTAGGCAGCTGATAAAATACCGAAGCACATGCCAGGCATAAGGATGCCAAGAAAGGAGCCAATCTTTTTTTTTACTTCCTCTGTCTTTCCCTCTCTCTCCCCTTACTCATTCTGGAGGGGCCAGGAGAATAAAAGCTGGTCCAACTGGCTGGCCAGATAAGCTAGACCAGAAAGAGCACACAGACAGAAGAGAGGGGTTCATCTGGTTTGCATGAGGGGTGAGAGTCAAAAGGAAAAAAAAAAGCTGGGAATCCAACTGCCTCCCCTCCTCATCCTCCCTCTGCCTCCGCACACATACAGGGACAGTCACATATGGGGGCTTGAACAAAGATGCACTTGGTCAACAGCATTGTAGAGGCTGGCACAGCTCACAGCTCTGTGCGCTTTCGGACTCAGCCTTCATCATCCCAGCTCCTGCCCCAGCTTATCAGCATCCCAGTGGCTTGCACTCTGCCCTGGCTGCCAAGGCTGCAGGAGGAGCAGATAGTGGAGAGCTGACTGACTGCCTCACTGCCTGGCTGACTATCTCCAAGCTTAATACTTCACACTATTTTTTCGCCTGATGACCACTGATCTGCTGCGCTACCCAGAATAATCCACACGCTTAGAAAAAAAGAATCTTCACATGCAGGCTGCTGCAGTCTTTGTCTAATACAGCTGAATGAAATGTATCCTCTGATGGTTTCCTTATTCTCATCTAACCAGAAAAAAAGAGCTGCTCTCCCTATTTTCTGTGAATGATATCTTTTTTCTTAGATCATCACCTGCCTCTCGTCACAGGTGGTCTAAAGAGATCCTTTAAAACAACAAGTGCACAGCTTCAGCGCTGTGTAAAGTCATGCAACTTTCAGCTTCTGCACAATGGTTTGAAAAAAAATAGGCAAAATGTTGAATACTCACCTTGAAACAGCAGGAGACTCATTCATGGGTTGTGCAGGGGTTTGAGCGCAGCGTCCGGCCAACACCTGTCCGTCAGTGAAGCAGACGCAAGGAGGAGGGATGGTTTATTCTAAGGGCTGAACAGACGCGCTGCTTGGAAAGTCATCCGGCCGGCAGTCAGGATCCAGAGAGGAGGAAACGGCATCAAATGACCCGCTCAGCTCGATCAGGGACTGATCAGTGTCTCTCTCTCTCTGCCTGTCTGAGTGCGCTTCAGTCTGGACGCCGGTGATACATGAAGTCACTCATCAGTTCACTTGCACCTCACGTACGGTGTGTGTTTTTCCTTTTAGACCCAGCCTCCATCGCGTCATCCTGTGGTCCAACTACTCCAATCCTTCTCAATGGGCTACAATTTATCATGCCCCCCTTACCCTTACAACATCGAATTTATATATTTATTAGCAAAATCACATTGTCTTGTTTTATTTTTTCCTGTTTTAGGTATA